>NC_071991.2:67305378-67608409 GCF_028885655.2 Pongo abelii
TAGCAATATTGATTCTTCCAATCCATGAACATGGAGCATCTTTTCATTTTTTTTGTGTCTTCTTCAATTTATTTTATCAGTGTTTTACAGTTTTCCTTGTAGACATCTTTTACTTCTTTGGTTAAGTTTATTCTTATGTATTTTATTTTATTTGTGATTATATGGGATTACTTTTCTTGTTTTCTTTTTCAGATTATTCAAATAGAAACACTGTTGATTTTTGTATGTTCGTTTTGTATCTTGAAGCTTTACTAAATTTGTTTGTCAGTTATTTTTTGTTGACTTGTGTTTTAGTCCTCTCACTAAAGATATGAGTGGATTGTACACCACAGTTGCAGTATTATTCTGTAGTTGTCTGTGTACTTAGTATCAATGAGTTTTATACTTTCAGATGATTTCTTATTGCTCATTAACATGCTTTTCTTTCAGATTGAAAAACTCCCTTTAGGATTTCTAGTAAGACTCATCTGGTATCGATGAAATCCCTTAGCTTTTGTTTGTCTGGCCAATACTTTATTTCTCCTTCAGAGTTGACAGATAAATTTGCAGGATATGATATTTTAGGTTGGAAGACATTTTTTTTTCCTTCAGCACTTTGAATGTATGAATGATCCCACTCCCTCCTGGCCTGTAAGGTTTCTGCTCAGATGTGTGCTGCCAGTTGTATGAGAGCTCCTTTGTGTTATTTGCTGCTGCTGCTGCTCCTCCTCCTCTTCTTCCTTTTCCTCCTTCCCTTTCTTCCCTTTCCCCTCCCCCTTCTCCTCCTTCTCCTTCTTTTCCTTCTTTTTGCAGCTTTTAGGACTCTTTATTTATCCTTGACTTTTGAGAGTTTGATTTACATGCCTTTGGTCATCTTATTTGGATTGAATTTTCTTGGTGTTTTTCGACCTTCTTGTACCTGGGTATTCATGTTTTTTTCTGGGTTTGAAAAGTTCTTTGTTATTATTTCTTTGAATAAACTTTTTACCCAGTCTCTTTCTTTACATCCTCTTTAAGGCCAATAAATCGTAGATTAGCCCTTATGGCACTGTTTTCTAGATCTTGTGGGTATGCTTCATTTTTTTTCAGATTCTTTTTTTCTGTATATATTTTTGTATAGCCTGTCTTAGCTCGGTTCTTCCTTCTGCTGGACCAATTCTGCTGTTAAGATACTCTGATGAATTTTTCAGTTTATCAGTTGAATTTTTCAGTTCTAGAGTTTGTTTATTATTTCAGCTTCTGTTAAATTTCTCAATAGAATTCTGAATTCCTTCTCTGTGTTATCTTGAAATTCTTTGAGCTTCCTCACAACAGCTCTTTTGTATTTCATGTCTGAAAGGTCACATATTTCCTTCACTTCCAGAGTGGTCAGTGGTGCCTTATTTAGTTTCTTGAGGTGATGTTTTCCTGGATGTTCTTGGTGCTTGTAGATGTTCATTAATGTCTGGACATTGAAGAGTTAATTATTTATTTTAATCTTCTCAATCTGGGCTTATTTGTACCATCGTTGTTGAGAGGGCTTTTCATGAAGTCAAAAGGGATTGAATGTTGTAACCTAAGCCTATGGTCACTATGCTATTTCAGCACTAGTGGGATCCCTAAGCCCAGGAATACTGTGACTCTTGGAGAGTCCTAAATACACTGCCATGATGCACTTCAGTAAGATAAAGGAGAATTCCCTAGGTTACCAGACGAAGTCTTTCATGCTCTTCCCTCTCTTTCTCTTAATTACAAAGGGTCTCTTTCTGTGTAATGCTCCCTGGAGTTGGGGAAACAGTGACATGGACACTGTCATGGTCACCATGGCTGGCACTGTGCAGAGTTGCACCTCAAGCCTCGCAGAGCAGCACAGTACTGGGGCTTGCCTAAGGCCTGTGGCCACTGCTGCCTGGCTGCTGCTGATATTTATTCATGGCCCAGGACCACTTTAGTCAGCAGATTGTGAATTCTGCTAGGGACTGGGTCTATCTCATCAGGGCAACAGCTTCCCTTCTGGCCAAGGGTGGGTCTAGAAATGCTGTCCAGGAGGAAAGATGTATATTCTTGGGTTTCGGAATCTGCCTGGTTTTTGGTTTTACTGCAGCTGAGCTGGTACCTAAGTTTTAAGACACAGCCCTCCGTATTCCTCCCTTTCCTTCCTCTGAGTGGAAGGAGTCTTTGCTGGAGTTACACTGCCTGGAAGTGGTGGAGGGATGACACAGACACTCTGTTGGCCACCATAGCTGGTGTTACACTGGGTCATACCCGAAGTCTGCTGACCGCTGAGAAGAGTGTATGTAGCACCAGGGCTTCCCCTAGGACTGCAGTGCTTGTGGCCTGACTGCCACTCATATTTATTTAGTGCTCCAGGCCACTTCAGTCAGCCCATAGTGAAGCCACCTGGATTCGAGTTATTCCCCCTGAGCTGAAGAATTCTGCTCTGGTTCAGGGCTGGTCTAAATGCTCCTTCCCTGGGTGCTAGTGGAATTCTGTCCTGTGCTGTGACAGAGCACTTCTCAGTTTTAAAGCAGAGTTCTATACTCACTTCACTCTTCCTCCCACAAGCCCACAGATTCTCTTTCTGTGCTGTGCTGTCCGGGGTTGAGGGGAGGGTGGTGGAGGCAATGCGAGACTGTCTTTCCTACCCTTTTGAATGCCACTTTCCTTGATATTATGCTCAAACCAGGTACTGTGATCACTCACCTAATTTTATGGTTCCTGTGAAGGTGCATGGACAGTTTAATATGGTGTTCCTGTGGGGAGGATGATCGCTGGAGGGCTCTACTTGGCCACCTTGCTCGGCCTCCTCCAATAATGTATATTTAAGACCATTCATAGCAGCATTGGTTATAGTAGCAAAAAATGGAAAGCAACTTAAATGTCCCAAATAGGGGATTAGTTAATATATAATAACACATTGATACAATTGAATACTGTATACCCATTTAAAGTCATGATAGTCTATCTTTATGAACTTGAAAAATTGTTCATATCTTTTGCATGAAAAAGATAACTAAAATTAGCATATATGTTAGATAAATATCTCATTCTTTAGAAAAATATACTTATTAATGACTAATTCTCATAGGATATACACTGAAATGTTAATAGAAAGGTAATTTTTCTTTTTTATGTATTTCATTTCACTTGCAATGAGTATGGATTATGTAATAAAATAGTATGTTTTTAAGCGGTAGAAACTTACATGCAAAATTTATAAACATTTAAGTTAAAATTCAGGATAAATAATAATAAAATTTGTTTAGTAGTACAGAAAATGGATACTGTATACTAAACTTAAGTAATCAGGATATAATTATTAACTCTGGTCCAAAAATGGAAGCAAGTTGAACAGAATGTTATGGTTATCTCTCACTCATGGGATTGGGAATTATTTTTATTCCCCTCTGTCTCTATACATATATTTTTTAGTGTTCAGTTTTCTGTTCCTGAGCATGTATTAACTGCATTAACTGTAATTACGTATATAGTAAAAACATTTTGGAGTGGGCTTAACCTATATTCTAAAAATATTTCAAACTGTTGGGGGCAGCAAATAGCTGAATTACTGATGGTTCTGCAGAAACCTCACTTCTTTACTCCTCAAGAAAGAATTTGACTGAGAGGCGTAAGGCAGAAAAAGAGACTGAGGTTACGTTTCAGAGCAGGAGTGGAAGTTTATTAAAAAGCTTTAGAGCAGGAAAGAAAGGAAAGTACACTGGAAGAGACCCAAGTGGGCACTTTGGAGGTCAAGTGCCCTGTTTAACCTTGATCCTATGATTTTATGTACTGGTCCACTTCTGGCATCTTGCATCCCTTTTCCCATAATTCTTCCCTTTGGGTGGGCTGCCCGCATGCACGGTGCCCTCCTTACACTTGGGAAGTGAGCACACGCAGTATGTTTAGGAAGTTGTACCCATTTCCATCTGAGACTTTCTTCACTTTTCTGGGGGCATTCCACCAGAAGGTCATATTCTGTCATTTTGTCTCTCAATGCACATCCTCGAGCTCAGTTGACTGTTTCCTGAGATTTTATTGGAAGCTAGTTACCAACCTCAAGTGTTTTTATCTGTTTGGGAAATTGCCACTTCCTGGTGCCTGTGACCAGTGATTACTTTAGTGTGACAGCTGTGGACCATCAGGAAATTGCCTCTCCCTGGTGTGGGCTGTGAATTATTTTTGCAGTTATCACACTGTGTGTGTGTGTGTGTGTGTGTGTGTGTGATAACTGTATGTGTGATAACTGCCAAACCCATCACCTGATGGCTGCCTGACATTCGTGGCAGGGGTGGGGTGAAAGGGGTGCTCTCCTGCCCTGCCATATTTTTACTTAATGAACAAGAATGCAGTCCCTATTGTACTGTGCAACAAAATGTCAGGAATAAAAATATCTGTGCATGGGGGTGCATACTTGTGGTCCCAGCTACTCCAGAGGCTGAAGTGGGAAGATCATGTGAGCCCAGGAGATCAAAGCTGCAGTGAGCTGTGATTGTGCCATTGTACTCCAGCCTAGGCAACAGAGCAAGACCCCATCACAGAAAAAAAAAAAGAAAAAAAAGACACAAATGGAAACACATACTATGTTCATGAAGTGACCTAATATTGTAAAGACAGCCATACTGCCCAGAGCAATTTACAGATTCAGTGCAATACTTACCAAAATCCCAATGATGTTTCTTTGCACTTCACCCTTCCTGATTTCAAAACCTATTACAAAGCTACAGTAATTAACTGTATGGTGCTGGCATAAAGATAGAAATGTAGACTTAGTGGAACAGAATAGAGAACCAAGAAGTAAGTTCTCATATGCATATGCAAATAATCTGCATAGATTTGTATCAAGGCTACAAAATGGGAAAGAATAATCTCTTCAGCAAATGGTATTGGGAAAACAGGATAGCCCCATGCAAAAGGATGAAGTTGGACCCTTAACCTTGCCCTGCATGTAAAAATTAACTCAAAAGGGATTAAAGACCTGAAATGACAAAACTCCTAGAAGAATATGTAAGGGAAAAGCTTCTTAGATTTGACTATGATTTATTTGATATGATACCAAAAGCTCAGACAAAAATAACACAATAGTGAGTGAGAGTATATCAGACTAAAAAGCTGCCCAGCAACAAAGGAATAATCACCAGAGTGGAAAGGTGCCCTATACAATGGGAGAAAATATTTGCAAGCCATATATTGGATTAGGGATTAACATCCATCATATATAAAGAACTCATACTACTCAACAACAGGAAAAAGAAAAGTATTTAAAAATGTGCAAAATAGTGTAATGACATATCTCCACAGAAGTTATACAGATGGCCAACAGTAATATGAAAAGATGCACAACATCCCTAATCATTATGGAAGTGCAAATCACAACCATAATAGTAAATGAATTATCTTACAACCATTTGGTCACTATTAAAAGAAAAAAAAAAATAACAGGTATTGGCGAGGATGTGGAAAAATTGAAACTCTTCCGCACTATCGATGGAATGTAAAATGGTGCAGACACTTTGGAAGACAGTTTGGAGGTTCTTCTCAAAATTGTTACCGTATGATCTAACAATCCCACGTCTAAGTCTCTATCCAAAAGAATTGAAAACAGGATCTTAAAGGGAAATTTGTGTAATCATGATTGTAGTATTCACAGTAGCCACGAGGTGGAAATAACCTTAAGTGTCTATCAACAGATGAATGCATAAAGAGAATGTGGTATATACATACAGTAAAATATCATTCAGCCTTACAAAAAAAAGGAAATCCTGTGTATCCTACAACATGATGAACCTTGAGAATACTGTGTTAAGTGAAATAAGCTTATCACAGAAAGACAAATACTGCATGATCTCTCTTTGAGTAGTCAAACTCTAAGTAAAATGTT
Source organism: Pongo abelii (assembly GCF_028885655.2). NCBI lineage: Eukaryota > Metazoa > Chordata > Mammalia > Primates > Hominidae > Pongo > Pongo abelii. The sequence continues at coordinate 67,311,215 of NC_071991.2, forward strand.
GGTTGCTGGGATCTGGGAGGAGAGAACAAACAGGATTTGTTCAGTGGACCTAGAGTTTCAGTTTTCAAGATAAAAGATCAGAGAACTGTTAAAAGCAATGTTCTGATAGTTTATACCACTGTTAACTTAAAATGTTTAAGGTGATAAATTTTATGTTTTCTGTTTTTGACCACAGTAGAAAAAAGAATGAAATGAACAAATTATCTTTCAGAATTGTAAATTATCTTTCAGAATTGTATTATAGTTTTGCCTTTCCAGTAGCAGTATTTTATAGTTCTGGTCTTTCCACATTCTGATTAACATTTAGCATTGTCAATCTTAAATTTTAACTTCTCTAGTATGTGTGAATTGGTATTTTGTTGTGTTTACTTGCAGTTTCTTTATTACTAATGATACTGAGCATCTTTTCCTGTGATTATTGGCCTGTTTTGTATCTTTTTTTCAAGTGCTCATTTTCTCCCCATCTGTTTATCTTTTTTAAATTGATAATGTAAGAATGCTTCGTATATTCTACATATAAGTTCTTTATCAGCTATATGTATTGCAGATATTATTCCGTAGGTTATGACTTGGTATTTTTTCTTGTTCAGTGATGTATTTTGATGACAGTTTTAAAATTTCGATGAAACATAATTTCCCAATTTGTGTTCCACAGCTAAAGTATTTTTTTGGTCTTCTCTAGGAAATCCTTGTTTATTTGAAGATTACCAAGTTATATGCCTATGCTAAGTTTTATAATTTTTACTTCTATGTTTTGTTCTATGATTTATCTCACATTTTTTATGTGTGTGGAATATGACAGTTTAGATTGATTTTTAAAATACAGACATCTAGATATTCTAGCACCATTTGTTGAAAAGACTTTTTCATAAAAGTAATTTCCTTGGCACCTTACTAAAATATCAGTTTGCTCTAATATGTTTGGTTCTGATTCTGGACTCTTCTGTTGCTCTCTTTGTGTACCCATATGCAAATATCATACTTTCTGATTACTTTAGCTTTATAGTAATATTGAAATGGGACAGTAAGAGTCTTTTACACTTGTTCTTTTTATCTAGGATTGTTTTGACTATTTTTCACATAAAATTTATCAAAGGTTTAGTTTTTATTAAAAACCTATTAGAATTTTAACTGTGATTACATTGAATCTATAAATGAATTTAGGAAGAATGGATATTTTAACATTTTGTCTTCTTATCTAGGAACATGGTATCTCTCCATTTATTGAAGCCTCTGTAATTTCTCTCAGCATTGTTTTGTAATTTTTAGTGTTTATGTGTCTTTCACATTTTAAAAATAAATTTTTATAAATATTTTATATTTTTGATGCTGTTATAAATGTGATTTGTTTCTTGATTTATTTTTCAGATTGTTTACTAATGACAAATGGAAATGATACTGAGTATTATATGTTGATTTTGTATTCTGCAACATTTTTTGGAATCTTTAGGTTTTTCTAAATAGGTGTTTATGTGGTCTGCAAACAAGGACAAATTGACCTTTTCCTTTCCAATTTGGATACTCTTTATTTCTCTCTTGCCTAATTACTCTGGATAAGACTTCTAGTACTAGGTTGAATAAAATTTGTAAGAGTAGGCATCCTTTTTCTCCTGGTTCTTAAAGGAAAAGCTTTTAGCTTTTCTCCACTCAGTATGATGTTAACTGTGAGTTTGTCATATATGGCGTTTAATTGTGTTGAGGTATTTTCCTTCTATACCTAATATTTTGAGAGATTTTATTTTGAAGTCATGTTGAATTTTATTGAATGCCCTTTCAACATCTGTTGAAATGATAATGTTTTTTGTGCTTCATTCTGTTAACATGTATTATGCTTATCGATTTTCATATCTTTAACCATTCTTGCATTTCTGTGATGAATCCCACTTAATCATGGTGAATAATCTTTTTAATGTGTTGTTGAATTAAGTTTATTAGTTTTTTTTTTTTTTGAGACAGAGTCTTGCTCTGTAGTTTAGTGGCGCCGTCTCAGCTCACTGTAACCTCCACCTCCCAGGTTCAAGCAATTCTCCCCCTGCCTCAGCCTCCCGAGTAACTGGGATTACAGGTGCCTGCCAGTGTGCCCTGCTAATTTTTATATATTTAATAGAGATGAGGTTTCACCATGTTGGCCAGGCTGGTCTTGAACTCCTGACCTCTGGTGATCTGCCACCTCGGCCTCCCAAAGTGCTGGGATTATAGGTGTGAGCCACCGCGCCTGGCCAGTTTACTAGTATTTTGTTGAGGATCTTGACATCTGTGTTCATCAGGGATGAGCTTGTAGTTTTCTTTTTTTGTTGTGTCCTTGTCTGGTGTTGGTGTTAGAGTAATGCTAGGCTTGTAGATTGAGTTTCAAAGTATTCCTTCCTCTTTAATTTTTTTTTTTGGGGGGGGTGATATGTATGTTTATTGTCTTGATTGTGGAAATAGTCAAGAGTATATAAAAATCCCCTAAATTATGAAACTAAAATGTTAAATATGTACAGTGTATTGTATATTAGACACACTTTAATAAAGCTGCAAAAATAATTCCTTCATCCACAAAATAAACTTACTATTGATAAAGTGAATTTTTTTTCGGAGCCTGAAGACTGAAGTTATAACGTTGATTTACGACAAATTTTTAAATATATCACCAGAAACTTTGGATTTGACCAGCTTCCTTGTTGCCTTTTTGGTGTTATCCACTTACCTCTAAATTCTGGTTTTCATATATAAGATAATTTTTTTTCTTTTTATTTGAACTTTTACAAACCCTAAGAAGAAACTCTAAAGGGCTACATAGCTAGGAGGTAGTGTTAATTAGACAAAACTTGGTATTTATTTATAGTCTGATTATCACTTCAAGTTCTTAAGAAAAAGTTAATTGACTATAATAGGTCACATTTTCCTTGGATGTTGTTTTCTTTTAAATAGTTGTTATCTCATTCTGCACAAATGATATGGTTAGGATGATATATTAGTGTGATGGTATTTGGAGGTGGAGCCACAATCATGAAAACGTGTTTCTTGTTGATAAAGCATTCTGAGATAGGTGAGGTAGTTCTCCTTGAAGCCATAACTTAGCGCTTTGAGTAGCTTCCATTTTGTTGCTTTAACATCTCAAGGGAAGAGAAAGAGCCTGGTGTCTGGATTCAGATTTTGGTAATAATGGAGGTGGAATTCATCCCTTCTGCTCACTTTCCACTGACCTTTACCAGCACCTGGCCCCAATTAAATTGCAAAGAGCTGGTAGATAATACATTCCTTCCAGACCGGGAAGAGATAGAGGATTGATAAAAATCTGTCCAGTCTCTGCATTTGATGGATGATCTACAGCTTAAAATTCTTACAAACTTGTGAAAATTACTTGTTGCAGAAGTAATAGCCAAACATCAAAACTATTTTAATTAAGAATGGGAGTGGAGAAAATCCAAGAATTTTAGGTATTTTGCTTATGTTTGGAAAGTTTGTAAATTCGTATTGAGTTGGAAACACAAGTTTCAACTTAAAAGTGTAGCAGAATCAGAAATTAAGTTGTGTAGAAATCTGTGCATTGTTTTGTTGTTATTGTTGTTTTCAGACTCCTTGACGTGGCTTTATGAATGAATTATAAAATGAGGTTTCGGCAACTCCTTTGGGATTCTAAATATATAAGATGCAGTAAATAATACAAGACTAGACTCTTCCTTCCTCTTTAATTTTTGGAAACATTGAATAGAATCAATATTAGTTCCTTTAAAAATAGTTGGTAGAATTTAGCAGCACTGAAGCCATCAGGTCTCGGGCTTTTCTTGGATGGGATACTTTTATTACTGCTTCAGTCTTATTACTCGTTGCTGGACTGTTCAGATTTTCTATTTCTTTATGGTTTATTGCTGGTAATTTTATGTGTCAGGAATTTATTCAGTTCTTCTAGGTTTTCCAGTTTGTTGGAGCATAATCATTTATAATGGTCTCTGATGATTCTTTATATTTCTGTTGTATCAGTTGTAGTATATCCATTTTCATCTCTGATTGTATTTTTTTTGGTGCCTCTTTTTTTCTTAGTCTAGCATAAACATTTATTGCTTTTGTTTCTCCCTTTAAAAGATCACTTTTCAATTCAATCTTTTGTATTGTTTTCTTAGTCTCAATTTCATTTATTTTTTTATAAATCTTAATTTGGGGTTTGGTTTGTTATTGCTTTTCTAGTTCCTCGAGGTGAATTTTCTTTTTCTTTTTCTTTTCTTTCTTCCTTTTCTTTCTTTCTTTTTTTTTTTTAAGAGAGTCTCACTCTGTCAGCTAGGCTGGAGTGTGGTGGCATGATCACAGCTCATTGCAACCTCAACCAGGCTCATGTGATCCTCCCAACTCAGTTTCACGTGTAGTTGGGACTACAGGGATATGCCAGCATACCTGGCTAATTTTTTTATTGTTTTGTAGAGACAGGGTCTTACTATGTTGCCCAGCTGGTCTTAAACTTCTGGCTCAAGTAGTCCTCCCACCTCAACCTCCCAAAGTGCTGGGATTACAAGTGTGAGCCATATACCTGGCCTACATTCAGCTGCTCTATGTCTTTTAATTGGAGAATTTAGTCCACTTACATTTAGTGTTACTACTGATAGGTAAGGAGGTAACTATTTTCTAGTTGTTTTGTAACTTCTTGCTTCCTTCTTACTGTCTTCTTTTGTGGTTAAGAGATTTTTCTCTGGTAGTATGTTTTAATTTCTTGCTTTTTAGTTTAACTATTAACAGGTTTTTGGATTGTCATTACCATGAAGCTTACAAAAGATACCTTAAATTTATAACAAGTTATTTTGAACTGATGACAACTTAACTTTGATTGCAAAGAAAGAAAGAAAATTGTAAAGAACTTTAAACTTTAATCCTCCCACATTTTGACTTTTGTTGTTTCAGTTTACATTGTTGATATTGTTCAGGGTCCACTTCTAATTCTACTTCTCTTGCCATTTCTACCACATCTGTGATGACTTCCTTCACTGAAGTCTTGAACCCCTTAAAGTCATCTCTGAAGATTGGAATCAACTGCCAATCTTCTGTGAATGTTGATATTTGCCCTCATCCCATGAATCATGAATATTCATAATGGCATCTAGAATAATGAGTCATTTCTAGAAGGTTATCAGTTTACCTTGTTCAGATCCATCAGAGGAATCACTATCTAGAGCAAATATCCATAGCCTTACAAAAAATGCATTTCCTAAATAGTAAGACTTGAGAGGTGAAATTACTCCTTGATCCTTGGGCTGCAGAATGGATATTGTTTTAGTAGGCATGAAAACAACATTGATATCCTTCATCAGAGCTCTGGGGCGACCAGGTGTGTTGTCAGTGAGCAGTAATATTTTGAAAGGAATCTTTTTGTAAATGGTACATCTCAACAGTGTGCTTAAAATATTTAGTAAACCATGTTGTAAACAGACGTGCTATTATTCAGGCTTTCTTGTTCCATTTCTGGAGCACAGGTAGAGTAGATTTAGCATAATTCCTAAGGGCCCTAGGATTTTTGGAATGGTAAATGAGCATTGGCTTCAACTTAGAGTCACTACTAGCCTCTAACAAGATACTCATTCTGTCTTTTGAGGCTTTGTAGCCAGACACTGGCTTTTACCCTCTAATTGTGAAAGTAGTAGATGGCATCTTTTTTCCATATAAGGCTGTTTTGTCTACAGTGAAAAATCTGTTTAGTATAGCCACCATTATCAGTGATCTAGACTAAATCTGGATGACTTGCCATATAGCTTCTACATCAGGACTTGCTGCTTCACCTTGTACTTCTGTGTTATGGAGACAACTTCTTTCCTTAAACCTCCAATGTCTGCTAGCTTCAAACTCTTCTTCTGCAGTTTCCTTACCTCTGTCAGCCTTTATAGAATTGAAGCTATTCCGGTCCTTGCTCTGGAATAGGCTTTGGACAAAGGGAATGTTGTGTCTGGTGTGATTTTCTGTCCTTTACCACTAATACTTTCTCCATATCACCCATAAGTGTTCTTCACATTTATCATTCATCTGTTCTGGAGCAGCACTTTTAATTTCCCTGAAGAACCTTTTTTTTTTATTTTTTGCATTCTCGTATTGGATAATTGTTTAGTGCAAGAGACCAAGCTTTCAGTCTGTCTTGGCTTTTGGTACATTTTCCTGGCTAAGCTTAGTCATTTTTAGCTTTTGATTGAAAATGAAAGATATGTGGCTCTTCCTTTTGCTTGAACACTTAAGAGTTCATTGTAGGGTTACTAATTGGTCTAACTTCAATGTTGTTGTGTCTCAGTTAATAGAGAGGCCCTACTAGAGGGAGAGAGATGGAGGAATGGTCAGTTGTGGAGCAGTCAGAATATACAAAACAATTTATCAATTAATTTTGTCATCTTAAATGAGGATTGTTTTGTAGTGCACCAAAACAATAATATCAAAGATCATTGATCACCATAGTAGATATAGTAATAATGAAAAAGTCTGAAATATCCTGAAAATTATTAAAATGTGACTTATGCACATGACATGGGCACATGTTGGAAAAATTATGCTGATAAGAGTTTCTGGACACAGGGTTGCTAGAAAACTTCAGATTGTTAAAAAAACACAGTATGAAGTGTCATAGTAAAGCACAGTGGAATTGTAACAAGGTATTCCTGTATTCTGTTTTATTATTTTAATGACTTTCTAGCTATTCCTTGTTCCTATAGCCATTATTATTTTAGTGGTTGCTCTAGGAATTAGTGTCCTCTTTAAGTTGTCATCATATGCCTAGAGGGCAGTACTTTATCACCTCATATGAAATATGAAGAACCTTGCTATAGCATAATTTTAATTAGCCCCCATCCTTTTTTCTTTTTCATTATGTATTTTACATCTGCATGCATAATTTACTCCACAGTGCTATGCTAATTGTTGCGTTAAACACCCTTTCTTAAAGAAATAAAGAACAGAAAAAAAATCTTTTACACTCATACATTTACTTAGTGTTTTCAGTACTCTTCATTCTTTTTTGTAGGTACAAATTTCAGTTTTGTTGTCATTTTTCTTCATTTTGAAGAACTTTCTTTAGGATTCTGTGTATTGCCAATTTTCTTTTCTTTTTTCTTTTTTTTGGAGATGGAGTCTCGCTCTGTCGCCCAGGCTGGAGTGCAGTGGCACGATTTCGGCTCACTGTAACCTCCACCTCCTGGGTTCAAGCAACTCTCTGCCTCAGCCTCCCAAGTAGCTGGGATTACAGGTGGCCGCCAGCATGCCTGGCTAATTTTTGTATTTTTAGTAGAGACGGGGTTTCACCATTTTGGCCAGGCTGGTCCTGAACTCCTGACCTTGTGATCCATCCGCCTCAGCCTCCCAAAGTGTTGGGATTACAGGCGTGAGCCACTGTGCCTGGCCTATTGCCAATTTTCTTGTGACAAATTATCTGAGCTTTTTATTCTCTGAAAATATTTTCATCTACTGCCAAGTTTGAAGGATATTACATTGATGTAGAATTGCTGTATTTTTTTTTTTAGTACTTTAAAAATTGTTTTATTTTCTTCTTGCCTCTATTGTTTCTAATTAGAAGTCAACTTCCACTGTATAATTGATCCCTTCTATGTAATGCATCTTTTTACATAGTCTTGTACTTTTACAGTATTCAGTTATTTGGCTTTTTGTTTAAAATAGATAACATCCGAAGTCTATTACCTTTTCATAGCCCACTCTTCCTGCTTTGCTTAGTTTAAATTTTATTTACAGTCATAGTTATTAATCCCTCCACAACATCCTGTACTTCTTTACCTCTTTAACTTTATTTGCTTATTGACACCACAACACTGGTTAAATCCAACATAACTGCTTCTCCATTCCTATTTTTAAGCAGGTGAATGTGGTTGATGAAAAAAAGAAACTTATACTGGTCTCATTTTAAATTCATGAGCACTAATCTGATTTGTGCCCTTATTCTTGCCTTGCAATCATTAAATTTTTCCTGTTATGTTACCTGGCCCACTCTTCTGACCAACTCTTTTATACTTCCTTCACTTTCATTTAACATTTTTTTCACATCTTTTCTCTTAGCTCATGACCATAGTTCTTCACTGAAAAATTGAGGAAATCGAAAGAGATGTTTCATAATATCCTGTTATCACATACATTCATAACTTGTATCTATGCATGTATATTTTATATTTTCTTCTGTTACTGTGGGTGAAATATCCATGTATCTAGCTAAAGCAAGTCCTTTATGTGTGCATTGTAACCGACTCCTTCTAGACAATTTCATTTTATTGCTTTGGCAATTTTACACTTTCTGTACCATCACATTTTCACTCTTTATATGATCATTCTTATTATCATATACCTTTGTCATTATCTCTCTCATTTTAAAAAGAAGATGAAAGAAATCGTTGATCTTACATTCCATTTTAGGCAGTACTCTTTACTCCTGCTTATTTTTTTTACAGCAAAACTTTATAAGAGGGTTGACTGTTGGCTGTCTACATTTTCTCTCTTCTCTTTCTTTCTTGAACTCCTCCAATAAACTTTTACAAGTCAAAGAGAATAATCCCCATTGTTATGGTCAATTCTTAGATTCCTTATTTTTGTTTTACACCTATATGAAATGCTTGACACAGTTTATCCTCTTTTCCCCTCTTCTCCCCTCCCCTCTCTTTTTTTCTTTTCTTTTCTTTTTGAGATGGAATCTCGCTCTGGCGCCCAACCTGGAGTACAGTGGCACGATCTCAGCTCACTTCAACCTCCACCTCCTGGGCTCAAGCGATTATCTCGCCTTAGCCTTCCAAGTAGCTGGGATTACAGGCACCTGCCACCACGCCCAGCTAATTTTTGTATTTTTAGTAGAGACGGGGTTTCACCATGTTGGCCAGGCTGGTCTCGAACTCCTGAATTCAGGTGATCCGCCCGCCTTGGCCTACCACAGTGCTGCGATTACAAGCACTGCACCCGGCCGTCATTTTCTTTTTTAAAACACTTCTGTACTTGGCTTGTTAGAACACCAAAGTTTGTTGATTTTTTTTTTCTACGTTTTTGGCCTTTCTCAGTCTTTTTGCTGTGTAAGTAAATCTTCTGAGTATCTGTCCTTAGATCTCTTCTTTTTTCACTCTACCCTCATTCTCTTGATTATTCCCATCCATGTTCATGATTTTAAGTGTCATCTCCATGTCAATGACTTTAAAATGCATATTTCTGTGTAGTCTTCCTTTCTGAACTCTTGTCCATCATATTCAAAAGAATACGAATGGCCGTTTTTATATTTAATGGGATCTCACACTTAATTTTGCCAAAAACACCCTCATAATATTTTGCCTTCCCCCATCCCCCCCGGCAAATGCTGCATCTCTTAATTTTTTTCTCCATCTTGTTTAGTGGTAACTCCACTATTCCAGTTGTCAGGCCAACGGTGTTGTTAGTGTAGTTCTGTGTTCTCTTTATTTCATGGCCATATCTGATTTATCAGCAAATTCTTTTGGCATTGTCTTTACAAAACCCATCTTACCAGAAAACATTCTATAAAACACTTTGTACCACACCACCGCTGTCACCACCCTGCTCCCTGACTATATTATCTTTCACTTGTATTGTTAACTGGTCTTTTTTTCTGATTTTGGCTCTGCCTTTATTCTGTTTTTATACAGCAACACAGTGGTTGTGTTATATTTTAGGTTAGAGAGTGTTACTCTTCTGTTTAAACCTTCCAGTATAACTTCTGACTTGCTTCAGAGTGAAAGCTAAAACCTTTATACTATAACAGAAGATTTGCCCTCCATTGCTGCTGACCATATCTTTTGCTCAGCTTGTCTTTGGTTTAGTTCCAGTCATCATGGCTTCTTTGCTATCATCAAATATTGTGAGCATGTTCCTATTGCTACAGTTTCAAACATGCTGTATAATACTTACTTTATTTTATTTGCAGTCTAAGACCCATTGGAATATAGGTGCCCAAATACAGAACTTTTTTCTTTTTGTTGTAAGCACTGAGTATGTAGCAAATTGTCCTAGCACATAGTAGGCACTCAAGATTCAGTTTTCCTTTTCATAAGTGAGTTCCTCTCCCACCTGTTTTTCTTAAACTTGTTTTCAGATCCGTGATTCTAACTGCAACTATGAGGCCTTTATGAACATTATTAAATTGAGTGACAATATTGGAGAGCTAGAAGCAGTCAGAGATAAGGCAGCAGAAGAATTACAGTATCTTAGATCTCTAGATACAGCTGGTGATGGTAAGTAATGTATTTAATTTAAAATATTTTTTTGAAGTATTATTATATCTTCAAAACTTTGGTTAATTTACCCAAATGTCATTTTCTGCTATTAATGGTTTCACCTTAATTAAATCTTCCTTATTAGGTTAACATGTGCTTAGTTAGAGTAAAAGCATTATTTTCAGAATGTGAGAATGTGATTATTGTAATTATCCCTAAAGTGAAGGTAATTGGCATGGTTTACTTTTAATTAAATAATTTCACTGTATAATTTCAGATGGTTTCTTTTATTGAATAAAACAATTGCTATATTATTGGTTATTTTGTTAAATTACAGTAAGTGCATGTTTAAAGTATTTCATAAATAACATTACCACTTTCTAGTTCATGATTTCTTTGCTTTTAGATATCAACACTATCAAAAATCAAATAAATAGCTTACTATTCGTAAAGAAGGTATGTGACTCAAGAATACAGCGATTGCAGTCAGGCAAAGTAAGTAAAGTACTTTTGAATTAACGTTTAGTTATAAATACTTTATAGGGATTAAAATGCACAGTAAAGGACAAAAAGTAGGACATTTACCAGTGCAGCACTTTACAAGAGGACTTTAAAAAGAGTTTTCTCTTTTACAATGTGATATAAATATTTGTTAAAACATGCCAAAAAGTTTAACTAAAACACTGCCTGAAAAATGTTAAAGTAATTGAAGATTTTATTTTATTCCTTGATTTATTTATGCATTTACTTGTGTATCATTTGTTTATTCAAAATTTACGTTTATTCAATTTTGTGAGTTGGGTACTTTTTAGAAGAGCCAAGTAGACAGGCTTTTCATGGAGTTTACATTTTAGTTGCAGAGTCAGGAAATAAACCAATAAGCAAATTGATGCATAATATCAGGTGGTGATATCTACTGCAAAAAACAGTAATAAAGCAAAGTAGCATATAGAGAATGTCTTGGACTGGTTTAGGTAGGTTCCAAGAGGTTCGATGACACTTGATCATAGTGAGATCTAAATAACATGAGGCAGTTAGTCTTGTGATGTATTTTTGTTTGCCTTTGAAGTATCTATCTTACAGGCAGTCATGAGAGCAAATGCAGGGGCACTAAAGTAAGAATGTCCTTGGTTAATTGGAGGAGGTCGTTGTGATTGGTATGGAATGAATGAGCTATTGTGCTAGGAATGAAGTCATAGAAGAACCGGGGAGTTAGATCTTACATGGTCGTATATGGTCTTAGTGGCCGTAGTAAGAATTTTATTTTATTCTAATTATGATGAAAATCAATTGGAGATTTGCCCTGGCAAGTGACATTACCTGACTTATGAGCTAAAAATTAAAATTATTATCTTTACTCTTTGTGGAGAATAGACACAAAGTGTGAGATGATAGGGGTAAGAATGGAAACTGAGAGATTATTTGCAATACTCCTGATTTAAAACTAGATAAGAGATGTCTATGGAGGTTGTGAGAAGCGATTAGAGACTGGATATAGTGCTAATAGGATTTTCTTAATGGAGTGAATATGGGGTGAGAAAGAAAAAAAATAACTCAAGGATATTTCAGGGTATTTTGGTTTGAGCAACTGTATAAATAGTCATGCCGTTTACTGAATTGGGTAACACTGAGAGAGGAGGAAGTTTGGAAAAGAGAATTGAGTTTTGGGTATTTTAATTTGAGATCCCTGTTTGACATTCAAGTAGACATGTTAATTGGTAATCTTGAGTTCTAAGGAAAAGTTAGTGATGGAGATGAATTTTGTAAATCCTCAGAATTATCAGATGTTTAATGTTGAGAGACTGGATGATGTTATCTAAAAGAGTGTGTGTAAGTAGGAATGCACTGGTGACTTGGTCCTACTACACTTCAGTGAACAGAGTTTAAGACAAAGTAAAGAATCTAGCTAAAGAAACAGAGTAAATAGCCAGTGAGATTGCAGGAAAACCTGAGCATGTGATATTGAAGCAGGGTATTTCCCTGACCCCTTCGCAGGACTTGCAGCAGGGGTGTCTTGTTTACTACTCAGCCTGCCGTTCTCAACTCTTTGTGGTGGGGAGCGCGCAAGCGAACCAATGGGAACTTGAGTGGAGTGCTAGAACCAGCCTGCCACTTCGGCACTGGTGGGATCAAACTCCACTCACTCGGACCCACTGTATTCCACCCCTCGCGAGAGGGAGCACACAGGTGAGTGGGTGGAGGAACTGGCCAGAAGCATTAGCACTGGCAAGAGCAAACTCTGTTCAGGCCCTACAGCTGTCCCAAAGCCCTAGAAGGTGTGTTACAGTGCTCTCTTAGCTCTGCTATCTGTGGATGGCTTAAGGGTTAACAGCTCAGTGGACCATTTGCCTTTTTGCATGAGGCGGCTGCCCTTCACCGGTGAGGGCACAGGGCCAGTGTGACAGCCTTTTGTGTGCACACTCATGGCTTCTGAGCTCTTATTTGGCGTCCAGGAAAAATGAAGTCGCATGAATGAATTGAAAGATGGTAAATGCTGGAGATTTTATGGCCAATGAAAGTGGTTCTCAGCGGGAAGGGGAGCTGAAAAGGGGAATGGGGCGGGTAGGTAATCTTCCCCTGAAGTCCGGCTGTCTCCATTTGGATTCTTTCTGAAGTTATGCCATCAAGCTGTCCCTCTGAAGTTGAGCCGCTTCTCTCCAACATCCAGCCGTAGTCCTGGCTACCAGCTGAGTAGCCTGGCTACCAGCTCAGTTTTTTATAGGCACAGGATGGGGTGGTATGTGGCCATGGGTAGTTTAGGAAAAGGCAACATTTGAGCAGGAAAACAGGGATATAAGTTTTCATTTAGGGCTGTGGGCTCAGGCTTTTTGGCTTGAGTGGGTGGTATTTCACCAGGGACCACCCTTTTCTGCCTAGAATTTTGTGCCCCCTGTCCCTAACAATATCTCAGAAGCCAAATGTTAAAAGTGTTTATAGAAGGGAAAGAAGAGGTGTATCAAAGGATAACATGGAGAAAGACGAAGACTGAGAATTGGCCATTGGACTTACTACCTTCTGGATTATTGGTGATCTGATGAGAGCATTTTTTGTGGAGTAGTGGAGAAAAATCTTAATTGGAGTTTGTCCATGAGAGAATGGGAAGAGGTAAATTAGAAACAGTAATGATAGTTGCTCTTTAGAGAAGTTTTGCCCTAAAGGAGAGCAGAGATTTGGGGCTTTAAAGCAGGAAAAAGCATTTCTTAAATACCCTTAGGTTTTTCATGAGGTCACATTTTTGCTGTGGTTTTCTGTTTTGAAAATTTATTTATGACTCTCTGGTCTTATAATTTTACAGTGTATTTAAATTCCTTAAGGAATAGAAGAATTATTTCTAAAAACCGTGGTGGCATATGCCTGTAATCCCAGCTACTCTGGAGGCTGAGGCAGGAGAATCGCTTGAACCCAGGAGGCGGAGGTTGCAGTGAGCCGAGATCGCACCATTGCACTCCAGCCTGGGCAACAAGAGCCACACTACGTCTCAAAAAAAACACAAAAAACAAAAAAACCCCTTAAATTTAGTTTTCTAGGTGAATTATAACTTAAGAAACATTACTTGAGGCCCATATTTGTTGTGTGTGTGTGTGTGTGTGTGTGTGTGTGTGTGTGTGTGTACCTTTGTTTCTGTTAACTTTATTTTAAAACTAGTTTATATACTCGTGCAAATGAGCATAGAGGAAAGATACGGTTTCACTTGTGCTTTTCTTTAATTACTTCCTTATCTAGATCTCAGAGGTAGTGATCTTTCAGCGTCATTACTCAGTGTATTTACCCAGGCACTTTTTGATATTGAATCCTTTTAAAATTTAGATATTTTGTTTCCAAGCCTGTCAATTCCATTTTGAATACAAGCTTTATTTTTTAATGAGCTCAGATCATACAGTGTTTTCCTTTGTAAGTAAACTCAGAGTCCCCACGGATTTGCAGTTATATAGCCATGTTACTTATCTTGAAATCTTAGAAACCTTTATCCTCAGCGAATTTTCCTTCCCATCCTGTATCTGTGGAGCCGCTGCTGGGCAGGAGAAAGAGGTGATACAATTTGAAGAAGGGAGACTTAGTAGGAATCATGTGCTGCCTCTAGATTGCTCTCTACCAGACATTTAAAGTCAGTTAGCTGTTATTATTCAGTACTTATATGAAGGAAAATACAAATTATAGAGATGGATTTGTTTTTTTTTTAAATTCTCTGCATTTTCCTTTATTTACCACCTATGCTTAATTTAGTATATGCCTCTGAATATGGCAGCCTACTTCATTTGCAGTAAACCTGCTTATCTTTCTTTTTTAAATAGAGCGTTCTGAAATATGGATTTGGGAATATAGAGAAGCCAGTGAAAATAAATAATTCATAGAAACATCATGGCTCTTACTGGAAAGGGCAGCAGCATTTGAAAACATGTAGTCATACTTACCGGCTTTGTGACTTAATAGGCAACCTTTTTCATCTTCGTTTTCCTTGTTTGTTAAGTAGACGTGGTGATACATATCCAACAGGATTGCTGTGCAGATTAAATGAAGTAATATGTGTAATGTAACTAGCCCAGTGCCTGATACGTAGATGCCCTTTAAATTTTGGACACAATTTTTCACTTTTTTTTTTTCATATGTAGATTGTTTCCTTGCTCTGTGACTTTAAAAAGTATGTCTGAAATTCACTGTTTAGAGAGTCTGGAAAAAAAACATATTTTCTCTAATAATTAGAGATTTGACTGAGTTAGGAGCAAAATTACTCTTTAGGAATATTTTGTTTTCCTAGTAGTAAATAGACTTTATACATGAAAATGTTGAGTTTTTAAAATTCTTGCATATATTAAATATTTCCTTCACCCTTTTAACCTTTGGAATGTTCATTTTCATTTGGAATATATAGAGATAGAGAATAATTGAAAATATAGTGATTTCTATTTATTTTATATTGAAAGAATTGAATGCTATTATTTTTAATATATTAATATTTTTAATTTGCTAAGCAACTCTTAACTAGGAATTTAAATTCACAGAATGTATATCTATTGGGAAACAACATGCATGAGAAGGGAAAAACTTCATCTTTACTCCATTTTAGCTTGATTTTTTTCCTTATATTTATGTAAACATCTTTAACAATGAATGATTAGATAAAATATTAACTTATATTCACTTTTGCCCGTAGGAAATAAATACTGTGAAACTTGCAGCAAACTTTGGGAAACTTTGCACAGTCCCCCTGGACAGCATTCTTGTAGACAATGTTGCACTACAATTTTTTATGGGTAGGTAGATCAATTCTATTTAAATGATATAGCCATTGAATTTCTTTTTTGATTTTTTATTGTGGTAAAATACACATAAAATTTAGTATCTCAACTACTTTTAAGTGTATATTTCAGTGATATTAAATGTATTCATGATGTTGTACAGAGTCTCCAGAACTATTTTTATCTTCCAAAACTGAAACTCTACTCATTAAAAACCAACTCTCTCCATTCCCCACACCCTCAACCCCTGCAGCCATCATTCTGCTTTCTGTCTCTATGATTTTGACTACTCCTAAGTACCTCACGTAGGTGGAATTGTACAATATTTGCCTTTTTGTGGCTGGCTTACTCACTTAACATGGATATGCCCTCAGGTTTTATCCATGTTATAGCATATGTGAGTATTTCCTTCCTTTTTAATGCTGAATAATATTCATGTGTGTGTGTGTGTACACACGCACACACTTGCTTCTTCCCTTACCTCTTCTCCCCTCCCTCCACTTTTCCTAATTTCTCTGCCTAGTACTTCCAGTACTACGTTGAAACGAAGTGGCAAACACAGGCATCTTTGTCTTGTTCCTGATCTTAATCTTTGTCTTGTTCCTGATCTTAATCTTTGTCTTGTTCCTGATCTTAAACAAAAGTATTCTGTCTTTAAGCATTGAGTATATTATTCACTGTGGGCTTTTTCAGATACAGCTTTTATTATTTTGAGATAGTAGCCTTCTGTTCCTAGTTTATTGAGTGTTTTTGTCATGAAAGTGTGTTGCATTTTGTGATATGCTTTTTGGGCATCAAGATGTGGTGTTTATCCTTCATTCTGTTGTACTGTATTAGACTGATTTTTTTTTTTGCATGTTCAACCGTCTTTGGATTCCAGGAATATATGCCACCTTAGTTATGGTGTATGATTTCTTTAATATGCTGCTGAATTTGTTTTGCTAGTATTTTATGGAGGATTTTTACATCTATATTTATAAGGAACATTGGTCTGTAGTTTTCTTGTACACTCTATCTGGTTCTGTTTTCAGGATAATGCTGGCCTCATAGAACGAGTTAGGAAGTGTTTCCTGTTTAATTTTTTGGAAAAATTTAAAAAGGATTGGTGTTACTTTTCTTTAAATGTTTGATAGAATTCACCAGTAAAGCTATTCAGGTCCAGGTCTTTTCTTTATTGAGGATTTTTGGTTACTGATTCATTCTCCTTACTACCTATCAGTCTCCTCAGATTTTCAATTTCTTCATGATTTAGTTTTGGTAGATTTTCTGTTTCTAGGAATTTTTCCATTTCTACTAGGATATCCGATTTATTGGCATACAGTTGTTCATAGTACTTTTAGTTTTGTAGAGTCATTAGTAATATCCCCACTTTCACTTCCGATTTTAGTAATTTGAGTCTTTTCTCTTTTTGTTCTCCTAGATAAATGTTTGTCAATTTTGTCACTCTTTTCAAAGAATCAACTATTGCTTTCATTGACTTTTACCATTGTTTTTCTGTTCTCTCTTTTGTTTATCTCTGCTCTAATCTTTACTATTTCCTTCCTTCTGCTAGCTTTGGGTTTAATTTGTTCTTTTTCTGTTGCCTTATGTTGTAAAGTTAGAAAGCTTTACAACATAAGGAAAGATGATTTGAGATTTTCCTTTTTGCTGTGTCCCATTAGTTTGGTATGTTATGTTTGTTTTTTAATTAATCTTTATGTATTTTCTAATTTCTCTTGTGATTTCTTCTTTGATCCATTGGTTGTGTGAGTGTGTTTTCATGTTTTCAGAGGATAAGTAGGGTAAATAAAAAGTGTGTTGTTTGATTTCCAAAAATATATGAGTTTTCCAGTTTTAATTTTGTTATTGATTTATAATTTTATCCCATTGTAGTTGGAGAAGATACTTTGCATGATACCCATTTTTAAAAACTTTACAAGACTCAATTTGTGGCCCACTGTATGGTCTGTTTAGAAAATATTCCATGTGTACCTGAGAAGAAGCTGTATGCTGTTGTTGGGAAGTGTTCTGTATGTTTGTTAAATCTACCTGGTATATTGTGTTAAGTCCTCTATTTCTATACTTATCTTCTGTCTGGGTCTATCCGTTACTGAGAGCGGGGCATTGAAATCTCCAACTATTATTGTGGCACTGTCTCTTTTTCCCTTCAAATCTGTCTGTGTTTGCTTCATATATTTTGGTGATCTGTTAATAGGTATGTAACTGTTTATAATTGTTGTATCATTTTGTTATGCTGAATCTTTTATTAATATATAATGACCTTATTTACATCTTAACCATTTTTGATTTAAAGTCTATTTTACCTAATACTAGTATAGCCTCCCCTGCTCTATTTTGGTTACTGTTTGCATGTGATGTGATTTTTCATCCATTCACTTTCAATTTATTTATGTCTTTGTATCTAAAGTCTTTGTAGACAGTATATCATTGGATTGATTTTTTTAATCCATTCTGCCAGTCTCTGTCTTTTGATTAGAAAGTTTAATCAATTTACATGTAAAGTAATTATTTATAAGGAAAGAGTTCTGTCATCTTGTTATTTGTTTTCTACATGCTTTATGTCTTTTTTGATAGTCATTTTCTACATAACTGACTTCTTTTGTATTTAGTTGATTTTTTTGTAGTGACATGTTTAAATTTCTTTCTCATTCCTCTTATGTATATTATGTAGCCATTTTCTTTGTGGTTACTATGGGGATTACATGTAACATCCTAAATTTATAACACTGTAATTTGAAATTATGTCAGCTTAATTTCAAATGTATTCAAAACTTTGCTCCTTTACAGCTCTGTCACCTTCCCTCTTTTGATGATGTCACAAAACTAAGTCTTTACAAATTGTGTGTTCAAAATATGAACTAATAGTTCTTTTAAATGAGTTACTTTTGCAAATGATGTAGAAACCAGGATGTGCAGTAACAAAGTATATTTCTGGCTTTCAGACTGATAGTTGATTTTTTAAAAAATTGTATTTGTCTTTCCAGTCACATAGAAAACAAAAAATAGAGTTACAAATCATTGTAATAATACTAGCTTTTATAATTGCCCATATTTTTATTTTTACTGAGATATTTATTTCTTCATATGATTTCAAGGTACTAAGTTACTATCTAGGGTCCTTTAGTTTAATTTACCCTTCAGCACATTTTGCAAGGCAGGTCTTATGGTAAGATGCTTCCTTTGCTTTTGTTTATCTGGGAATCCTTACTTCTCTCTCATTGTGAAGTATAGTTTTGCCAGATATAGGAACTTGGTTGACAGTATTTTTCTTTTAGCACTTTGAATATCACTCCATCACCTTCTGGCCTCCAAAGTTTCTTGAAAGAAATCTGCTGATAATCTTTTGGATATTTTGTATGTGTTGTTTTTCTCTTTCTGCTTTCAGATGATTTATTTTTTGAAAGTTCAATTATAATGTGTCTCCATGTGGATATCTTTGAATTCATCTTAGTTGGAGATTGTTGAGCTTTTTGGATGTTTATATTCATGCCTTTCTTCAAATTTGGGAAATTTTCAGTCATTTCTTCAAATATGATCTGCCTGTTTCTCTCTTTCTTCTCCTTGTAGAACTCCCACATGTAACTTGGTCCAGCAGGTCACTTAGGCTCTGTTTACTCTTCTTTATATTTTTACATTCGGTTTCTTGAATCTAAAACTTTTATTAATCTATCCTTACATTTGCTGATTCCTCTGTCTGCTCAAATCTACCTTAAATTTCCTTTAGTGCATTTTTTATTTTAGTTATGTACTTTTCACCTCCATCATTTTATTTTGGTTTCTTCTAGGTTTTCTATCTATTGATCTTTCTATTTTGTTCATAGATTGTTTTATTGACTTTTTTACGTCTTTCTTTAGTCTTTTGGGCATCTTTAAGGTAGTTGTTTTAAAGTCTTCATCTAGTAGATCTTCCATCAGGTCTTTTTTGGGGACAGTTTCTGTTGATGTATGTTGGCTTTTTTTCCTCTTTGAATGGGCCACACTTGCCATGTACTTTGTATGCCTTGGGGTGTATGTGCGTGTGCGTTTGTGTATGTGTGTGTGTGTGTATGAATAACTGGCTATTTGAATCTAATAATGTAACTCTGGAAATCACTTTCTTCCCTTTCCTTAGGGTTTGCTGTTCTTTATTGTTGTTACTGTTTTTGTTTTTAATATGTAGGCTGTCTGTGATCAGCCTGAGGTATAAACTGTCTTCTCAAGACTATTCTGAGCTTGTGCTTTTCCCTGGGCATGCATAGTCACTTTCTAATTTTCCCACATATGTGGTTGCTTTTGAATGTCCTCATTTTTAATGCATGGCTCCAAAAGGGAGATAAGGGTAAAACTGTAGGAGTCAAGGGAGAAAGGGTGCCAGTCTTCTAAATCCCTTGCTCGTTACTTCAGCAGAAAGGAAAGGGGCTTGGACCAATCAAGAGATACGCAACAACAAAGGCTGCCTATTTGTCTGCACCTCTTTGATCAGAAGCAGCAGTGTGCGGTCAGAGCCTAGATCCTGAATATTTGAAGGACAAGTTGTTTTTTGTCCACCCTGGTTCCTACTTGCTGTGTACAAGCTAATTCTGGAGTGCATGCACAGCTACTTGTTCTAATGGTCTGAGAGTGGGGAATGGTAGCTGCAGTTGTGCTAAGAGCTGAAATGGACTGAGATTAACCAAAGCTTACTTCCCAAGCCTTCCCCTAAATGTTGCAAATCATCAGTAGATTCCAGAGTTCCAAATTAGTTACATCAGATTCTGCCATTGCACTTGTTGTAGAGGTGGAGAGAGAGAATTCTGGTGCTTCACACTCCCACATCTTCTTTGAAATTTTTAAGAATTTTAAATATTATTAAATTTTAAGTAGTTAATATTTTGCATGCCAAATTCAGTGCACCCTTTATTCTCTGAAATGTTTTTGTTTAGAAACCATGGAGGTAGAGCTTTATTTTGTTTTGAGGGAAATAGTTGTCATAACTAATGTACATTTACCAAACTGCTTTTAAAATAAATTCTAGGAAATTCTAATGCAAATTAAAATTCATTGAGAAAGAGTACTTTATTGGGAACATACAATGTATATAACCTGTTTGTATCATTTTTGTTCATGTGTACATGAGGGATTTTGTTTTTATACCATTTTAATATATACTTTTTAATTTAGATCTTATTGCTATTACATTAGGATTGCTTTTATCTGGAGGACATTTTCAGTAAACCTCTACGTTTTCATTTTTGTGATAAAATATAAGTATATGATTTGAAGAGTCATTTTTAAAAATATGTCTAGAAATATTCATATTATAACAATCTTTATTGAGAACAAATGTTGAATGTTTTATGTAACAAATTTATTCACTAGAGATTTTATCATGAAAAGTGAGATTGAAAAAATTCTGAAATACATGACTTCACTTTTGTTTTTAACATAACTGGTTTTTTAGCATAACTAATTTACAACTATATTTTCACCTCAGGGATTTGCTAAAACATTTTCAAAATGTGGAGTTTTAAACACTTGAAACTTTAATCCTTCTTTACTTGTCATAAAACTACATTGGCCCCAAATTGTGTGACACTAATATTTATGTTATTATGGATTTTTGATTGCTAGATTACATGCAGCAAACTGGAGGTCAAGCACATCTGTTCTTTTGGATGACAGTGGAAGGATACCGGGTTACCGCCCAACAGCAGCTAGAAGTTTTATTAAGTCGTCAGAGAGATGGAAAACATCAAACCAACCAAACCAAAGGTCTTTTAAGAGCAGCTGCTGTTGGAATTTATGAACAGTATTTATCAGAAAAGGTGAGGCTGTATTTTGATTACTGTTTTCTTCTTTAGCAGTATTATTAATAATTTTTGTAATCCATTGCTTATGCCAGGCTGACTACCTCGAAAACATTGTCTCCTTTAATCACTAACAATCTTCCTGTCTGTCTGTATCCTCGTTTAAGTGAAGATTCTGATGTTTAGCCAGTCAAATCATCATGGCCACAGTCATGCAAATACTAAATGATAGAATCAAGATTCAAGGTCACACACTAGATTCACCACAGGCTGAAAGTAAAAGGATAGAAAAAGATAAAGCATGCAAAAGTAAACAAAAGAGAGTACCTATATATATTTTAAAAATGTATATATGTTTAAATGTATGTATTAAACATATATACATTTAATAACAGAGCCCCCCAACGAATGAAACAAAAATTTGCAGAATTGAAGGGTAAGAGAGACAATTCTATAGTTATAGTTGGAGACTTCAATACCCCACTTTCGATAATTGATAAAACAATTAGATAGAAAAACATCAAGGATATACAAGACTTTAGAAACATTATAAATCACTTAATCCTATAGAATAATATATATACTGTATGGTAATTCTATAGACTATATATAATACACTATAATTCTATAGAATATAATCTATAGCGTCTATAGAATATATTTTATATAATATATAATTGTATAGATTATTTTATTATAGAATGTATAGAATACATATGTAGAATAGAATTGCTTTAGAACTTACAGAATACATGTATTATTCTAATAATGTAATCTAATAATATTGTAATAATTCTAATATTCTAATAACAATTCTAATAATATTGTAATATATGTATATATTGTTATATATGTAATATGTAATATATGTAATACTGTAATACATATAATATATGTATATTATTCTATAGACTGTTTCCCCTAACGACAGCAAAATACACATTATTTTCCAGAACACGTGAAACATTCTCCAAGATAAATCATTTGCAAGGCCATAAAAGCCATCTCCATTTAAAAGTATTGGAATTGTTCTTTGATCAGATGGAATCAAATTAGACATCAACAAAAGGAAATTTGGGGGAACTACAAACAATTGAAAATTAAACAACGTATTTCTAAATAGCCTCTGAGTCAACAAGAAATGACAAGGAAACTAGAAAGTATTTTTAACTGAGAATGAAAATACATTGTATCAATTCATGAGATGCAGCTACTTAGTGCTTAGAAGAATATTTGTAGCTTTAAAAATGTCTAGGATAAAAGATCTACAATCAACAATCTTAAGTTTTTACCTTAAAAATCTAGAAATGAAAAATAAATCCAAGGCAAACAGAAGAAAGGAAACAAAGATTATTGTGAGAATCAGTGAATAGAAAACAGAAAAACCATAGTGAAAATCTAAAACCAAAAGTTGGTTCTCTGAAAATATCAACAATATTGTCCAACCTTTAGCTAGACTGGCCATGAAAAAATGGGAGAAGACACAGATAACCAAATTCATAAATGAAAGAGGAGACATGAACCCTGACCCCACAGAAATTAAAAGGAGTAAGCAAATATTATGATCAACTTTATGACAACAAATTAAACAGCTTAAAGTGGACAGATTGTAAGACACAGATTGCCATACTAACTCAAGAAGAAATAGAAAATAAAATAATTTGCTTAATAAGGTCTAATTCTTGCTGGCTATAGAAAAAATGCTAAAATCTTGGTCTGTGGTAAAATCATTTTTTTTTAAGTATAGGACAAGAAAAATGTCTTTCTCTAATTTGAAATACTTTTTGAATGAAAATGGAGAAAAGGATTACAGTAAACAGAAATTTATATACTGTTTCTCTAAAATTGGTAGGTGATTTTTGACGAGGCCAAAAGCAGCCTAGAAAAGAGTTGACAGACTGACCTGAGTTGTTGGATGTTACATGTAGGTTGTGATAAAAACTCATATAGTGAGCAAAATGACTCCTGTTTTTGAAATAAGACTACTTGAATATTTAAAAAAAAATGTGTCACCAGAAAAGGACAGCCAACTTAAACAGGATTTTCTAAATTTCTTTACTAAAACTAATTTATTTGGAATTGAACTTCAATTTGACAAGTTTATCTGTCTATTTAAAAACCATTTTTCCTCATAAAGGGATTTAACTTATGATGACATCATTATGCTTCAAAGTATTTAAAAATGAGCATTGTAGGCCTGGATAGCCTATATGATGAATTTATAGATGAAAAAGACCTGATTGACAAACAGTTGCTCTACCTATCAAACAAGCCATATATATGGTTTTTGGACTTTTTTTTGAGCACCGAAATCAAATTTCTACACATTTAAAAACCTGTTTTTAATAAATAAAATCCCAATTATTACATTCCCAAATTATTTTGTTGAAAGGATATTTAGGCTAGGTGCAGTGGCTCACACCTAAAATCCCAGTGCTTTGGGAGCCCAAGGTGGGAGGATTGCTTGAGGCCAGGAGTTTGAGACCAGCATGGACAACATAGCAAGACCTTGTATCTACAGAAAGAAAACGAAAAAAGAAAATTAGCTGGAGTTGGTGGCACAAGGCTGTATTCTTAGCTACTTGGGTGGCTGAGCCAGGAAGATTGCTTGATCCCAGGATATCAAGGCTGCAGTGAGCCATGATCATATGATTGCGCTCCAGCCTGGGTAACAGAGCGATATTCTGTCTCTAAAAAAAATTTTTTTTAATAAAGGTTATTTAACTTGATCCTTCACATTGGATTGACACAAGAAATAAGTGTGAGGTGGGCTTGAAAAGAGCAGAGCTAAAAATCAAGGTGAATTTTTATGTTTGACTATATTCAGTGGTAACACTGCATAAAAAGATGTCCTAAAGGCTGCAGGCAGTTCAGAAAAGTATTATTAGAGAAGGAAACAGAAAAAGCAAAAATACCCTACTGCATCATGGACTCGATAGAAAAGTCATTATTTTTGTTAAATATAGATAATACTTGTTTTGCATGTACATTTTTCTTTTATGTACATTTGTCTTTTAAAAAGTCTTTCTGTATTTTAAGAATACAAAACAATATAGCCTATAACATTTAAGTATCCAATAGAGTTTTAAAAAAAGTTAAATTGGTATATCAGAGGACAGAAACATTGTAAATTACATATTGTTGTATTTTTCTCACACAGATTATTTGCCACTGTTAACTAGTCCCATTGGTTTGTTTAAATAATCACACTTCTGTAATAGAAAAGTAAAGAATACACATTAAGAGATAATTTTGGGAAAACATCCACTTTTATATTTTCACGTTAAAGTAATAACAAATGTGTACAAATATTTCTTTTTTGTTGTTGTTTTGTTTTTTTTGAGACAGAGTCTCACTCTGTCGTAAAGTTTGGAGTGCACAATCTCACTGCACCCTTTGCATCCCAGGTTCAGGCAATTCTCTTGACTCAGACTCCTGAGTAGGTGGGATTGCGGGCATGCACCCACACCCAGCTAATTTTTGTATTTTTTTAGAGAGACAGAGTTTTTGTCATGTGGGCCAGGCTGTTCTCGAACTTATGGCCTTGAGTGATCCACCTGTCTTAGCCTCCTAAAGTGCTGAGATTACAAGCATGAGCTATCACGCCTGGCCATATAAGTATTATTTTGGTATTACTGTTTTTGGAAGAGGGGATCCTGACTGGTTGTGTTTCATGTTGGTACACTAAAAGTGTGGTCATCCTATACCAAAGATGTGGCTTAATCTATTCTGTGTACTTGAGATATATAGGAAAAAGTAAAGTTTAAATAAATGTAAAATATTATGTTTCAGATTCACCCTTTTTATTTCCTAGAAAGTGAGTTTAGTGAGCTTAGAGGGCAAATGAAAGGGCAAAACCAAGTAACATCATATTCCTCTCTAATGTTTGTTACATACTTGAAGCTGTTTAGTTCTCCTGTTTCTATTTCAGGGCAACTCTACTGCCCCCTGAAACACGAAACAAATAAGCATCCCCCTCAAAAAAAACAACCACCACACAACCTACTTAGGTTTACTAACAAAAGCGTCAAATTGACAATGGGGCATTAGAAGTTGTATAGCCCTTTTCCTACATATTTATATCCTGATGTTTACTTTTTTTTTCTCCTTTCTTGATTTATCTACCTGTTCTTTATTTTATTGGATAAATTAGAGAAGTTATGTAAATAATGCTTTTTGTTTTTGTTAGTTTCTCCAAATGTTGTCTCTAGGATTCATTTACTCTCCACACTTTTCAGAACTGAAAATGCAAAAGTTGATGTGCTGAAGCTGTTGACATGTCTAGCTTTTCAGCATTTTTTCTTTTAATAAAGTAACTTTTGAAGTTGAAATGTCAAGTTTTGTATTTCCTTGTGTTATATACTTTGAAATGGACGTTCTTAAATTAATTTTAAGGCTTTTTTTTCCCCATATCACACTGGAACTTTGCTGCAGCATTGGTTATAAAACCAAATTTAGGATAACAGTAGTCTCTTTAAAGGACATTCAAAAGGTTTCTCTAGGGTCAAATAATAAATAAAATGGCTTATTCGTTCAGCAGTCATATTAATACACATCTAGTACTACTGAATACTAAACACTAACTCCTAATGACAGTGTTTCCTATGTGCTAGACACTATGGTATATATCTTATATAGATCTCTTTTAATCCTTACAATAATCTTAAATAACCTTATATAGTATTATCTCCATTTTGCAGATGGGGTAAATGAAGCTTAGTGAGAGATAACTTGCTAGGCAAAAGTTGAAATTTAAATCCGTGTTTGTTTACCAGCCTGCTATGTAGTACATGAGGAAGAGAAGGGTTTAGTCTTGTTTCATCCTTCTTAAACATCAAGGTGTCATTTACAAACCAGTGATTCCTACCTGCCAGTTATTTTCAATAATATGATTCCATTATTATCGTACTATCAAGTATCATCTTGTATTAAGAAATTACGGAGATCATTACTATTATTTTTCTCTGTTAGGCATCTCCAAGAGTTACTGTTGATGACTATTTAGTAGCAAAATTAGCAGATACTTTGAATCATGAAGATCCAACCCCTGAAATCTTTGATGACATTCAAAGGAAGGTATTATTATGTACAGCATTTATCATTTTATCTTTTTTGAAAAAAAAACTTCTATGTAATGTAATTAGTTTTTAAAAACTTTTTAAAAGTAGAGTGGTATTAAAAAGATAAGCTATGGCAATTATACTTCTCAATTCCAGAAATGTAAACCAGTATTGTTTATTTCGTTAATTTTCTGAGGAAAATCCTTAAGTTGAGTTGTTTTATATGAATTTGATTGTAGAGCTAGAGATTCTAGTCTCAGAATTTGATGAACTGATGCCATATAAATGACATGTCTTTCAATTCATTTTAACATGAGCCTTGAACCTTTACATTTACTTGTTTCTTAGAAAACAATTCCTAGAACGTGCTGTCTGTGACTTGTGTTGCAGTAGGATTTTTTTCAATATAATTTAGTTACTGGAGGGATCAGAGGAAATCATTAGTTGTAAAATAGTCTTATTGCTGACAGCTTGTAACTATGATACATTATGGCAAGACCTCAATGTGTCTTTTGGTGAAATTGTGTTTTGTAAAAATCACCACATACCTGTATTAATTGTTGAATATCTTGATTTATTTCACCAAGGTGTATGAATTGATGCTACGAGATGAAAGATTTTATCCTTCCTTCAGGCAGAATGCACTTTATGTGCGCATGTTAGCTGAGCTTGACATGTTAAAAGATCCTAGTTTCAGAGGATCCGATGATGGGGATGGAGGTAAGGTGGCACCCATTTTACAAATAATATGCATATATATTTATATATATTCTGCTTACCAAAAGAGCTTTTGTATAAGTTAAAAATGTTGTTGGAGTCCAAATATAAACTGTAATATATTTAAAAATCTACAATGAATGACAAAGTTTAGTGACTATACTAAATTAAAATGTTGAAAATTTAATAATGGATTAGAATATAACTATAAAAGCCTTGAATTCTTAAAGAAGAATGTTTTCTTCAGGTGAGTCACTAAAATATTTTTATGGCAGTTTCCCTTTTGTGAATAAGTAACAATATTCATGATTAATAATAGAATTATTGAGAAGATTTAATATGCAATAAGTAATGACTCAGTATATCATAAACTATAAAGCATTATTAAAAAACTACAGTTTTAAATCTCTTTAATTGTGTACTTTTCCAAATTCTACACAGTGTGAGAGACTTTTGAGCTAGAAAAAGCCGCAAGAGTCATTTATTCCAACCTTCGGTTTTTTCAAATGAGGATAATGAGATCTATTTACATGTTATAGTGAAAAAAATGGTTTAAGAGTCAGAATATTTAGATTTTACTCCCATTCTACCACTTACTACCTGTGATGTTGTCCAACTGCTTAAATTCTTCAAGCCTCGTTTTTCTGAGTTGGTAAATCTGGAATAATATCCTGATATATCTTAGATTAGTCATTGTTAGATTTAAATGGAATTATGCGTTTGAAAATGATTTATAAAGTAAAACACAAGTATCGATTTTTATTAGTAAATAGTGAGTTATATAAGACTAGTGGGAGGGATAGCCTTTAGAACACAAGTTTCCAAATTCTTAGGCCCAATGATCATTAACTTGTGATTCAATTCAGAAGTATTTATTAAGCTCTAATTAAATATCTAGGGTTTGATGATCTTTCTGGTATGTTCTACCAAGTGAATGAAGTCAATAAAAAGTAAACGGGAAAGATTTAAGTATTTTAAAAAAGTGCTTCAGTTACGACTGTTTACTTATGAATAGGTTTTATGGCAAGCACACTTGGGAATGGAGATAAAATAGAGCTGTTAGGTAGTGAGCACTGCTTTAAAAAATACCTCTGTTATGGAAGTCTCCCAGCCTCCCCTTTCCTCCACCTCCTATCCCTTTGTCTACACTAGTGAGATTTTGTTTTTTAAATAATCTAACAAATCTAGTTACTGAAGTTTACATTTGAAGTTTAGTAACTTTTGTTTTGATTATTTATCTGATGCCTTGGGTTTTTAAATTAATACTCTTTCAAGTTTACTTATGTGTACAATTGGAATAGTGTATTAACTGATTTTGATTGCATAATTAAGGAAGATTTAAAAAAAAAAAACAGAGTTCTTCTTTGAGTTGAATAGTAAAATTGTATGTACCTCTAGTTTGTTGTATATATCTGTACTTACTCTGTTGAAAAATGTTCTTTTATAGAGATGCTATGAAATTTGCAATAGCAACTTTGTCAACTAACCATCCTAAAATGACTATTATAAAAGTTTTTGTTGTTTATACTAATTTTATCTATTTTATAAATTTCTTAGTATTTGTGAAGTGGATTTGCTATGTGACTCAGAAAGAGAGAAGACAAAGTCATAACCAACTAATTGTGTGGGCTTCTAAGTAATGTGTAATTTAAACTGGTGATAGTAGCAATATATTCTGTGGAAGTAATTTTTGATCCTGTAACTTAAGAACGCTTCCAGTCTTTTAAATGGATTTCTAGCTTCCATTCATATCTTTCTAGCCAGTCTGTCTTCTTCAGTACAGCTATTGGAAGCAAACTATAAGCAATCTCAAACTTCCTAAAATGATATACTGTACTTTTTTAAAACATGAAGTACATTAAAAAAAAATGTTTTGGAACTGGTTTTGATCTGAAGTAAATATGCTTCTCTTATATGTCAGTCATTGAGTAACCCCTCACATTTGAATCATTGATTGTAGTTTGAGATTATATACTTAGGTATCTTATTGTCTTTCTAGGACATTGCTCTCTAATATTTTGTTTCCTAATTGATGAGTTTTATACTGTGAAATTACCTATCCCTTTTTTGAAACCATTCGAAAAAAGTATATGGAGTGATGGGTATAATATGAAACATTACTATTTAAAGTAACTGTCAGCTTTGTTGTCTTTGTCAGTGTTTAGGTTTTAGGCCACTGGTTTACCTTTCTCAACTAGTAATGCTTCTGATATACTTCTTTTTATATGATTATTTAATCAAAAATAGGCCTTTCCACGTTTTTTGTTATAAATTAGTTTTCTGACTTTTAAAATTAAGCTGCTGAGCACTACATGCATTTTTTAGACATTCTGAAATTTTGACCACCTTTTAGACGTTCTGAAATAATTATCTAACCTAGGGATTAATGTACAGCTGATTTTTTTTAAAGTAGTCTACATTTGAGCCTAAAATTAAAGGACCAAGTCGTATCATATGGTATAGTACTGTATCCTCTGGTGGTTTTTCTTTGCTTGAGTAGAAATTTCATTCCTATTTAACCAAACTTAACAGTAGGTAGAGAATTAGCTGGTTGGCTTGCTTGTGCTTACTATCTCTCCTCTCTCCTTTTCTCCTCATTTCTTCCTTTGCCCTTTCTCTTTATTCATTATTACTTTCTTTAGTTATGAAATTATTTTAAAAGTAGATATTTTCTCCTTTATTAAAACAGTCTCATAGGCTTTTAAAACTATATGAATTATGCTTTCCTTTTTAAATTTTAATCTCAACATTATTTTTCTCACCATGTTGAACAGTGCTTTCTTTTGTTTTCTAATGTTTGTAGGTAGTCATCCAATTCTTGATTAAATGTCGACCAAGATTGATTTTGTACTGTATTTCTGGATCTTCTTATTGTTTGTTGATCAAGAAAATGAACTATGCCCTATTTTGCTCCCAAATTCTCCTTTAACTTGACTTGTCTTTGGTGGGAAGATTTAAGAGGTGGGCAGACTACAGAAGAGGTAGGAGGCATATAATTGAATAAGGAGGATAGAGAACTATTTTACTCATTTTAAGTATCACCAAGGGATAATCCTAGGTGAAATTCCCATTTTTTTATGACCAAAGGGCTGAAGAACCAAGATATGTTCTTGAGAATTTAGAGTAAATTTGGAAGGCAATATCAGCCACCTCCTTGTAGAAATAGTCATCTTGCTTTTTTGAAGACCCATTTAGAGAACTAAATTCATAAATAATCTCTTAAGTGCTCGAAACCATATATTAAACTGTGTATGAATATTGCCTTACCATAGATTTGTTTATGTGTTTAATAAAGGAACACCTTAATTGGTAACTTAATTTTCTTAGATTTATAATAAAACTCTAAGGGAAAAGATTGTTGTTTGACATTAATGTTAATAATCTAACATTGACTTATTCTCTAACATTAATTTTTCCTAGTTGCTTTTTAATTAAATGGAATTGCATATGGAGTTTTAACTGTCTTTTTGTTTATTAGTTATATATTGATTTAAAAATCTGGACTTCCAGTGTTTTCAAGATAATCTACCACCAAGAATAAGAGGACTTAATAGACCTATTAAAAATAAGTCTGTTTATCCCTTGCACTACAGACTGATTTTATTTGTAATCTTTCTTAATCCAGTGAGACAGAAGTTACAAAATAGTGCTGGTGTTTCCTAATGGGCCTCATTCTGCAGTGCTTTCCTCATGCTTATGTTGTATTAGGCAACTTATTTGATATCATGAGAATAAAAACATCTAATAATTACTCTCCTGAACACGAATGCCTTTTTGATTTTTGGCCAGCTATCAGGTACATACTATATTGTCACTTAAATGTCTGGCTTAGAAAACCGTGGGACTTTAAGGGATCAAGTTTTTGGGAGTATCCACAGTTTTTTTTTTTTTTTTTTACTATTATGTTATATCTTGGCTTATGTGACTTTCATTCTTAGTGTTTGAACCTTAGATAAAGCAACCGTTTTAAAGTTTTTTTGCTGTATACTAAGTTGAATTTCCCCCCTGCAGAATCTTTTAATGGGTCTCCTACAGGAAGCATAAATTTGGTAAGTACTATTATGGGTACTTTATTAAAGTGACTTGAAAATAATGTAAAAGGCTGAGCCTTAACATATGTAAATAAATGATATATAAAGAAGGCCCCAAATCATCCTTTAGTATTGTAAAAAGTTATTATGCTTTTAAAGAAATGCTAAGTTCACATATAAGGCATCTGAATTAGAACTTAAAAATTATATTTTATCTTTATTTAAAAAATTGGCTTAGGTTATACCTGCATAATTGCTTTTCTGCATTTTATAAATAAATTGATTTCATTATTTTCAATTCCAGTATTTAGCATGTTTAAATTACTATGATTACTAAATTGCTATGATAGGCAATAAGTTCGTGACACAATAAATGTTTGTATTGGAATCAGTTTTTTTCTCCTCTTGTATTTAGAAAGAAATATAAAACTAGTGGGGATAACCAAAACCGAATAGATATTTCTTTAAGTCTACACTAAAACAAATTCAGGTCATTGTAAACAAGAAAATTTTTTTGTAAGTTTAGACGGTTTTACAGCAACTACATCCTTAATGATTAGAGGTTAGAAAGACATGTTTTTAGAATCTCAACTGTCATCGGCATTTTATATATTCAAGGTACAGTGTAAAATAATGAAAGTTTTAGTTCTGTTATGTATCCAGCCTTGTATTTTCTAAGATGCTGTTAGGAAGAAATATTAGTGTTCTGTGAAGGTTTCAGTCCAGTTTGGCTGGGTTGGGGAGGGGAAAAACAGGTAAGGTGTTGTTTGTTTTGTTTTTCCTCCTACCTGCATTACTTTTTCTTTTAGACCTTTCGTAATAGCTAAATGTTTTAGAGGTTAGTCGTCTTAGGTGTTAGCTGTACTACCATGTTTGCTTCTAAAATAACCTTATTGAGTAAATGTTCTGTTACTGTATTATAACCTTTAGTAAAACACTAAAGCAAATCTGTCGTAGAATTGTCAGATACTTTGTAACTTTTAAAATATTTCCTAAATCATTTGGTGTCATTACCGTTTATTTGTTATAGTCCAGGGCTTTAAACTAAAAGGAATTGCTCCTAGAGCTTGAAGGAAGTGTTAAAAATAATGTTCATTATATAGAAAAGTTTCCAAATGTGATGAAACCCTTCCTTGGTTTGAAGTTTTTTAGTATTCACATTTGTAGTACTTGTGTAAATGTTCAAACACTAGTAAAAAATTTTTTTTCTTTATTCCATGTCTGGAGTAAATGCTTTTCCAAATAAGATAAGTCTCTTTTGTCACATGGTAATATAAACCAGAATAGTCTGTGGATCAAAAAAAGGTCATACTTGAAGTCAGTGACTTGGAGTATTTTATTATTCCCATAAATCTATTTAATTCATACTTTTAAGTAGTTGGACCATGTATACAAATTCTAGTGAATATCTGCATTTTAAAAATAGCTTAAGATTGTAAACTACATCACGATAGTTTATTCCAATATACTAAACAAAGGAGATATTTAATGTGTTTGGTATTTTACTCATTTTGCCATTGGTAGCTTGGTAGGTAAATTACAAGCATTTCCTTTAGTGCCATTTTGGTTGTATTTGATGACTATCATTGTAAATTTGAATTTTCAATTTTTGTCTTAGTGTTAAAAAACACTTTCTTACAAGGAGTTTAAGAATCATAATTTAAGGAGTACTTTGCAAATTGTGCTTATTTCAATATAGCATTAATGTACTTGTTTTGAAATCACAATTCTCTTTTAATACATTCCTAAATCAAATGTAGTTTTGTAAATATTATTTTACCAATTGTAACTTTATAGTCCACTTGATATTTACATGCACTATAACTGTAACTAATGTTTTTCCAAAGTTTTCATCATATGTAATGAAAATAATATTTACTAATTGCATATTTTAAAAGAGATGAAAAGACATTTCTCCACAAAGCCTTTTTAACAACTTTTGGATTGCATAGTATGAGATGCTAACATGTTTAAAGAGATAAATACATTTAGCATGTTAAATGTTAACATACAAGGGAAGGTTACCATTATTAATAATGCTTTTTTTAAAAAAATAGATTATTTTATGTTACCTGTGCTGGCTTATAATTAGAAGAAGTTATAGTAGATAATATGAATTTGGTAGACTATTCCATTTCCTCTGAGTCTTCTATCTTTCACATAAAAATACTGAAGTAAAGGTTGTGCTGTTTCTATCAAAATGATTTCTTGAGCACATAAAAATAAATGCACTCCTGTTTTTTCCCAAAGCATTTTCATTCACAGTATGTCCTGACAGAGATGTAGAGCAGGTATTAGCCCCGTTTTACCATTGGGAAAACTGAAATCCGAGAAAGTAGTTGATACGGTTAAAATCTCTTAAGGTATTGGTAGTAGAGCATGGACTAGATCTAATTTAATTTGATGTCTTTGCCATTTGAGTTGACCAGGGAAGTCTTGTGGATTATCTGTATAGAATTATCACATTTTGCTTCTCTTAACAATCAGTTTTTAGTAGATACATTTTTGGACTTCTTCTTAGAATGCAATTGCCTTAATTTAAGTGACTTTGTGCCATATGGATGGTTGCTTTTAAGTCATTTAGATGACCCTTTTAGTAATAATAATATTATATTAGGACTCAAAAGCTCATTCACATCCTGTTATTTTTAAAGTGTGAAATATATCTGAGTTATATAATATGAATATGTGAAATGTGTGAATAATATAAATACGTGAAATATGTCTAGATTATATACGTTAGGTGTCCCCAAGACCACTCCCAGGCTCAGTGATTTGCCAAGAAAACTCACAGAACACACCATAGTCTTACTCATGGCTAGAATTTCTTATCATGAAAGGTTATAAAGCAAAATCAGCAAGACAACACATGTGAAATGTTGCCACCAGGAAAATTCATTGGAGATTAAATGTACAGGTTTTTTATTGGAGGCAGATTATATAGCACATACCAGAATTCTAGACTCCTAGAAGGAAAGCAGGTGTTCAGCATAAACATTTCTTATACAGATAGTTTGGGTATGGTAAACCACTCTTACTGGTTAGAGAATGCTGGGAATCTTCCCTAAATTTAAGTTCCCAGATTCCATCCAAGGGACAACCTTGGAAGCAGTCTTTTCTAGGCAGAGCAGTTTCAGGCTGCCATGTTAACTCTGCAGCCTGCTTTAATTATATGATTATGTTCCTTTTTATATATGTGAGGATATATGTATATGTGGCAAAAACAGTTTTAAAGTTTAGACCCAAAGGCCGTAGTTATAAAAGATTCATTTTGAGTCAATCAATAGGAATTTATGTTTGTGGAATTGTTTTTGAAAACTAATCATTTAAAATCTATCATAGTCTATGGATTCACCTCATTTAATAAATAATCAGAATAATAGCTAACAGTTGTTATATTAGGCAGTTTTCTAAATGTCTTACATGTCTTATTTAATCTTCACATAATTCTCTGACTTAGGTAGTATTCTCATTTTATAGATAAGGAATCTGAATTAAATTTAAAAATTATTTCTATATTAACAAAAGTATTAAGCTAAAAAATACAGATCTGGTTCTAGTGTATTTCAACATAAATGTTAACATAAGAATATGGCTACTTATTTTTGTCTAGATTTTCTTGCCATATAAGGACCATAATTGAAAAGTAGCAAGTTACAGTAGATGGACAAGCAATTAAGGGAGAAATAATCTAATATATTAAGTTTATTACTAAATTATTTTGTTTCATTGTTTCTTAATCTTTGCTTTTTTTCTGTTAGCCTAAATGGAAAAGATTATTGTGTATGGAGGGGATGGAGGGTATACAAATAATATATAGTTTACATGCATGGAAATGAGTAATTGTAATGCATATATGATGTAGAATTCTTTGACTCTTTTTTTTCCTATAAAATTTTAAAAATTTGTTTCCTGATTTTTTTTTCTCAGTCTTTAGATGACCTTTCAAATGTTTCTTCTGATGACTCAGTACAACTTCATGCCTATATTTCAGACACTGGTAAGAGAGTTTGAAGTATAATTATTGCATTAAAACTATGTATTATTATATCCCTAAATAATTTTTTTACTAACCATTTTTTTGTTCTCTGGTCATATTTTTACTTTTTTTTTCTGCAGCATGTCCTTCATTAAATTCTGTTATATTTATTTGCTTATGTATTTGATCTCTCTAAGATTGTCACTATCAACATTTGAAAATGCTTATATTCTAAGTGTTTTACTATTTCTAATAAACTCTGAAACCATTCTTTTCCTCTTTGTGCTTGAGTCTAGCTGATAGTTGTCTGTATAATTCTCGTTAAATCTTTTCTGGAGAGATCTTAGTTCAGGATTAGTTTTCATATATACAAAGTCAGGCTAGATAACTGAGGTAGATGAAGCCCCCGGTATAGGGGTTTGCAGAACTTCAAGAAGTGCTTGAATAATGAGGTGAGAAACCTCTAAAACTTTGTGATCATTCAGCATACGTGAAGAATTGTTAGTAAATCCAGGAAAAATAACCAGTTTTCATCATTGCTGTTGAGTTATTAGATAACACTAATGAGTATTAAATAATGATAGTTTTCTTATCTGACCTCTCACTGTTCTTAGAATATAGAAGTGTGTT
The DNA here is from genome assembly GCF_028885655.2 of Pongo abelii. NCBI lineage: Eukaryota > Metazoa > Chordata > Mammalia > Primates > Hominidae > Pongo > Pongo abelii. The sequence goes on from NC_071991.2 coordinate 67,346,791, forward strand.
TGTCATATTACATACTGAAGTATAAACATACTGAGGTATATACCTCAATTCAATTTCATGCTTGCATTTTAGACACTGAAGAGATTTTATAGTCTAGTCTAGTCTAGTCTAGTATAGTGTAGTATAGTATAGTTTAGAAGACATTAACTTGCATCTTTTTAAAATAGATCTTCATTTCCTTTTTCTTCTCACTGGAACTGAAGTTTCAATTTACATTTGTTGCCTGCCAGATTTCTGGAAGAAAACAAGTATTTATTAGCTTCTTAAAATGTATGGAAGCACTGTGCTAGGCATTTTTAAGAAATTATTTCAGGCTGGGCTTGGTGGCTTACGCCTGTAATCCCAGAACTTTTGGAAGGCTGAAGCAGGCAGATTACGAGGTCAAGATATTGAGACCATCCTGGCCATGGTGAAACCCCGTCTCTACTAAAAATACAAAAATTAGCTGGGCATGGTGGTGCGCACCTGTAGTTCCAGCTACTCAGGAGGCTGAGGCAAGAGCATCGCTTGAACCCAGGAGGCGGAGGTTTCAATGAGCCGAGATCACACCACTGCACTTTAGCCTGGCGACGGAGCGAGACTCCGTCTCAAAAAAAAAAAAAAGTTATTTCTTCCTGACAAACATATGTAAATACTGAAGAAGCAGCATAGTATAGTGGTTAAGAGTATAACTTTTTTACTGAATTGCTTGGGCTCAAACCCCAGCTCGGCCAGTTAATAGTTGGGTGAGCCATCCAAAATTAAGATCGAGTTAAAAAAAAAAATAGCTGGGTGAACCTGAGAGAGTTCCTTAACTTCCTTGTACCTCAATTTCCTTATCTGTAAGATGGGCTAGTAATAATAATAATAATAATACATAACTCATAGGGTTGTTATGGAACTGATTAATTATAGTGGTAATTATGCATGATAGACATATTTGATTGTTGGTTCATTAAATACTAATTTTACCAATTGGACTTCAGAGTCTCTTTGATTCTAGATCTTTTAGCATCTTTATTTCACAAAGTAGGAGCATATAGACTAGTCCAGTGCTACTGAAAGAATGGTCCAAGGAAGCAGTACACACACAAGAATGGTGGTCTAGTATGTGTATTGCTTCCCTCATTGAGAAATCTTGCTTTAAAAAGTATTGGCTAAATTAAACAATATGATTAGTAATGGAGTTGATTTACATTCTGGTGCTTTTTTTTTTTTTTTATGTAATAAGAATTCTAGCAAATAGTTTGCAGATCGCCTGCTATGAGTAACATTGGCCTAATAAAAACAAACCCTTCTAGCTAAATCACCATCTTCACAAAACCAATATATGTAACCCCATTATCTTCCTTTAAGTCAGATTACCTTGATGTCTTCTGCATTTTTTTTAATAATTACCTCATTATTCTTCCTATTGTGCATCCACCCTGGATGATCTTCCAAGCCTATTGGTTTTTGACAAATCCTGATTATTCTTTCTTATATCTCTTCTCCTTTTTTGTTCCTTGCTATTCTCCTTACTCTTGTTAATTTTTAATTGGTTATGGTTAGCTGCCTAATTGGCCTCTGCTTTCTATTTTCCTTTCTCAAACCTATCTTGGACACACCTGATAAAACCATTCCCTTGTTGCCATGCTAACTCCATTGAGAAATGGTGGTTCTCTAACGTGATTAAAACGTGTTGTGCTGTTTAATTTGCATAAGTCTCTGAGAGAAAGATAACTGGACAAGGTGAACAGTGAATAATCGTGCTACTTATAGAGCAAGATGTCCAAAGTCTATTTCTAGTCGTATACTTTGTCAAATCAGAAACTGTGATAATAGATGGAAAGGGAATGAAAGATAATTTTGGAAAGAAAGTACAAATTTTAGAAAAAATTTTAAGAAAGTTTGGGAAGAGCTTCTGTCCAACTACTCTTGCCAATATAGAGTTCCAACTTTTATGTTATTAATTTCAAAAAGCTGTAGTGACCTTCTTCTGCCCAGTCATATACAAAATAGCAAAATGTTAGCCCCAGAACTTGACCACGTTTATTCACACTTATGAATGAACATAATCCATTATTACAAGATCAGTTTTAGACTTCTGATTAGTGTGGTAGTCTGAACTGCTATGGGAAATCATGCCTTCCACGCATAGAAAGGCTAACAACAATATTATAAGTATAGCTGAAGGGGAAAATCTACAGATGCCATAGAACATGGGGAAAAGTAAATTCAGAGAATTGAAGGGGTGTTAAAGCAAGGGGCTCGTAGTAGCATAAAGACTGGATCTTGATTTTGATAGCATTTTCCTGCCCTCAAATTTAGAAGAGGCAGGATGGGCCAAGGCCATGGGATGCTGGAACAAAGTGCTTTACGTAAAGCCTAGAGTCAAAAAGGGCGGCTCAATGTCAAAGAGGAACTAGGAAAACAGCCTAACATCAGTAGAAAGAACAAGAAATGTCAAGATCATGATTGGAAATGGTATCTGTCACCCACAAAAAATTGAAGGCCCAGCTTGCATCCTATCATGAGTATGTCTGGATTTAGCTGTCCTCAAGTGATTATGTACTACAAGATCTCAAGCCAGAGAGTTAGTATTAAAATTATTTCTGAACCACTGAAACCAGCAGTTAGAGTGGTGACACTTGACACTGTTCAGTGCGAATGCTTCCCTAGCCCAGGGCACTCAGAACACCCAGGGAGAAATAAAACCAGCTGGAAATGAGCTTACAGAAAGCAATTAATAGCAACAGAAAGAAATATGAACCACAATAAGAGAAAGCCAACAGAACCAGCAGATAATTTGCATCCTGTGAACTTGGAGATGGCAGTCTTAATAGACTTGGCCATAAGTATGTTAAAAATATTCCTAGAGAGAAATCCTAAGACAAGAATAAACAGTATGAAAAAGAACCAAATAAAACTCTAGAGATCAAAAAAATACAGTGATTGAAAGTAAGGTCAGAGGATGGATTAAGAAATAGACCAGATACAGATGAGAAGAGACTCAGTATTAACTTTTGGAGACGTAATTGTAGAGTGCAGAAAGATAAAGAAATGGAACATCAGAAAGACAAGTTAGAGAAAATGATTTAAAGTGCATCTCCTTAGTTAAGATTAGTACAAAATGGAAACAGGCTTTGATTTTAGAGATTACCTGACTTGCTTGGTATGTGGCAAATTAATGCGAAAATGCTTAAAAAAAAAAATCCCCAGAATAAACCGCACTTGTGAACTATTGAACATATCAAAGAAAAGGAAAATTGCCAGAAGATAAATGTTATCCCGTGGCTGTTGCTATTTAGTTGAAAAGATTTTAATTGTAATACAACTGAAGAGTGAAGGCTAGTACAAAACATTATTTTGTTTATTTTTTCTATATTAAATTTAAGAAATTCTAATTTTACTCTCTAAGGTAACATTAGATGTAGTAATGTAATGATGTAGTGATGTAGTAACAGAAAGCTCTTTGGAAGAGAGAGAATTGTAATAGGTACCACTTTGTGATTCATAGTGTCATACTGAACTTAGTTTATTTTGTGTTTTAGCCATTATATGTAATACGTTATGGATGTAAATATGGAGGATGGGAATCTATCCTTTGGTGACATCCTTCTGTCTCAGTCTGTCATTTCAGATTCTTCTTCATTTCATATTATCTTTTTTGTTTTCTTCCTCTTCCTCCTTTTTTGTGTCTTTCATTCCTCTTCATTTTGTTTTAAATGATTAGTATATGCTGACTATGACCCATATGCTGTGGCAGGCGTTTGTAATGATCATGGCAAGACATATGCATTATATGCCATCACTGTACACCGGCGCAACCTAAACAGTGAGGAGATGTGGAAAACCTATCGTCGTTATAGTGACTTCCATGACTTCCACATGAGAATCACTGAACAGGTAATGAAGTTTTAAAAACTTGTGCACTTTATGTTGTTTCTTGATTTGATTTTGATTATAAATCTGAGGATGCCCAGATAGAGTGATTAATTAAAAAATAAGGTAAGAATTTTTGGTATAATCACCATAAATCTTAGAATTAATCTGAGCATTTAACCAGTAAATCAAATGTTGAATACACTTCCTCAGTCCTAACCATCATGGACTAGTGACAAACTATCAAGAGTATACCTTGGAAAATTAAAGTGAATACATGTTTCTGGTTTTAAAATTTGTGGGTATTGTGCTTTCCAAAGTTTTTTGGGCTTAGATTGAAGTAGGAATAGGGATTGCTGTAGGACATTTTGTGCTTTTGTTTTTGAAGGCATAATTTAAACCTAGAAGTTATTTTAAATGGCAGTTTAATCCAGCAGTGTAACAGTGAAATGAATCCTTGATCCATTACTCAAATTATTTTGAATCACAACCTAAAATAAATTTAATATTAACCAAGTAATATTTTTAATTCTTATTAAATACAACCCTCTTGTTTTATAGGAATAATTTAAAAGTACTCTTAAAGATAACAAATCTAAAGAAATTATTTCCCTGTCCTAATTTTTAATTAAATATTTTCTCAACTTAAAAGATCTTTGATGAATTGGAATAAATGATCTATGAAATTTATTTTAACTTATTTTAACTCTTAAAACGTCTGACTCATTCAGGGCTTTTAGGTATACAACTGGTATTAAACCAATAATAGTTAAAAGTGACATCTGATTGGGTGAGCTAAAGCTTTGAAATGACATTGTACTACTTTAGAAATCAGAAAATATCTTTTTCAACTTAATATAGTGGAAAATATATAGTTGGCACCATGATAATCTTATTAAAATATCTTGTGGCTAGAGTGAGATAAACTATTAATAACTTTAAAGTGATGAAAAACCGGTTAATGTTGACTTCTGAAGCCTGTATTAAAAGGACTATTTTGAGTTATATTAATAAGAAAATTGAATTAATAACTTTGGATATGCACGTTCTTCTGGTGTCAAATATAACCTTTCTTCATGTTTAACTTGATTTGTTTGCAGAGATGAAATAATTTTCTGCCCCACGTTGAAGAAATAATTGCTTTACTTTTTAAAATATTACCTGTTTGATATTTTAAAAGCATATAGCTCATATATCTTTTTATTCCCATCCTTACACTTTAACCAAACATGATAATTTAAAAAATAATTTGAATTGGTAAGAGTTTTATTTATTTGCAAATGAATTTACTTGCAAATTAATGAGAGTTTAATATGAAATTTTTTATTGTGTAAATAGTTGTAATTTTCTTTCTAGTTAAGAGGAATAATCATTCCCTGATTTAAATGTTCTAGACTAGAACTGTAGGCATTATTTTACATATTGACAAATGTAAATGAAGAACATACTTTTTAAGAAAACTTTAAGAGGACAGTTCATACGGAAATTTCTCTTTTCAGTTCAGTGCCAAAAATTAAATTGATACAGCACAATTTCTTTTTCAAACAGCTCACGAGAGTGAAATGGACATGTTTTGACTTGGTGTTTCCTTTTGTGTGTGTGTGTGTGTGTGTGTGTGTGTGTGTTTCTTATAAAGCCACGGTAGTTGTGATTACCTAAGTGTTTAGATTGTTCACAGAACTTAAGAAATTAAAAACTCCTCTTTTAAATGAAAATTAGGTTTTAGTAAAATATTAAGTATCTGTAAATAAGATTTAGGGTGTTTGCCTTTTAGCTCAGCCTTATCTGTATTTTAAAAACTCAAATCCCTTATAAAATAATGGAAGAAAAATGTAATGATTTGTAATTCAGCAGTTGGTCACAGTACAGCCTGTTAACATGATAAATGGTAACTGCATAGAGCTCTTAAAGTAAAATTATTTTAAAACAAGTTTCATTTTGTTTATATAATTTTGTGATACAACATTTTTTCCAAGGCCAAGCACGGTGCCTCACGCCTGTAATTCCAGCACTTTGGGAGGCTGAGGTGGGCAGATCGCTTGAGGTCAGGAGTTTGAGACCAGCCTGGGCAATATGGCGAAACTTCATTTCTACAAAAATACAAAAAATTAACTGGGCTGTAGTCCCAGCTACTCAGGAGGCTGAGGTGGGAGGATCACTTGAGCCTGGGAGGTGGAGATTGCAGTGAGCTGAGATCCTGCCACAGCACTCCAGCCTGGGTGACAGAGTGAGACCCTGTTCCATAAATGAATGAATGAATGAATGAAAATCCAAGCTAAATGTATGAGCTATCATTTATTTTCCTTAAAGATTTTAATAATCTTATTTGATATTTTATGGAGACTTATAAGAAAATAATTAAAATGTTAAATGTCATGGTTTTGGAAATGGCCTGAGCTGCTCATTCATTGATTTAACAAATATTTATTAAGCTTTTCCTATGTGTCTGGTACTTTTCTTGGTGCTAGCAACATATGAGGGAACAAGACAGACTAAGTCCTTGCCTCTAAGAGCTTGTAGTTTAGTAGCTACTGTGCATTTCTGTTTTATTTGGTGAAATCTGTATAGGTATAGATAAACTACTAATGATTTAAATGATCATATTAAGTATTCATTAAGGTAACTGAGTAAAAATATGCACCATATTAAAGAAATTTTGAATTATTTTAATACAGAATTTCAAGTCTGTTCTTTAAATTTTCCAGGAGTGTATTAGGAATCTAAACTTTTGGTGTGTTTAATGTAGAAAAGTAAGATCTTTGATTTTAGAATGTCCATGATTTATGTGTAGTATTTGAATTATTTGTAAACATTGAAATCCTCTGTTATAATTTATTTTAGTTCTTTTTTGCTGAATTTCAAATTTCTTTTAAATGCCTTTAAAAATATTTTCATGAATTTTTGGCAGAAGGGATTATATTACTTTTCAGGGAATGGGCAGTTGTTTTGTTCGTACTTTAAAATAATCTTTTAAATAGCAAGTTTATGATGAGTTAATATAGAGTATAAATTTTCACATTTTCTCCCTTGCTTTTATAGTTTGAGAAAACTTAGTGATTTATGTTTCTGTTCCAGACAGACAACTTACAAAGGAGTTTATTTTGGTAATTTAGGCTTTAAGAAAATAACTGTTACTGTGGTTTTTTCTTTTTATTAGTAAGGTTTAATATTTTAAAGTTTCTGAAATAAATTGTTGTTTTAATGGATAGTGTCATATTTCCTTGGTATATTAGTTTGATAGGGCTGCCCTAATAAAATACCGCCAACTGGGTGGCCCAAACAACAGAAATTTATTTTCTTACAGTTCCAGAGACTAGAAATCAAAGATCAAGGTATTGACAAGTTTGGTTTGTCGTGAGGCCTCGCTTCTTGGCTTGTAGATGGCAGGGTTCTTGCCATGTCCCTATGTGGCCAATTTCTCTATGTGATGCATTCCTGTTGTCTCTTAGTGGGTCCAAATTTTCTTTTCTGATGGGATACCAGTCAGGTTGGGTTGGGGCCCACCCTAAGGGGCTCATTTAAACTTAATCATCTCTTTAAGGGCTTTATCTCTGAATTCAGTCACAGTCTGAGACACTGAATATTAGGGCTTCAACATGAATTTGAGGAAATACAGTACAAGCACACAAGACTTGGTAATGCCAGAAAAAATATGTATTTTCTAAAATTGAGTCAGTAGTTTAATGTGGATAGGTCATATTGCAAGAAATATCTCTTAGGACACCTTGAGAAAGTAAATTTGCTTCCAAAAAAATTTTTTTTTACATGTAATGTTCAGTGAGGACCCATTTCTAATACTTTTGTGAATCACCAAATTTGAGAATATTGCTATAGTTAATGTTTTCTCTATAAATTACCTCTACACTTTCTTGGTTTTCCTCCCAATACTGGAGTAAAAAACTGCTTTTACCTTTCATGTGTAACATATAATGAACTTGTTCACATTTTAGCTCCAAGCAGCCATCAGATTTGTCCTTCTTTTAATAATGTATCAGAATCTTCCAGTTTGGGGATGGAAATTATCCTAATCCTTTTCATTTCTCTTCTCTTTAATCTCTGCACCAAGAATTAGTTTTCTTTACAGAGACGTTGTTTTCAACAAATAATTGTTTTAAAAAGTTTGTTTCGCTTTAGGATATGTATCACAAGGGAAAAGTGGTGAGGCTGTTTGAATTTCAGTACTAGGCTGTTGGTCAGGTACAGTCACTAGTTAAATGACTTTGCTCTTAAACTATTTTAGCAGCTCTTATGGTTAAAAAAAATTTGTGTTTTAGCAAGGCATTACAGATTACGATGATGGACCTTTGAAGGTGCATCCAAATGTTAAGTCCATAAGTGCTAGACTTATGGTATACGCATTTACTTTGTGTTTGTGATTTTACAAAGATAAAGTATATGCTGACTGTTCTTAATTTTTTTTTGGTTAGTGTAATCTATGAGTTTATATTTAATGTGGTTGATGGGGCAAAGGTATCAATATTTATTATAGTTGTGTATACACAGGGTTATAATATAACTACTATCTGTATTTTGAAAATTACCTTTTTATCTGCTAGTACTTTACAGGTCAAAGGCTTATTAAGGAAAATATTTTTTAAAACCTTTTATTATGAAAATTTTGAACAATGTCAATATTAGGGAGAATATTAAATGAAACCCCACATGGTCAAAATCCATCTTCATCATTTATGCAAATCTGTCATTCTTGATTTAAAATACTTTTTTAATAAATAATATTAGAACTGTGTTTTGAGTATATTTGGACAATGTTTTTTATTTTCTGATTTTCACGTAATATATTGCAAAATTATCTGTTGAAGATGGTTTTTTGTTGTTGTTGTTGTTGTTGTTTTTTGAGACGGAGTTTCGCTCTTATTGCCCAGGCTGGAGTGCGATGGCACACTCTCGGCTCATCACAACCTCTACCTTCTAGGTTCAAGCTATTCTCCTCCCTCATCCTCCCAAGTAGCTGGGATTACAGGCATGTGCCACCATGCCCAGCTAATTTTGTATTTTTAGTAGAGACGGGGTTTCTCTATGTTGGTCAGGCTGATCTCAAACTCCTGACCTCAGGTGATCTGCCTGCCTCAGCCTCCCAAAGTGCTGGGATTATAGGCGTGAGCCACCGCACCTGGCCTGAAGATGTTTTTAATATGTAGAGAAATCATCACTTGGGAAAACCTTTTGTCTTCATAAAAAGTGCTATTGAATGTATTCTGTCTTACAGTTTGAAAGTCTCTCAAGCATATTGAAACTTCCTGGAAAAAAGACTTTTAATAATATGGATAGAGATTTTTTAGAAAAGAGAAAAAAGGATCTAAATGCATATTTGCAGGTAAGCTCATGCTTACTATAATCCACAGATTTTCATTTAATATAGCACACAGGTATAGAATGTTTTTCATTTAATATAGCACACAGAATGTTTTTACTGTAATCACAGGGTAGCAACCACTTTTGTGCAGCATGTCAAATGTGACATGCCGTCTGCTTAGTAATTTGTAAACATTATTTCTGTGTGTATTGATTAACTTAGAAGTTTTCTAGACAGTCCATGTTAGGGATTTTGCTTGTTTGTGTTTAGATAAATGCACATGCCTGTCTTCTCCTGACTCAAACATTTGAATTTTTTTTTTAAAGTGCTAAATGTCTGTATCATGTATTTACAAGATTCTTAAGAAAAACCACCTTTTCCCAAATCTTTTATCCTAAATGTATCTTTTAGATGTCGCTGTATTATATACTTCTTAGCTAATGAACTCAGTATGTCAAAACTTGTTCCATTGAAGGAACCAAGCTAGAATGTTGTTACATTAGCAGTTGTGAAAGCAATATTTTGTTTGGGGCTTCCATATAACACCTGAATGTTTTTGTTTGGATTATTTTATGTACTTTATTTCATACCATTTTTAATTAATGTTTTGTTTGTTTTGAGACCGGGTCTTGTTCTGTCACCCAGGCTGGAGTGCAGTGATGCAATCATAGCTCACTGTGAGTTTGAACTCCTGGGCTCGAGGGATCATCCTGCCTCAGCCTGCTGAGTAGCTAGGACTACAGGTGCATGCCACTGTGCCTGGCTAATTTTTTAAATATTTTTGTAGAGATGGGGTCTTGTTTTGCTGCCCAGGCTGGTCTTGTATTCCTGGCTCGGGCAATTTTCCTGCCTCAATCTCCAAAAGTGCTGGGGTTACAGGCATGAGCCACCTTGCCCAGCTTATTTAATGTTAACTCTAGAATTGTTATTCAAATAACGTGACAGTTTTCTAACGTGGATCTTCTTATTATAAGCTATAAGATCTGAAAATAAAATAGTAAATATGTTTGGACAACTTTCACATTAGATACACTTAAAGTCAAAATAGCTGATATGAAGAATATATATACCAAGCTGTTAATTGTCATAAAATTATTGGTGACTTTATCCTAACTGTATAATTGGGTTTTTAAAAATATAAATCAGTATTTTTTACTATACATTCTTAAAATTTATGAGCTAAAATTATAAACAATAGTAATTTCTAGCATCCTGTCAGTTTAAGATAATCTCTTCTTTTTTTTTTTTTTTTTTCTTGTTAGTTACTGTTAGCTCCTGAAATGATGAAGGCATCCCCAGCTTTAGCTCACTATGTATGTGATTTCCTTGAGAACAAAGCCTACAGTAAAGGAAAAGGGGATTTTGCTCGCAAGGTAAGTAAGCAGACCACTGCACTGGGTTTCTTTTTAGGTCTGTTTTCTTACTTTGTTTGTAATAAAAGAAAATAAATTTAGATTTGTATGTGTGTTTTAAAACTAGAAAATTTTATTAAGTTCTCCTCGGCATGTTTATCACTATTGATAGGAATATCTACATATAAACTCCTTTCTTGACATGTTGATTATAATTCAGCAGATGCTTGAAAGGAAGAAAAAAAAAGTTTGAAATGGTACATTAAGAAAAGTTTGTCTGAGACAAGTCACAAGCTTTTCGTTATCTTTAGAGGGAAATGTTTCATTCTGAGATTAAAATGTCATTTACTTGGAATAATGATAAAAATATTAAACAGGATATGTTCTGAAAGTATTTATGCCTTTTGAATAAAATCATTATTATATAAAATATTTTAAATAATTTAAAATAGGATTTAAGACCTATACTTGGAATAAAATCGTAAGGTAAGACAGTAAATAAGTGCTTAAATTAGGTAGGATAGCTTAGTGGGTAAGAACACAAGCTTTGAAATCAGGCAGTCTTTTGGTTCAGATCCCTGCTCTACTATTTACTAGCTGTGACCTTGAGCATGTTACTGAACCTTTGGTACTTCGGTTTACTCAAGAAATGAAGATTTAAATTTCATTAGAGCATTATGTGAATCATGCAATATTCTGTATATTACAGTGCCTGGAAAATAATAAACCTCTAAATAAATGTTTGCTCTTAGTAATACTAGCAATAGGAGCAGGAGCAGCAGTGGGGGAAGCTGGTATTATTTATACCACTCTTTGTATTTTATCACTTTTTATAAGTCTGAAATTATTTCAAAATGAAAATGTAAAAAGAACAAGGACTTTCTCACTATTCTTTGTCCCCCTAAAAAGACCAACTTTTTAAAAAGATTAAGGAATTCCTACAAAATAAGTAAGAATTAACAATTATAGGAAGTTTGGGCCAAGCACGGTGGCTCATGCCTGTAATCCCAGCGCTTTGGGAGGCTGAGGCGGGTGGATTGCTTGGGCCTAGGAGTTCAAGACTAACCCTGGTAACATAGCGAGACCCTGTCTCTACAAAAAATAAAAAATATTAGCTGGGCATGGTGGTGCACACCTATAGTCCCAGATACTCAAGAGGCTGAGATGGGAGGATCGCTTGAACCTGGGAGTCCAAGGCTTCAGTGAACCATGGTCATGCCACTGCACACTCCAGCCTGTGTCACAGAGCAAGACCCTGTCTCAAAAAAAAAAAAAAGAAAAAAGGAGTTCATATGATTACTTTAGGATTTTTGATTGTATAGTTTGGTGCAAAAGTAATTGTAGTTTTTGGACATTTAAAAAAAAGTGGCAAAAACCACAATTACCTTTGCACCAACCTAATAACAGTTCTAAGTTAGTGTTTTATTTTAATAATAAGTTCTAGGGTGTGGACCTTACAATGGAGGGGAAAAATATATGTTGCTTTTCTGCGTATTTCATGATTGAAGTGATTGAGTTAAATTCCAACTTGGAACAGTTTTATTGTCACTAGAGATGCATTTTAGTGTTCCATGTTTTTTATGTTTATATATCTTTTCTCCTTTAAAGATTATATCCATTTTAAGATAAAGTAATAAATTGATAACAGCTTTTGGAGATAAAAGAAATATTAAAGTACACTTTTTTTTAACCAAACAGTAGCACATGTGTATGTCCCAACAGTTATACACCACTTTTTTTTTCATTTTTTTAATTTTTCATACTTTAAGTACTTGGATACATGTGCAGAATGTGCAGGTTTGTTACGTAGGTATACATGTGCCGTGGTGCTTTGCTGCACCCATTAACCTGTCATCTACATTAGGTATTTCTCCTAATGCTATCCCTCCCCTAGCCCTCAACCCCCTGACAGGCCCAGTGTATGATGTTTCCCTCCCTGTGTCCATGTGGGAGAACATGCGGTGTTTGGTTTTCTGTTCTTATGTTAGTTTCCTGAGAATGATGGTTTCCAGCTTTATCCATGTTCCTGTAAAGGACATGAACTCATCCTTTTATGTGGTTGCATAGTATTCCATGGTGTATATGTGCCACATTTTCTTTATCCAGTCTATCATCAATGGGCATTTGAGTTGGTTCCAAGTCTTTGCTATTTTGAACAGTGCTGCAATAAACATACGTGTGCATGTGTCTTTACAGTAGAATGATTTATCATCCTTTGGGTATATACCCAGTAATGAGATTACTGGGTCAAATGGTATTTCTGGTTCTAGATCCGTGAGGAATTGCCACACTGTCTTCCACAGTGGTTGAACTAATTTACACTCCCACCAACAGTGTAAAAGCGTTCCTGTATCTCCACATCCTCTCCATCATCTGTTGTTTCCTGACTTTTTAATGATTGCCATTCTAACTGGTGTGAGATGGTATCTCCTTGTGGTTTGATATGCATTTCTCTAATGACCAGTGATGTTGAGCTTTTTTTCTTGTTTGTTGGCTGCATAAATGTCTTATTTTGAGAAGTGTCTGTTCATATCCTTTGCCCACTTTCTGATGGGGTTGTTTTTTTTTCTTGTAAGTTTGTTTCAGTTCTTTGTAGATTCTGGATATGAGCCCTTTGTCAGATGGATAGATTGCAAAAATTTTCTCCCAATCTGTAGGTTTCCGCAGTTCATGCTGATGATAGTTTCTTTTGCTGTCCAGAAGCCCTTTAGTTTAATTAGATCCCATTTGTCAATTTTGGCTTTTGTTGCCATTGCTTTTGGTGTTTTAGTCATGAAGTCTTTGCCCATCCCTATGTCCCGGATGGTATTGCCTAGGTTTTCTTCTAGGGTTTTTATGTTTTTTAGGTCTTATGTTTAAGTCTTTAATCCATCTTGAGTTAATTTTTGTATAAGGTGTAAGGAAGGGGTCCAGTTTCAGTTTTCTGCATATGGCTAGCCAGTTTTCCCAACACCATTTATTAAATACGGAATCCTTTCCCTATTGCTTGTTTTTGTCAAGGTTTTCAAAGATCAGATGGTTGTAGATGTATGGCGTTGTTTCTGAGGCCTCCGTTCTGTTCCATTGGTCTATATATCTGTTTTGGTACCAGTACCATGCTGTTTTGGCTACTGTAGCTTTGTAGTATAGTTTGAAGTCAGGTAGTGTGATGTCTCCAGCTTTGATCTTTTTGCTTAGGATTCTCTTGGCTATATGGGCTCTTTTTACTTCCATATGAAATTTAAAGTAGTTTTTTCTAATTCTGTGAAGAAAGTCAATGGTAGCTTGATGGGGATATCATTGAATCTATAAATTACTTTGGGCAATATGGCCATTTTCATGACATTGATTCTTCCTATCCATGAGCATGGAATGTTTTTCCATTTATTTGTGTCCTTTCTTACTTCCTTGAGCAGTAGTTTGTAGTTCTCCTTAAAGATGTCCTTCACATCCCTTGTAAGTTGTATTCCTTGGTATTTTATTCTCTTTGTAGCAGTTGTGAATGGGAGTTCACTCATGATTTGGCTCTCTGTTTGTCTATTATTGGTGTATAGGAATGCTTGTGATTTTTGCACATTGATTTTGTATCCTGGGACTTTGCTGAAGTTGCTTATGTGCTTAAGGAGATTTTGGGCTGAGATGATGGGTTTTCTAAATATACAATCATGTCATCTGCAAACAGAGATAATTTGACTTTCTCTCTTCCTATTTGAATACCTTTTCTTTCTTTCTCTTGACTGATTGTCCAGGCCAGACATCCTTCCAATACTGTGTTGAACAGGAGTGGTGAGAGAGGGTATCCTTGTCTTGTGCCAGTTTTTAAAGGGAATGCTTCCAGCTTTTGCCCATTCAGTATGATATTGGCTGTGTTTTTGTCATAAATAGCTCTTATTATTTTGAGATACGTTCCATTGATACCTAGTTTATTGAGAGTTTTTTAGCATGAAGGGGTGTTGAATTTTGTCAAAGGCCTTTTCTGCATCTATTGAGATAATTATATGGTTTTTGTCATTGGTTCTGTTTATGTGATGGATGACATTTATTGATTTGTGTATGTTGAACCAGCCTTGCATCCCAGGGATGAAGCCAACTTGATTGTGGTGGATAAGCTTTTTGATGTGCTGCTGGATTCAGTTTCACAGTATTTTATTGAGGATTTTCACATTGATGTTCATCAGGTGTATTGGCCTGAAATTTTCTTTTTTTGTTGTTGTGTCTCTGACAGGTTTTGGTATCAGGATGATGCTGGCCTCATATAATGAGTTAGGGAGGACTCCCTCTTTTTCTGTTGTTTGGAATAGTTTCAGAAGGAAAGGTACCAGCTCCTCTGTACCTCTGGTAGAATTTGTACCTCTGGTAGAATTGTACCTCTGGTAGAATTTGGCTGTGAAGCCATCAGGTCCTGGGCTTTTTTTTTCTTTGGTAGGCTATTAATTACAGCCTCAATTTCAGAACTTGTTGGTCTCTTCAGGGATTCGACTTCTTGGTTTAGTCTTGGGAGGGTGGATGTGTCTAGGAATTTATCCATTTCTTCTAGATTTTCTAGTTTATTTGTGTAGAGTTGTTTATAGTGTTCTCTGACGGTAGTTTGTATTTCTGTGGGATCAGTGGTGATACCCCCTTTATCATTTTTTATTGTGTCTATTTGATTCTTCTCTTTTCTTTATTAGTCTGGCTAGTCCTCTATCTATCTTATTGATCTTTTCAAAACAGCTCCTGGACTCATTGATTTTTTTGAAGCGTTTTTCGTGTCTCTATCTCCTTCATTTCTGCTCTGATCTTAGTTATTTCTTGTCTTCTGCTAGCTTTTGAATTTGTTTGCTCTTGCTTCTCTAGTCTTTTTAATTGCAATGTTAGGGTGTCGATTTTAGATCTTTCCTGCTTTCTCATGGGGGCATTTAGTGCTGTAAATTTTCCTCTAAACACTGTTTAGCTGTGTCCCAGAGATTCTGGTATGTTGCATCTTTGTTCTCATTAGTTTCAAGGAACGTATTTATTTCTACCTTTATTTCGTTATTTACCCAGTGGTCATTCCAGAGCAGGTTGTTCAATTTCCATGTAGTTGTGCTGTTTTGAGTGAGTTTCTTAATCCTGAGTTCTAATTTGATTGCACTGAGGTCTGAGAGACTGTTTGTTATGATTTCCATTCTTTTGCATTTGCTGAGGAGTGTTTTACTTCCAATTATGTGGTCAATTTTAGAATAAGTGCGATGTGGTGCTGAGAAGAATGTATATTCTGTTGACTTGGGGTGGAGAGTTCTGCAGATATCTGTTAGGTCTGCTTGGTCCACAGCTGAGTTCAAGTCCTGAATATCCTTGTTAATTTTCTGTCTCATTGATCTGTCTAATATTGACAGTAGGGTGTTAAAGTCTCCCACTATTATTGTTTGGGAATCTAAGTCTCTTTGTAGGTCTCTTGCTGTATGAAACTGGGTGCTCCTGTATTGGGTGCATATATTTAGGATAGTTAGCTCTTGTTGCATTGATCCCTTTACCATTATGTAATGCCGTTCTTTTTCCCTTTGTTGGTTTAAAGTCTTTGTTGGTTTAAAGTGCGTTTTATCAGAGACTAAGAAGATTGCAATACCTGCTTTTTTTTTTTTTTTTTTGCTTTCCATCTGCTTGGTAAATATTCCTCCCTCCCTTTATTTTGAGCCTATGTGTGTCTTTGCATGTGAGATGGGTCTCCTGAATACAGCACACCGGTGGGTCTTGACAATTTATCCAATTTGCCAGTCTGTCTCTTTTCACGGGGGCATTTAGCCCATTTACATTTAAGGTTAATATTGTTATGTGTGAATTTGATCCTGTCATTATTGATGCTAGCTGGTTATTTTGCCCATTAGTTGATGCAGTTTCTTCATAGTGTCAGTGGTGTTTACAATTTGGTATGTTTTTGCAGTGGCTGGTACTGGTTTTTCCTTTCCATGTTTAGTGCTTCCTTTAGGAGCTCTTATAAGGCAGGCCTGGTGGTGACAAAATCTCACAGCATTTGATTGTTTATACAGAATTTTATTTCTCCTTTGCTTATGAAGCTTTATTTGGCTGAATATGAAATTCTGGGTTGAAAATTCTTTTCTTTAAGAATGTTGAATACTGGCCCCCACTCTCTTCTGGCTTGTAGGGTTTCTGCAGAGAGATCAGCTGTTAGTCTGATGGGCTTCCCTTCATGAGTGATCCAACCTTTCTCTCTAGCTGCCTTTTACATTTTTTTCCTTCATTTCAACCTTGATGAATCTGACAATTATGTGTCTTGGGGTTGCTCTTCTTGAGGAGTGTCTTTGTGGTGTTCTCTGTATTTCCTGAATTTGAATGTTGGCCTGCCTTGCTAGGTTGGGGAAGTTCTGGATAATATCCTGAAGAGTGTTTTCCAACTTGGTTCCATTCTCCCCGTCACTTTCAGGTACACCAATCAAACTTAGGTTTGGTCTTTTCTCATAGTCTTATATTTCTTGGAGGCTTTGTTCGTTTCTTTTCGTTCTTTTTTCTCTAATCTTGTCTTCACACTTTATTTCATTAAGTTGATCTTCAGTCTCTGATATCCTTTCTTCCACTTAATCAACTCAGCTATTGAGAGTTGTGTATGCTTCACAAAGTTATGCTGTGTTTTTCAGCTCCATCAGGTCATTTATGATCTTCTTTACATTGGTTATTGTAGTTAGCAATTCAACCTTTTTTCAGAGTTCTTAGTTTCCTTGCATTGGGTTAGAACATGCTCCTTTAGGTCAGAGGAGTTTCTTATTACCCACCTTCTGAAGCTTACTTCTGTCAGTTTGTCAATCTCATTCTCCATCCAGTTTTGTTCCTTTGCTAGTGAGGAGTTGTGATCCTTTGGAGGAGAAGATGCGTTCTGGTTTTTGGAATTTTCAGCCTTTTTGTACTGGTTTTTCATCTTCGTCGTGAATTTGTTTACCTTTGGTCTTTGATGTTGCTGACCTTCAGATGGGTTTCTGTGTGGATGTTCTTTTGGTTGTTGTTGATGCTGTTCCTTTCTGTTTGTTAGTTTTCCTTCTAACAATCAGGCCCCACTGTGGCAGGTTTGCTGGACGCCCACTCCAGACCCTGTTTGCCTGAGTATCACCAGCAGAGGCTGCAGAGCAGCCAAGATTGCTGCCTGTTCCTTCCTCTGGATGCTTCATCCCAGAGGGGCACTGTCCAGATGCCAGCTGGAGGTCTCCTGTATGAGGTGTCTGTCGACCCCTGATGGGAGGTGTCTCCCAGTCAGGAGGCATGGGGGTCAGGGACCCACATGAGGAGGCAGTCTGTCCCTTAGCAGAGCTCGATTGCTGTGCTGGGAGATCTGCCACTCTCTTCAGAGCTGGCAGGCAGGAACGTTTAAGCCTGCTGCAACTGCGCCCACAACTGCACCTTTCATCAGGTGCTCTGTCCCAGGGAGATTGGAGTTTTATCTGTAAGCCCCTGTCTGGGGTTGCTGCCTTTCTTTCAGAGATGCCCTGCCCAGGGGAGGAATCTAGTGAGGCAGTCTGGCTACAGTGGCTTTGCTGAGTTGTGGTGGGCTCCGCCCAGTTCGACCTTCCTTGAGGCTTTGTTTACACTATAAGGAGAAAACCACCTCCTCAAGCCATAGTGGGCGCCCCTCCCCCCACCAAGCTCAAGTGTCCCAGGTCGACTTCATACTGCTGTGCTGGCAGCAAGAATTTCAAGCTAGTGGATCTTATAGCTTGCTGGGCTCCATGGGGGTGGCATCTGCTGAGCTAGACCACTTGGCTTCCTGGCTAAAGCCCTCTTTCCAGGGGAGTGAATGCTTCTGTCGCAGTGGCATTCCAGGCACCACTGGGGTATGAAAAAAACTCCTGCAGCTAGCTTGGTGTCTGTCCAAATGGCCGCCCAGTTTTGTGCTTGAAACCCAGGCCCCTGGTGGCATAGGCACTGGAGGAAATCTGCTGGTCTGTGGGTTGCAAAGACTGTGGGAAAAGCCTAGTATCTGGACCAAAAATCACGATTCCTCAAGGCACAGTCCTTCATGGCTTCCCTTGGCTAGGGGAGGAGTTCCCCGACCCCTTCCACTTCCCATGTGACGCGACGTCCCACCCTGCTTCAGCTCACCCTCTGTGGACTGCACCCACTGTCTAACTAGTCCCAGTGAGATGAGCTGGGTACCTCAGTTGGAAATGGAAAAATCACCCACCTTCTGCATTGATCTCGCTGGGAGCTGCAGACCGGAACTGTTCCTATTTGGCTGTCTTGCCAGCCACTCACTTTTGTTTTTTTAATTAATGATGACGTCTACCTATCTTTCTCATTCATTTCTGGCAATCTGCAATAACACACATTTTTCATAAACCATATTGGTGATAACCAAGGTCATGTTGACCTCTTCAGAATGTCAGAATAATTTTTATGCATATTAAGAATTTGGGGTTTCCAACTTTATTTCCTTTTTGGCTAAATGATAGTTTAATATTTTTTTCCTTAATTATATTTCACTGGAAATTAAATAGCTATTAAAGTAGATCATCTGCAAACATTTTATCAGTGGCTATTCAGAACTTGAGAAATAATACTTTATAACACATTAATTTGGTCCCACAATGTATCCTAGCTTTGGAAAATCTGTGAAACAATTTTTAGAAAAAGTAACTGACAAGTAGCCTTCCTCCTTTGTACACAGTATCTTTCTATCCAGTTTTGTATCATGGTGAAGGCATTTTAAGGTATAATTAGAGATCTAAATTTAAGTTAAAATACCATTGTATATGTTGTTAACAATACAAATAACTCAGCTGGGGTGGTAATTGAATGAATACACAGCATCTGTGTAAGGACAGCTAAGTGTACACTTATGCTGGCAATCCATAATCTCCTGTGCATGATCATCTGAAAGTTTTTCTTTTTTTCTAAAAATCTACTTTAAAACAAATCTTGTTTTTGGAAATGTTTTCATACAATGATGGACTTTGCTTTTATGCTTATGAAATTCTGCCTCTTTCATGGTTAAGCAACAGAGTCACCTTTAGAGGTTTTTCATTCTTACCCCACTTGCCTCCTAATACAAATGCTTGGGCTTTACCTTTTGGTGGGGAAAACAAACAAAAAAAAGGCTTCAGTACTTCTGGGATGCTACACAGACAACTATTTTTAATTATTAGGAAATTCATTATATAGATTTACTTTCTCTTAGAGTATCAATGGTAGTATAGCCTCATGCCTAGATAAGCATGTGAGATACTATTCATTTAACCAATTCATAATAGGTAAACTCAAGTTTCTGCTGTGAAGCGTAAGATGTATAAATTTCTAAAATATTTTTGAGGATATGACACTATTTAAACTCAGGTTGGAGATTAAATTGAAATTCATGCCTTTTATGCTTCTGAAATGCTATTTCTTCTGTGAACATTTTAGCTTATTAGCAAGGTGGCAATTTTTTCCCAAGCTGTACATTTTAAATGTTGCATTGTCATGCTTAATGCTTATCTCTCTTTAGAATTCTATGCTATGTTCTCATGACTTAGCTTATTTATATATTATTACCATTTAAAAGAAAAGGCCACAGTGTTGCAAATAATGTCCTGATTGATTTGAACATACTGTTCTGGTTGACCAAAAACTACAGTATACAGAATTAGAATTACACATGTGCATGCATGCATGCACGTGCACACACACACACACAAAGAATCATTAGCCACACATGAGAATTAACTTCATCATTTTATCTTTATATTTCTCTCCACCAGTGGTCATGTTTTTCAAATCCTTATTCAAGCCAGTTTCTGTCCTTTGGTTTTACTCTGGGTTGTACTGTGACAGTCTCTTCTAGGGTTGGATGTTCCGTCAAGCATATCTATGGTACTATTGGCTGAGCTTAAGCCAGGGAGTAACCAACCAAAAGTCTCAGCCCTTGTACAGTTATCTTGAAATTCACTTTTTTATTAATACGCATTTTACCTTTTCTAGTTTTTCTTGATGGAAGCCATGAAAATAAAATTAGAGTGAAGGAGTTTTGTCTTCTTATCATCTATTAACGTTGCTATGATTCCTAAGCAGTGAGATTCAGTTTTGTTACTGTTATTCATTTTTTTGTTTTTGCGTGAAACATAATTTGTTTTCACTGGTAGCTTTTATGATGCTTAACAATATTTTTTTTTTCTGAAAATATTTCTGTAGTTTTGTATGACTTTGGTTTTGTGTCTTTTCTTTGATTTCTTTATTTCTGTTAAAAATCTGTCTCATCTGCATCTCTAGTTTGGTTTCTTTAGATGTCTCTTTCTTTATTAATTTAAATTATTTTACATTTTATACCATTTTTGCTTTCTGTCACTCTGAAGATTTTTAATTCCTTTTTATATCTCTGGTCATATTTCCTTTTACAGTCTTCATATTCCACCTTGCTAAGATAAGATTTACATGTCTGATTTGCAATGTCTCTTTTCCTTCTTTGTAATGAACTTCAAATTTCCTCTGTAGATTTTGATTGCACATATAATGTATTCTAAAATTATTTTAAAAAATAAATCTTAAATACTTATTAGTTATTTCAGTTTTCTGTTTATTTTACCTGTTTTCTGTTCAGTATCTACTCAAAATACCTAACTGTTGCCTTGACCTGTGCCAGAAGTATATAGTGGCTAATTCTAGTTGCATCAATTTCTGTTCTGGAAAACATTTTTTTTGTTTTACAATTTTGAATGGAAAACTTCTTTTATTCAAAATTTCTTTAATAAGAAGGCAGCCAAAGCTTATATTGATTTTCTAAGAATAACCTCATCTGGCAAATTTTCAAATCATATATGTGTATGTGAAAATACTTTTGTTTTTTGTGACAAGGGTCTCACTTTTGCCCAGGCTGGAGTGTATGGAGTGCAGTGACATGATCATGGCTCACTGCAGCCTTGAACTCCTGAGATCAAACCATCCTCTTGCCTCACCTTCCCCAGTAGCTAGGACCACAGGTGTGTACCAACATTACCAATATACCTGGCTTTTTTTTTTTTTTTTTTTTTTTTAAGAGATGGGGTCTCACTGTGTTGCCCAGGCTGGTCTCAAACTCCTGGATTCAAGTGATCCTCCCGCTACAGCCTGCCGAAGTGCTGCAGTTATAGGCATGAGCCACTGTGCCCAGCTGAAAATACATTTTTAAGACACACTGAAGACAACATTTCTGTACTTTTAAAATGTAACGACATAATATAGACCAGAAAATTACTGCATCTTTCCAGTGTTGCACTCTGTATTTTCTAAGGCTTGTCATTTGGATAACAACTCTGGTACAATAAAGTCATGGTATAATATCTTTTTTCCCTTTAGATGGACACTTTTGTAAATCCGCTTCGCAATTCAATGAGGAATGTTTCAAATGCAGTTAAATCTCTTCCTGATAGCTTGGCAGAGGGAATGACTAAAATGTCAGACAACATGGGCAAAATGTCAGAAAGATTAGGTCAAGACATAAAGCAATCATTTTTTAAGGTAAGAAGACATTTTCAGTAATGTCTAAACCAAACCATTTTTAAGTCAATAAGATGTATTGAATTCTGGTTGGATTTACCTTAGTCCCTTAACCTTATTTGTTTTCCAAGCATTGCTAGACACATAGTCTCATAAAGAATGAAAAACTAAAAATTCTTACCAGAAATGGGTATTATAAAATCCACTTACTTGTTAGTCTCTGCTATGGTAGGGTTTTAAAATTCATTGAAAACAAAAAGTTAAAATTAGTAAAGTTAACATTCTTTATCTTGTTTTATTTCATTATGCCATTTTTATCGTAAAGTACTATTAAATTTAGTAGCAAACAAATTCTGTCATGCAGATGAGTTATACTAGTATTCACTCAGGAAGCATAAAGTCTTATTTCTCCTGATTTACATGATAGAATGATTACCACATCAAAGAGAAGAAAAGTTCATCATTACCATCAATCTCTGAGCTCATACGTTACTGGGTATAGACCTCTGCGTGTCATAGAAGAATTTCACAGGGAGTTTTTTTTTTTTAATTACATTAACACATAAAGGTACTAGACTGTGTAGTTTGTTGAATTCCTAATTAACATTTTAAAAATCATTTTGACATAGTTATTTGAAGTTGTAATCAAGGCTATAAAACATATAGGTATTAGAATTTTGTACTTGATAGATTATGCTTGAATGTAGGGGAAATGTATATATAAACATACGTTTTCTTTAATCTAAGGGCCACTCCTAAAATTGTGTAAATCATACTTTTCTGTTAATTCTCGTACTTTCTCTGATGCCTCATTTTTGTTTCTATTTGTGAGGAAGTATACTAACACTGAAATCAGTATTGTTCAGTCCCACTTCTGCTGTTCATTACTCATATGAATTTGTACAAAAGTCACTGAAGTTTTCTAAGCCTCTTTGTCGTCACCAATAACTTGAGATGGTCTTGACAATCCTTCCTGTGCTGACAAATGATTTTCAGCTAATACTGATCTTTCTGTCCTTGTTTCCATCTAACATTTTGTTAATTTCTTAAACATATTAACATTCTATATCAAAAGCTCTTTATGGTAAAAAGAAAGAAGATTGGAACTCTGTTCCCTGGCAGTACTACTAACTACAGACGTGCATCACTTAACAACAGGGATATGTTCTGAGAAATGTGTCACTGGGCGATTTCATCATCTGGGAGCATCATAGAGTGAACTTACACAAACCTAGATGGTATGTGTAAGTTCCACAAACCTACTTCTCACCTAGGCTATATAGTATTGCCTATTGCTCCTAGGCTACTAACCTTTACAGTATGCTACTGTACTGAGTACTGTAGGCATTTTAACACAATGGTACACAAATGTGTATCTAAATATATTGACACAGAGAAAATGCAGTAAAAATATAGTATTACAATCTTATGGGACCACTGTGGTATTGTTGAACAAAACGTCATTATGCAATGCATGACTTTTTGGCTTTCAAGTCATTTAACCTTTCTTAGCTTTGAATTCTTCTAAAAAATATGGG
Organism: Pongo abelii; assembly: GCF_028885655.2. NCBI lineage: Eukaryota > Metazoa > Chordata > Mammalia > Primates > Hominidae > Pongo > Pongo abelii. The sequence continues at coordinate 67,370,229 of NC_071991.2, forward strand.
AGTTTGACTAATTTTTCTTTCTAACTCAAAAGTCATTTATTTTGTAAAGGAGAAAACCCTTTTAGTAATGAAATAATTACCCTTTATATTTAGTTCCAAATTTTAGATTGTTAAATTTGGCTTATATATAGTACCAAAAGTCAGATCAAATGCTGATACTCATTTAGGTTTATGATTGTGTTGTGTTCTTTCACTGTCTGCTTTAGTGTGTTTACTTTGTGGGTTTGGTTTTATTTTTAGGTGCCTCCTTTAATTCCTAAGACTGATTCAGACCCTGAACATCGCCGAGTTTCGGCTCAACTTGACGATAATGTGAGTTAATTTTATTCTTGGTAGTATTTAGTTTAAGTCATACTTGGCATATCTTTTTAACTTTTTAATGAAGTGTAATATGTATCATTAATGTGCACATATTATAAGTGTTAAGCTTGATGCATTCTTACAAACTGAACATGCCCATGTAATTAACACTCTAATCAAAAAACAAAATTACCACTACTCCAGAAAAGCCCTTCATCCTCTGTTCCTGTTAGGACCTTCTCCTCCACCAAGGACCATCACTATCCTAACTTCTACTCTGCTTTTATACTTTGTATATATGAAACTGTAGGGTAGTATTCCATGAAGTTTGGCTTTTTTTTTGCTCAACATTGTGATGTTCTTCCATGTTGTTTTGTGTGATTTTAGTTTCTTCATTCTTGTGGCTTTATAGTATTCCATTTTGTAAATATAGTACAATCTATTTGTTGTATCATGAATAATAGTTCTATGAACCTTCGTACGTGTCTGTACGTGTTTCTATTGGATCTATACTTAGGAATGAAATTGCTGTATCAGGATATATATATATATATATAAGTTCAGTTTTAGTAGATACTGCCAAGTTCTTTTTCAAATTATTTGTACCACTTACATTGCCATCAACAGTACATGAGAGTTCCAGTGTTCTACATCCTGCCAATACTCAGTATTTTGTTTTTTTAATTTTAGCCATTCTGGTTGTTATATTTCATGTGAATTTGCATTTCTGTGATAACTGTTGAAATGTTACACCTTTTTATATGTTTATTGGCCATTTGAATGTTCTGTCTTATGCGTCTGTCAAGACCTTTTATCATTTTTCTGTTGGCTTAGCTGTTTTAGTTCTTAGCTATCTTAGTTCTTTTGATTAGTAGGAGTGTTTTATGTAATCTGAATGTGAGTTGTTTGTCAGATATATGTAATACATTGTCTTCTCTCTAGGTTTCTTTCTTGTGCTATATATGTAATCTGTGCCTATTGCAGGGTCACAGAGATGTCCTAGAATTTTCTTTAAAAACCTTTTTTGTTTTACTGTAACAACATTTAAGTTTGCGGTTCATCTGGGTTTGATTTTTGTATATGGATTGAGGTATGGGTCCAGTTGATCCAAGCACCATTTACTGAAAAGGCCATCTTTTCCGCACTGTACTGTTTCTCCCTTATCACAAATCAGGTTACCGTGTATGTTTGGATCTGTTTTATTCTGTTCTATTAGGCAGATTTATTTCAAGGTTGTAATTATCTCCCTTCTGTTTCTAATTGAATTTGTTTATAATCAACTGTCTTAAAAATAATATTTTCATTTGCTTTTTCAAGATTATTTTAGGATGTTTATTATGTTTATTGATGGTATAATATCCATAACATTGTACCTTTGGTATGTGATTTTTACAGTTTAGCTATTTATTAGATTTTCATATGGCACCAAACTCGTAGGAATATACTTGATCAGAGAATACAGAAGTTTTTATTCTGTCTCAGTAATGAAATGGGTCTCCCTCTCCCTACTGGTTTTGATTAAGCTGTATGATTTCAGTTTTTGAAATGGAAGGTGCACTAAGGAAATGTTTACAACATGACAGTGAAAAATGTATAACTCATGCTTTCTTACCAGTATTTAAATTACAGTATTGATGAGGAAATAATTGAAAACAGTTTCTCAGTGATGAAAGAATTATAAAATTACTAACAATTATATGTGGTACTAAATCTGTACCTGCTTTTTATTTTATACATATTTTTTCACATCAAAGCATTCTCATCATCTTCCTTTTTACCTTACTGGTTGTATACTCCCGTAATAGAAGTGTATTGCCTTTTATTTGCTAAAAGCTAAAAGAAAATTCTAGTAATTTAGTAAACTATGCCTTTTGTAATGTGAATTTAGTTGTGTGATGGATTGAACTTCAGCATCTTTCTCCTGAAAGTACATACATACAATTTACTAACTAAGCAAAATACATTATTCTGTATCATTCGTGTTTTGTTCCATTAAATATATGGAGATGTTGAGAATATCTTATTCTTATGATAAAAGATGCATCAGAAAATAGACAAAGGGTCTAGCATTTGCCTTATCAAACTCATACAGTCTCTTCCAATAGTAAGAACCAAATCATCTTTTCCTAGGACCATCATGAATCTACTTTGCCTTGAAAATGTTAAACTATAGCCTTAAAATGTATTCATTATTGTGGGGCTATGAAGTTCTGTATTCTGTCAGAATGACTACTAGAAATATTTTTTTGACATTAGAATTTAATGTCAAGTTATGAAGGCTAAAATGTAACTTGTTCTTTGACTTGTGAAATACCAATCATTTTGTAAAAGCAACAAAAGTAACAATTCATAGTAGATAGCTAACTCAAACTTATTTCTTCCCATATTTTGTCAGGTGGATGACAATATTCCACTTAGGGTAATGCTGCTTCTCATGGATGAAGTATTCGACTTAAAAGAAAGAAATCAGTGGTTGCGAAGGAATATCAAAAACCTACTTCAACAGCTTATTAGAGCTACATATGGTGATACTATTAATAGGTACCACTCTTTCCTCCTCGCTTTTAATCTGATCTTATTTAGCTATTAAACTCTTACTTCTGGAAGTAGATTGCTCAACCTTTGTAGGAGAATTTTTTTCTCTGGGCCTTTTAAGAACGTCATTAAAGCAGTTTGTTGCTCTCAGGGATAATTTACATCCAAATTAAGTTGCTTGCTCTATGAAAGTCATGTTTATTTTTTTCACCTTCTAAAATTTTAACCTTACTCATTTACATTAATTTACTTTCAGAAAAATAGTTGACCATGTTGACTGGATGACTTCACCTGAACAAGTAGCCGACTCAGTGAAACGTTTCAGGTATATCTTAAGACACAGTCACTTCTTTCAGGTAGTACAGAGTTTAGCATTGTTATCACTAATTAACTTTCATTGCTTTTGTTTCCTTCCTGGACATAAAGTTGGTTTAGTTATCATTGATTAGCAAAAAGACTTATAAGAATTATACTAAACATTTGTCTTATGAACCTATTGATCTTTGTTTCTTTAAAACCAGAATAGGAAAAGTATAGAAGAAAGATCTTTCAAATGATAGGCTACATTTTATCACAGTACCATGGCTGTAAGATAATTGAAATATTCACCTAAAAATGATACGGTTGTATAATCAAATATCTAGTTTTGGGGATTAGTTTTTCTCAGTTGTATTTGCTAACCTTCATTTTAAGTGAAAATTTTTTAAGTCTCTCTGGCTATGTTCTAATTTTTTATTAAATATTGGAACCTGTACAAGGAACAAAAATTAAGTAGATACCCTACTTCATATTTCTTTCTACAAAAAATACTGAGCGCCTCCTCTGTGCCTAGCACTCAGCCCATTGCTGAGATAAGATGCAGTCCCTTGAGGAAAGTACAGCTAGTAGAGAAATAAACCTCTTTTCTGAAAGTGAAGATAAGCAATGCGTAAAAATTCATGGCATCACGTATTTTGAAAGGAAGGAAAGGAAGCAAGAAGGGAACTATCAGTATTGAACACTAAGTTCTTGGCACTGTGCACAGTACTTTATGTATGCTTTCTGATTTTATGCCATTTTTCGAGGTGTGTATTTTTGTCTCTATTTTGTTATAAGGAAATTGAGGATTAGAGAAGTTGAATAGGCTCTCAGGCTACAAAGTGGGGAGTCTGGTTTCTCTAATCTGAAGCTAAGTTTCTTCCCACTGTACCATACTGTTTCCAAAACTTGGACTAGCTGCCCTGGCATGCTCATTTTATTTCAGGGTAGGTAAATGATGTTCCTCTGGAGTGGTGATTCTCAGCTTTGGCTGTTCATTGGAATCACCTGTAGAGCTTTAACAATTGCTAATGCCTAGATCCCATGTCCAGGGAGTCTGACTTAATTTATCCAGTAAAAGGCCTGAACATTAAGAGCCTGTAAAGCTCTCAGGTGCTCCTAATGTGTAAAGTTAAGAACAGCTGCTCTGGGGAGTCTTGCCCTTACACCAAATTCCCAGATGAAAGCTTAGTTTTTGTGCTCAGTCCCTGCCTTCAGACCAAGAATTAGGGAACAGGAGTAAAGCACACTGAAAGTTAAGAAGAATGGGTTGTTTTACTTGTGAAAGGACCATTATAGTCAATCCATCTGTAAGTTGTGGGCTTGGAATTTAGTATTATGTAGGCTTAATTATAAGAGGAGTGGGATGGCATAACTGAAGGAGATAGCTGTTAAACTCTAAGGCATTGAAATTCAAGATATTATAGGGTTGCATTTGGATGAGATGTTCAACCAGCAGATGCCCACTTTGAGTTTAAATGGCTGTGATATAGTCATCTACGGATTCCATTTTGCTGTCTTCATTAGTGTTTATGAACTGCATTGGTGCAGAATTTATCTGTTATTTTTCTTGTGTTTGTTTTTTTGAACCCCTAAAATTGAACCCTACACTTAGTTGGTCTTTGTTGAATATCATTATAGCTATATATTATTATTCAGAAACTTTTCTTTCTGTTCACATTTGTACTTTCTGTAGAAATTTGAAATAATTTTATCAACTTGTATCAGAAAATGAAAATGTTTACAAAATGTATTTAATCTTCTCAAATAGAGATGCATTTTGGCCAAATGGCATTTTAGCAGAGACTATTCCATGCAGAGATAAAAGTATTCGAATGAGAACAAGAGTAGCAGGAAAAACGAAATTACTTGCAATTATGCCAGGTGAGTGGGCATATATAGTTAAAAATCTCTATAATTTGTCATTCTTCTGAATTTTTAGCATTCATCATGCCAGTGTAACTGCCTTTTGATTATAACAACTACCTTTTGATGGCTTAATACATATCAGGCACTGTACTAGGCATTTCTCATATGTTCTTAATCAGTCCTCATGACAGTACTGTAAAGCTAAGGACTGTTAACATCACCGCTTTATATGTGAGGAAACAGAAGCTCAGAGAGGTTAAATAACCTGTCCAAGGTTTATAGCTACTAAGCAACAGTTGGTATTCTGACTCGGCTTTAAGTGATGTGAAAGCTTATGCTTTTAGCCACTTCGCTCTGCTGCCTTGAAACATATTGGGAGTTAAGTTAAATAAATAAAACACATGACAGGTGAAAGGGCTAATAAAATATAAAGTATGAATTTTTCAGGAAGAATATTTGTTCTACTTAGGAAAACAAGTTATTTCAAAAACTCCATTTACATAGAAACAACTGATTGGCTGATTATTAATCTTTATTACTTAAAATACAATCCCAAACAAAGTATACTTAGTAGCATTTTGTTGGTCTGATTTTAGTTGCTTCATTAGGGTACAGCTATCTCACTACCTTAGATTTACGTTTTCTCATTTTTCTTCTTTCAATCAGAGAAGTTATATAATGTAAAAAGCAATTTAATGCGGCTGGGAGGTGGTGATGGTTGTTTTGCCCCTTGTTAATGAATATCTTTGAAAATGCCTACATGTCTTTTCTCTGTATTTTAATTCTGGATGTAGAGAATGAACAGACATATTTGTACATTCTTTAATATCACACAATACCAATTTTTTTCTCTAATTTTGTTTTCTTACATGTATTTTCTCTATAAATTTTAATGACCAGCTTTCTCTTCTGCCAATTAAATTAAAAATTTGCTACACTTTTAATTCTTACCTATATACTCTTTCATTTGCTGATAAAAAAGCAAATTATAGAAATAACATTTTGGAAAAATAAGAAACAATTGCTTAGGATATTATTTAATATACTATTATAGTAAACCTGATTGTGCCATATAGATTGACTCAGTTATCTAGCTGGAAGAAATCTTTATTCACTAAATATTCATTGAAAGTTATTATGTGCCAGGTGCTGTTCTTTGCACTTATGTTTGCCTTCTTGGAGCTTACTTTCCAGTAGAAATAGAGAGACTCAAAAACACACAGAACAAATAAATGGAACGTAGTTTGTTAGATAAGTGGTAAGTACTAAAGAGAAAGATACTGCAGGAAAACGGAATAGGTAGTGTCAGATGAGTTGCAGTTTTAGATGGGGTGGCTAGGGCAGGCCTCACTGAGATGATGATGGTGGTGTGAAGATCTGAAGGAAATGAGGATAAATATGAAAGTATGTAAATTTATATATACATAATCCTTGCCTTTTTTTTTAGTAAATTCTCAAAATTTTTGCTTTAAATTATATTGTACCCCTAGTTAGATAAAGACTTTTTGGAAATTGCGTGTTTCTTTCCAAAGCAGCAAAATGTTGTTTATATTATCAGTATTATGAATAATGATTTGTAATTATGAATAAGAATATGAATAATTAATAATCATACATGTTGGTCTCATAACTTGGTGTTATTTATGAATAAATGCCAAATTTGCTCACTCTTAGTCACAGCACCATCGGTTTTCTATTTTCTTCACTTTGAATTTAAATAAAATTCAACCAAACTAATACTATCCGCATTTCTTGAACATGCTTTGTTATTCTAGTTACTGCTTATTTGCTCATTCATGTTCTTTTCACCAAGGCTAATCCTTCATCTCATTGCACCTATCAAAATCCTGCCCAAGTAGAAAGTCTCCTTTACCTGCCACTTCCTTAAAGGGAACTTTTCTTTGTTATCACATCTGGAAGTCTCCCCACTACAAATATTCTTATACTTTTAGCATTTTTATGGTATAGTTACTATGCCAGGGGTTTTTGTAGATCAGGGATTAATTTTTTTTTTCTGTGTTCCAGTGAAACTTTATTCACCATCATGGATTAGTCTGTTTCCTTACAGCATTTGTCACTATTCATTAGGCATACTAAGAATATTTGTATAATATTACAAAGTTTACAGATCACTTTTTACATTATTTCATTAAAGACTTATAAATCCTTATAAGGATGTTTGTTATTATAAATCCTCCTTTTCAGATGAGGAAAGAGAGTCAGGGTGGTGGGTAAGTATCACATGGGTATTAAGGGGACACGTTTGTAATCGTAGTTTGGGATCTTTGAGACTGTTTTTTATTTTTTATCTCTTACACCTGTGCTATATTGTCTCCCAGTAGCTTTTGCATAAGTGCGTAAATAGATGCATGCATGCAAAGATGCATATTAAGTTTCAGCTATAGTACATAGCTGAAATGCATTAACTGGTTACCTACTATTTATCAGTTACTCTGCTGTGTACCTTAATTTAAGAGCATTTGAGAGTTTAGGCCTTGTGTTTCCTTTGAATAATTATGTGTATTTTCCCCCACTTCATTTAGATGAGCTGAAGCACATTATTGGGGCTGAGACAACACGGAAAGGTATTCTTCGTGTTTTTGAAATGTTTCAGCACAACCAATTAAATAGGAGAATGGTTTATGTCTTCTTGGAAGGCTTTTTAGAAACCTTATTTCCACAGTATAAATTCCGTGAACTTTTCAACAAACTGCATTCACGGTCAAAGCAGATGCAGAAATATAAACAGAAACTTCAAACTACTCAAGCACCTTCTTTGCAGAAAAGGTGACACTCCATTCTATGAAGCTGGTGTTCATTTTGTCCAGGACTAATGGTATGGACAGAACTTCTGGGGCTTAACTCAAACACTGTTGTGTCTGCACCAGTCTTTTAGTGTCTGAAAATAGATTATTAATACATCCATAAGTCTGTGGTTCTTCTCATTCTCATCTATAATCCACCACTACCAAGAGAGATTTCTGTGTCTTAAATGATTTGGTGCATATTTTGCAACATTGAGAGAAAACTGCCCCCATCTCAAGCAAGAATGGCGTTGGTTTCTTCCATTTCAAACTAATCAGCATTCTCCAGCGATGACAAAGTGCCAGAGTGTATATATGAAAGCTAAGGAAAGCACAAAACAATGATTCAGAGATAAATTGGCTAATTTGTTTAACAGTTGGAGACTGCGCAATGTATGAGTTGGAGGAATTTGTTTGGCATAATGATTTTGTAGGTCTGTGTCAGCATTTTGATGTATTGTGGATTAGCCAGGTGAATGATCCTTGAAACATCTCTTTCAGGTCTGGGGAAAGAGACAGAATGCCCTTAAAGTGTGAAATAACCTTATACCTGAATTACAGTTTTGTAATATAAAATAAAGCTGAGTATAAAATAAAACCAATCAAACACAGAATTTGATTGGATTTGTTATTCATTGGTATACAACAATTTTTATTCCTATGTGTGCTTTAAGGGCTGTGTTTTGCTCTTATGGTACTCAATTTTATGTTTCCTTTTGGCATTCTTTGTGCAAAAAGAAGCATGTGGTGGCTCTCATTTAAATTTCAAAATTATTAGTTTTATCTTTAACAGATTACTGATTATACAGAAGATATAATTTATTGGAAGAACTGCCAAATACATTTTGTCCTTCTAAAAATATGGAAATTTAAATAGTAGTCTGGAAAGTTACCATATGATAATTTTTAATTGTGTGATCTAGACATGCCTTAGGTAACTGCAGAAATAGCAAATTAAATGATTAATGAGCTTATTAGTCATAGTAAACATACAAATTCCTAATTCTATGACAGTGTACATATATGAAAATAAATGATGAAAAAAGAACTATAATATTTTTAAAAATATGCTTTTATTTATATTTCACATAATGTAAAATTCTACAAAATAAAGCTAGTAGGCAAGACCCCTCAGTGTATACCTTTAAACCCATAAATTAATTTTATATCAATAAAATAAAATACTTTCTCTAGTTTTGGAGCTTCTGTATTTCCTATAGTTTTCTCACTGTCCATTTTATCCATCTTAGAAGTCTTCATATCCCTTCTATGCAGGATTTCTGCATAGTTTTAAATACTTTCATTGTCTAAGGGTTTGGGTGTGTCAGCTTTTTTTGTTTTAAAAATATTTAACACTAAAACCTTAAAATAGTGAAGCTACTTATCAGACCACTGAGCCAAGATTCTGGTATTAAAAGAAAGTCTGGGTGCTTAAGATAAAGGGACAGAGTATTGGTATCCCAGTTATTTGGGAGCTTTAAGATTGGAACAAGATATCACTGTCTTGTTTTCACTTAGATCCTACTTACAAAGTGAGGGTTATTAACAGAATAAAGCCTTCCTTTAAAGCTTTATAATAATCATATTTATTAATAATGCTGTTGTGCATACTTATAGTATGCTTATATTCAGCATATGTTGCATGTCTTCAGAATTACATAAAATGAAATCCCTTTCATTGCAACTTGCAAGTGAGAAAAGATCCTTAGTGGCTCTGGTGGAAGAAATAGTATTTCTTCTTCTCAGGGTGTCTCCCTGCCTTGGCCCCTCCCTGAGCCCCAGGCTTTAAAAGTGAAGATGTTTGAAACATGAAACATGTCTGTAGGAAGCATCAGCATGGCCATAAGTGCAATGATTTTCATATATGCCTCTGCCCATTTCAAGTATATTTTTGACATGAATAAATCTAAGAGTATACAGAATAATTCATGTAAGACCCTAGTGTGTACATGTGAAAAAGCATTTCTATATAATGTGAGGAGCACTGGCCATCAATCAGGGAAATAAAGGTCATGTAATATTGCAAATTTTCAAAATAGAGCCCTGCAAGATTACTGCAATCATACCAAAAACTATTTGAGTAAATTAATTTTTAAAGTAATTTTTGTTTAAAAGAGTTTATATTTCAGAAGCAGAAAATGTCAAATGATAGTCTTTGTAAATGGTGGTGCATCTTCTCTATGCACATCTGTCTTTTACATCAGAAAGAGCTGTGGTCATGCTAAAATTAGAGATAACTTTTTGAATGACTTGGTCAAGCTGTGTGTAAAATATTTAACCATAAGTCAAGTACAGTGTACTATGTTTGATAAAGTTACATTTAATGCATTTATTGCATATATGAATATATACATGAAGAGGCTTTATGTCTTCTGGTATTTGATTTTGAATGTTTTTTAAGTCAGTGGTGCCTTTAGGCAAGAACTTTCAAAATTAATCATTCTTTGTGTTTTCTGATTTTTCAGGTAACATGTAAACTATTTAGAAACCATCATAGTTTATTCACCTTAAAAAATTGATTGTATTATTTAAATATATCACTTAGATGGGCATTTCCTATAATTAGGATATTCCAAATAGTTGCTGAAATCAATTGTGCCATTGACCAATGGATGCACTTGGTTAGCCTTAATTTAAAAAAAAAAAAAAAAACATTAAAAACTTTCTTGAATATTTCAGTTTGTTCATTTTAAGTTTGTGCTGCTGGTATTTGGGAAAAAAAATCAAACAGTTAAGTGCTACCAGAAAGTGTACCAATTTTTATAAAAATTAATAATATAAATTTCACAATCTAAAATTTTAATTTTGTGCAATATTTTCATTTAATGCATGTGTATTTGAGTAATTGTAAGATAAATGAATTTTTAATTTTTTGAGATGTACCTTAAACTGTCTTCTTAATCCAACAACTTACATTCCATTGTTGCTGCATCCTTTTATTTAAGGACTTGTTTTAAAAGTCTTTTTGTCACTCCTTGGAAATTTCTTTTATTCGTAGTAAATTTTGCTTATAGGAGCATGGCTCCTGTATTACAAGGGAAAAAATATAAAGAGCACATTTTAGGATTATAATTGTTAAAAGATAATGTGTGCATATCATTGTACAGTAAGTGTCAACTGTGTGCCTAACTGTTCTATCAATACGTTCTTTAACAAAGAAGAAACAACAATCAGAATGTCAGTTATTTTTATTCAACTAAAAGGATTAAAAAATTTATTTGGTTTGTGTTCTGTCCATTAGAAAATACTAATAAAGTATTAACAAACATTTTTGTTGAGTTCATTTAGTAGTAATGTATTTTTGTTACTTTTAAGATGCTTGCTCAGTAGTCTTATTTTTAGTATCTATTTGTATTTTCTTTTCTTTTAGATATCAACCAATTCAAGTTCCAGGTTGATAGATGAGTGCTTGAGTGATTACTGACTTAAATGGACTGAATTTAACTTTTTCTTTTATGGGGCAAATAATTTACACCACAGTGTTAAGGAAACTTTATACTTATCATATAAAATTATAAAGTATTTTTCCCACAGATGAAAAGATTTATAATTAGTAATCCATTTGATTTGATCTCATTTTAAATTCATATTTTGGCTAATATTTTAGATTTTGCCATTCTAAAAGCAGATTGGTCATAATATTTGCATCTTTCTTGGAGCTGTATCAACAGACTTCTAAGGCCTCAGATGTGATAAGTCTAGCCCATCAGGGATTGGCATAATATTTCTTAAAATGCATATGGTAGAATATTGTTCCCTATAAGATGTTCCTGAGGGGGAAGTTTTATACTTTTATGTAACTTATACAGGACTATCTGTAATATGAACCAAAAAGCAAAAATGTTCCTTCATAATTCAAATGATTATATCAAAAATTTTGAGACGTTCCATAAGAAACCTGTTTAATTTTGCTTACCTAATTTCCTAAACTTAGTTAACCACAGAATCTTTTGTCATGAACAGCTTGAGGTTGATGTTCTCACGGAATGTAGTTTGGAAAATCTTTAGTAGGAGAGAAAAAAAAGGTGAAGTGTCTTTATTTAGGTAATGTAAACTGGACAGAAAACCCAGTGGATTTGGAGCACAAAGATTTTTTTCTTGCCTGCCATTTTAATGGAAAGTTCAATCTTTGGAAGAAAAGGGAAAGATGGAAAAAGGGTGAAGATGGAAAGTTAACAGCTGATTATATAGCAGATATTAAAGAGTTGAATTTGGCTCTGAATACCAGAATAATGACTTCAGTGAGGAATAATAGAGCACATCTCATGAGAAGTGGAAAAGATACTTCCACAGATTTTGCTCATGTGACCAGAAGAACAGTAAGTCGAAAATGTAAGGGGAAGAAGGAAGTGCCATACAGTTTAGTTTATAAAATATTTGTGCCAGACATTGACCCATATATATAATGACAGAATATGTTTGATTTAGGAAAACTTGCAATAGCTGAGTGAAAATGAAACTTAAACCATCTGTTTACCAATGCAGTGTATGAGACATGTATTAAACGTGATATTTTAAATTGGTAAACATGATCTTTTACACATCATCAAGAATGAAATGAAACAAGAACTATATGTTAGGAGTTTTCCCCCTTGGTGATTGACTAGGAGGACTTAAAAAATTCAGCATATAGTCATACTCACAGATAAGATTTATTATGGCAAAAGGATATAGAACAAGAGCAAAAAAAGTGCATGGATGAAGTCTGGGGGAACCAGGCTCCAGCTGCCAACTGCTCTCTCCCAGTAGAGTCACACAAGATGCAACTTAACTCCCCCAGCAAGGAGTTGTGACAACACCTGTGAAATGTTGCCAACCAGGGAAGCTTATTCGAGACTTGGTGCCTGGAGTTTTCATTGAGGGCAGTTTATTTAGGCACTCTGCCTGGCACATAACAGAATTCCTTTATGGAATTCTTTCTCAGAAAATTGTGTTCAACATACGCCATAGTTTTGGTATAGTTTAGGCTTACTGAGCCACTTTATCAGTTTTGGGAATTGATGGGAACACTCCTAAAATCTTAAGTTCTCAAACACCTGAGAACAAGGGCCAACCTTGTAAGCAGGCCTCCAAGGAGAGCAGTCAAGCCTCCTGTGTTAACTCTTCTGTATGACTATAATAGAAAGTGATGATGTTGAAAGTCCATAAGATTTATCCTTGTGTTGAAACCTCCATATCTAGAAGTGGAAACATGACAGAGGAAATTTTGACGTAAATAAAAGGAAAAACTATTGAAGTGATACTGATATGGATATATATTGCAGTCTGAGAAACAGGAGGAGTATTTCCAATAAAGATTACCATAGCAAACAGTTATATGGCACTTAATAGTCACAACAACCTTAGGCATTATAGGTACTGTTTTATCTTACTCAGTTTCTACATGAGCAAACTAAATAAGACAGTAGTTGAGTCAGTTTGTCCAAAGCTTCACAACTGGTAACTGGTCATCAAGCTGAAATCTCAACCCAGGTGGGCTGGTTCCAGAGTCTATGTCATGGTTTCTCAGCAGTGGCACTATTGACGTTTTGGGCTACGTAATTCTTTGTTGCGGGAACTATCCTGCGCATTATAAGTAATCCATTATTTTACTTATTCTGTCCCTTAGTACCTAATATTTAAGAACATTTACAATAGTAATGGAATTAATCTAAGAGAAGTTCAACTTAATTTTTTTAACATCTCAATACCAGGTATTAAGAGATACTCAAAATAATTGTCAGATTTATATTGAAAACTAATAAATGCTTGGTGTTAATATGTCTACATAAAATTCTGTTTTTGGTGTAATATTCTGAGGCTGTTAGAAAAAAAAACATGGTTTACTTCACTAGTAGAAATACCTCTTAATGTTGAGATGGCCTCTTCCCTGGGCTCTGCCCATTAGGTGATGCCAGTAGCGCCCCCTCCCCCATTGTAACAACCAAAAATGTATGTGGACATTGCCAAATAGTGTCTGGGGTGCCAAATTACCACCAATTGAAAACTACTGACCTTAGCTGTCAGTCAAATAACCAAGGTAAGTAGGGACTGAAGATTGAACTGTGGATTACTGAATGTCTTCTCTTTTTAAGCAATCACCTGACAAATTTGTGGCTTGCATTGTAGGGGAATGTAAATGGAGTGCCTACTTCTGCCCTAAAGGGATGGGGGTGGTGGGAGTGCAACAAACCCAAATTTCTTACCTTGTTTTCAGTTAAGTAAGCATCCCACAGTTGGGGGAGGTTGGGTAGGGAAGGGACTTACAACCTAAGATAAATAAGAAAAACAGTTTTTCAAGATGTTTGAAGATGTGAGGTAAACGATTACATGAGGAAATTGTCATTTTACACCCTGACCAGGCTAATTATTAATTCAGTAATACTGGTTCTTAGGAAAGTTATTTTTCTTTCAAATAACTACTGTCCTTTTTATTTGTGAGCCAGTCCTTCTAAAGCCTGAAAATTTTCTTGCAGCCTTCTTTGCAAGTAAACTCCTTTCCTAAATGCTGTTGTCTGAGTTTTCCTTTGACAGGTGGATCTTCCACTGGGATGCCCAGGTGACTCACCTGCTGAACCAGCTTTGCCTAGTTGGCTGTTTACATCCAGGCTCACCTTGCCTCCAGGGATGAACCTCATTAAACAGTTAGAGCCTTTACACTTGCTGACTGTTTTCTACTTTCCCTCCTCATGGCTCTTTTTCTGGGTCTTGGTCAAGTCTGGTGCTGGGTTTGATAAGTGCATACTTGCTTTATTTCTCAGTCGGTGGAAGCAGTGTTAGAGAGCTGACTTTTGTGGTCTGACCTAATTTTCTGCCAAGCAGCTATTTATCTTTCTTGATTGTCTTCATGTCTTCAAGACTCTTGATATCAACTGGCATCTCAGTCAGGCCAATATCTTGTCTCTCCTGTATGATTAAGTTGTTCATGTTGCAGCCTAGATCAGTTTCTTCTGCCAGTGGCAGAATCCTTCATGTTCCTTGTCTTATTTATTTTATTATTATTTTTTAATGTGTGGATGCTCTCTTGTTTTGTTGTATTTGGGGTGAGGTTATTTTAGGGCATGGTCCAGGGTAAATTCCTGTAAGGCCTGGGTGCCCTGCTGCGAGGTCAAGGGGGAATGGGACTAAGACTGCAGAGCCCTGGCTCCCCGACTACCTACCAATTGCCGGCCCTTTGTGGGGGTCTCTTCTACTTTATCTGGCCTGAAAGAGATTGGGATGTTTCTCATTCCGGGGCTCCTGGGGGGTTGGTTCGCAGTATTTCCAGGGATATGGAGCGTGCTGTGGGCACTGGTGGGAAGCTTGGGTGTCTCCTTCCAGACTATCTGTGCTTCCTCATCTGTTTCTTCAGCTTCTGGACCTTGAGCACCAGGGCTTCAGCCCTGACCCCCTCCTGCCCTTCCAGCAGGGCCTAGTTCAGCTCCAGCTGCTGCTCCAGCAACTCCTCAGCTTGGTCCAGCTCAGCTGTGTGGTGGGCTTAGGGCCCTGTTGAGGGGGAGAGGGGGAGGGAGCATCAGCCAGGGCAGGGGGCTAAGGCCCTTGGAACCTGTGTTGCAGGGTCTGGCTGTAAGGGAGGAATTCGACCTTCCTTTCTCTTTTTCTAGCCCATTTGCTTAAGGCCCCCTGTAGAGCTCCGTCTTGTGCCTGTTCCTTGTCTTATTTACACAGTGCTATGAGCGTTAAAAAGTAGTCAAGAAAATAGTTTTCATGCTTGCTGGAAAGCAGGCATCTTTCAGCTATCCTTTGTGTCTCTGATCTCCCTCCAATAAGTTGGTGAGTTTTATTCTTTATTTTTGATTAAGAAGGATGAAGTTATAAAAGTTAGGCTGCTAGTTCTCTGTGTGTGTGTGTGTGTGTGTGTGTGTGTGTAAATATAAGACTTCTCTCCTTGTAAAGTGTGTGTGTGTAAATGAAAGAAAAGACCTCTCCTTGTAAAAGCTTTTTACAGATGTTTATACTTGTAACACTTTTTGTATTTGCAGCTGGCATTTACCCACTTTATGGTCTCTCAACTTCTGGAAATTATGGATATTAATTAGACATAAAAATTGATCATTTCTATGCACTACTGGTGATACCTAATTTAAAAATACAGATTAACCATCAAATATGAGGGAGTGATGGGGAGTGATGCGGGGATTTAAGTAAAAAATTGAAATTAGTTTTACATAGTTGTAAAGACTTCAGATTTAAGAATTTTCCTTTAAAAAACACTTATTAATGAATGTGTGAGTGTAATGGAATGAGACAGCAGATTGAATGGGAAAATTACTTCTGTTTTTTTCTGGAGATTCATGACCTCCTAAGCAACCTAAACGGTACTGAGTAGCTTGGATTTTTATTTTTCCTTTCTTTAAAAAAAGAAAAAACATCCCATAAAATAAAATGAATCAAATACAAATCAGATGGTCTGAAAAAGCTTTGTGTTTAAAAACAAAACATACACACATAAATACTGAAATGGAAAGAAATTTGGCACTAAACTCCTCCACAGTACCCTAGTTTGCCCAAATGTTGGATAAAAGTATTTTATGAGTGTACAATATTTTCTAAATACATTTGTTGATAAACTTGCATGCCTTTGCTTCTCTCCAGAGATAAGTACTAAATTAGATTTTAATGTCTCTTAAATTTAATGGAGCTCTGTGTCCCCTCCAAATCTCATGTTGCCCCAGTGTTGGAGGTGGGGCATAGTGGAAGATGTTTGGATCGTGGGGACGTATCCTTCATGAATGACATGGCACTATCTGCCTGATGATGAGTGAGTTCACGTGAGACCTGGTTGCTTAAAAGGTGTGTGGTACCTCCCCCTCCCTCTCTTGTTCCTGCTTTCACCGTGTGACAATCCTGCTCCTGCTTCACCTTCTGCCATGAGTAAAAGTCCCCTGAGACCTCCCCACAAGCTGAGCAGATGCTGGCTTGAACAGCCCGTAGATCCATGAGCCAATTAAACCTTTTGTCTTTATAAATTACCCTGTCTCAGGTATTCATTTATAGCAATGCAAGAACAGCCTAATACAAGCGCCTATTTCGATTGGCATAAACAGACCAAGTAAGACTTTTGTAAGGAAACCAAATTTTCAGAGAGAAAGTAAAAAAAAAAAACTTCAATGGGTAAGTTTACTAGCTTTTTAAGGAATTTCAAATAGTTAAGGAGGTGGGTTGAAGAAGTTAGCCATGGTTTAATGGCCTTGATTGCTAGATTACAAGAAACAAAGATATGCATATGTTACCAAATAACAGGAAACAATCTAAGACTGTCAGTATTTTTAAATAAGAGGTTTTTAATCCTATTAAGAAGTGGGCAAAGGATCTAAATAGACATTTTTCAAAAGAAAACATACAAATGGCCAACAGGTGTATGAAAAAGGGCTTATTATCACTAATCAGGGAAATGCAAATCAGAACCATGAGATGTCATCTTAGAATGGCTGCTATCAAAAAGACAGAAAATAACAGATTCTGGGAAGGATACAGAGAAAAGTGAACTCTCATACACTGTTGGTGGAAATGTAAATTAATACAACCATTATGGGAAAACAGTATGGAAATTTCTCAGAAAACTAATAAAACTACGATATGATCGATCCAGCAGTTACACTACTGGGTACTTATTCAAAGGAAAGGAAATCAATATATCAAAGAGATGCATGTACCCTCATGTTTATTACAGCACTTTTTACAATAGCAAAGATATGGAATCAACCTAAGTGTCCACCAACGGATGAATGGATAAAGAAAATGTAGTATATTTACACAATGAAATACTATTTGGCCATAAAAAACAATGAAATCACGTAATTTGCAGCAACATGGATGGAACTGGAGGTCATTAAGTGAAATAAACCAGCGACAGAAAGCTATTATATGCCTCCCAACTCATATGTGGGAGCTAAAAAAGTTGATTTCATAGAGGTAAAAGGTAGAATGATTGTTATAAAAGGCTGGGAAGAATGTCAGTGGGGAGGTGTTGGGAGAGACAATGAAGAAAGGTTGGTTAATGGGCAAAAACATACATTTAGAATGAGTAAGTTATAATCTAGTAGAGTAGGGTGACTAAACAATGTATTGTACATTTCAAAATAGGTAGATGTAAGGACTTGAAATGTTCTCAGCACATAGAAATGATAAATGCTTGTGGTGATGGATGTCCAAATACCGACCTGATATTACAGAATCTATGCATGTAAAATATCACATATGTTCCATAAATGTGTACAAGTATGTATCAAAAAATTAGCTCTAAAAAAAATGAGGTTTTTGTCATTTGTTATGTAAATGGTGGAAAAAGATCAGGTAATATTACTAAACAAAGTGAATACTTGGACAATTAAGACAAGTGTAACAATTTTTATTGAAGTCAACTATATCTTTGCCCTGATGTGAAAAATAATACTGCTCTAAAGTTTCTAATTTATGTAAAATTTTGATATGTTTTTCTATGGAAAGCATAATTTGAATGTCATAAATTTTCTACACTGATTTAATAGATCAGGTAAGATTTTTGTTTCCACAAAACACTTAAGATTATGAAGATATAAAAAATGTATGTTTAACTAAATTAGTAGTTTTCGATTGGGGGTGATTTCACCACTCATGGAACAATTGATAATATCTGGAGACATTTTTGATGGTCAAAATTGGGACGTTGCTACTGGTGTCTTTGTGGATGGAGGCCAGGGATGAGGCTAAATATCATATAGCTCCCCACAGTAAATAACTATATGGTCCAAAATGTCAAGAGCACTGAGGCTGTGAAACACTGAACTAAATTACAGCTTTATAAAAAAGCATTTGTTTCTCTGATGCTACAGATCATAAGATGATGCTGTATTCCATTTACTTGATAGTTATTCCATTTACAGTTTCTATGTAAAAAATGGTCATATTCTTAAAATTCATCCATGTTATTGTATATATCAATAGTTTCTTTTATTGTTAACATTTCATTATATGGATATACCACAATTTTATCCATTCACCAGTTTAAGGACAATTGGATTATTTCAAAGTTTGGGTGATTATTAATAAAGCTTCTATAAACATTGTTACATAAAGAATTTGGGCTTTTTCCTTCGTTCTTGGGAGACTATAAATCCTTGGAATTTCTCTAGGAATAGGAATGTATTTGATTCGTGAGCCCCTTGGATTATCAAAGTTTATGCTAACAAGATGAGATGACTTGGGATGGAGGCTGGTCCCCAGAAAATTTAACCTGTGATTAGATTGTTGGGATTTTGAGCCAGCTGACCTCTAAGGAGGGGAGAAAGAGTTGAGATTGGATTCAATCACATGGCTAATCAGTTGTGCCTGTGTAATGAATCCCCAATTAGAACTCTGGACAGCAAAACTCAGTAGCGTTTCTTCTGTTTGAAGAACAGATTGGTGTGCCAAAAGGATATCAAAGAAGAAAATTTAAACATATTTAATTTCAAAGATCTAATTGGCTTTTATTAGCAATTCATGAGCCCAGCAGCATCCAGTCTACAAAATAGAAAGGAGTGCCAATAAGCTAGACAGAATGGATGGGTTTTATGGCAGAAAAAAGTGGAAGCAAGCAAGAACAATGAACAAATTAATGGATGGATTGTTTTAAAATTACATTTGTTTTACAGGAGTAAACAAAATCTTACTGGCCTAACGGAATTTGGCATCATCTCCTGATTTCTCAGAAGGTCATATCTTATAAGTGGACCATTTAGGTTTGGTGACCTGGAACCTTGGCATAAGTGACTCCATTTTGGGCCTGCTGCCTTTTCTTTAAAAAAGAGTGACACCCTAATTCCATGGGAAGAGCACACAAGAGCCCTGTGTTGCAGAACCTCCTAGACCTTGCCCTTTGTCTCTTCTGGCTGTTTCTGACTTTTACTTCTTATAATAAAGAATAAAACTACAATCATGATTACAGTGCTTTCCTGAGTTACATGAGTCACTCTCTTATAGGACCTGGGAACGTTGTGGAAACCAAAGGATTTGTAGCCAGCTGATCAAAAATGCAGGTGACTTGGGCACCCGCAAGTGCATCTGGGCCTCAGAAGTAAGGGAAGTCTTATTGAGGAGCATGCTTTTAAACCTGAGATGTGTGGTGCTAACTCTGTGTGGTTAGCATTGAAGTTGATTACACCTGGTGTAGGTGTCATCAGAATAAACAGTCATGTGCCAGTCCATGGACATATGTCTTAATTATCTTGGATAAATTCCCAGGAGTGGGATTGCCAAGTTATGTGATAAATGTATATTTAATTTTATGAGAAACTGCCAAACTATTTTCCAAAGTAGTTGTAGCATTTTGCATTTCCACCAGCAGTGTGTGTTTCCGTTGCTCTGCATCCTTCCTAACACTTGTATTATAAGGCTTTTCTTGTCTTTAAGTTTAGCCATCTTAATGGGTATACAGTTATCTCTGATTGTGGCTTTAATTTGGGTTTTCCTGATGACTAACGTGTTATACACCTTTTTATATACTTATTTGCCATTCTCTCTCTTTGGTAAAGTGGGTGCTCAAATCTTTTGCTCATTTCTTTTTATTTTGGTTTTTTATTAATGAGTTCTAGGAATTATGTGTACATTATGGATACAGGTTCTTTATGTGTGCTTTGCAAAGGTTTTCTCTGTATCTTTTAATTTTCTTAACAGTATTTCTCAAAGGGCAGGAGTTTTTAATTTTGATGAAATGCAATTTATCAGTTTTTCCCTTTCATTCTTAGAAAACTTTGCTTAACTCAGCACCACAAAGACATTCTCTTACATTTTCTTTCAGAAGCTTTTTATTTTTGGATTTTACATTTAGGTCTGTAGTCCATCTCTCAAATATATTTTTATGTATGATGTGAGGTATAAGTTTGGGTTTTTTTTTATGAATCCCCAATTATTCCAGCACAATTTGTTGAAAAGATCATTCTGTCCCCCATTAAATTACCTTGACACCTTTGTTGAATCAGTTGTTGACCATGTATATGTGGTTCTATTTCTGGATTTTTGTTCCATGGATCTATATATATATTCTTTGGCCAATACTGCAAAGTTATAGTAAATCTTAAAATTCGGTAGTGTGAGTCCTCCAACTTGGTTTTGATTTTTCAAAATAGCTTTAGCTATTGGGGCTCCTTTGCTTCTCCATACAAATTTTAGGATCAGCATGTCTGCCAGATAAAATGAACAAATGAAAACCAAAAAAAAAAAAAAAAAAAAAAACCTCTACTAAGGTTTGCATTTAATCTATAGCTCAGTTTGGTGAGAATTGGCATCTTAATATTGAATCTTCCAATCTATGAATATAGCAGAATTTCTTTTATCAGTGTTTTATAGTTTCATTGAACAAACTCTTCATATATTTTGCTAGATTTATTCAGTGTTTCGTGTTTTTTGATGTTATTATAAATGGTTCTGTATTTTAATTTTAACTTTCGATTGTTAATTGCTAGCATGTAATAATACAATATTTTATATTCATCTTATATTTGGTGACCTTGCTAAACTCACTTGAAGATTCTGTGGGATTTTCTGCATAGACAATCATATCATCTGTTAATAAAGGCAGTTTAAAATCTTCACTTTTAATTTTTTTGTGTGTTTTTTATTAATTTTATTATGTAGAGATGGGGTTTTGCCACGTTGCCCAGACTGGTCTCAAACTGCTGGGCTTAAGTGATCTACCCGCCTTGGCCTCCCAAAGTGCTGGTATTACAGGCATGAACCACCACACCTGGCCTAAAATCTTCATTTTCAATCCCTTCGCCTTTTATTTCTCTGTTGTTTTATTTTACTGTCTAGGAACTCCAGCATATTGCTGAACAAGAATGATGAGAGTGGACATCTTTACCTTGTTCTTAATCTTAAGGGAGAGGTGTCTTTTGCCATTCAGTTTGAAGTTAGTTGTCGGTTTTTTGTAGATGTCATTTATTGGAATGAGGGAGTTTTTCTTTATTCCTATTTGCTGACAGCTTTTATCACAAATACATTTTGAAGATTTCAAATACTTTATATCATTTTCAGTTATGTGGTATTGTTTTTTACTCTGTTGATATGGAGAATTACATGATTTTCAAACACTGAATAAACTTTGCATTCCTGAGATTAATCCCAATTGGTCATGACATATAATCCTTTTTGTATATTGTTGGATTTGAATCTCTATTATTAAGGATTTTTGCATATATAATCATGAGGGATATTAGTCACTTGTTTTCTTTTAATGTTTGGTTTGTGTAGCAAAGCAACAACATCATAAAATGAGTTGGGGTGTATTCCCTCTTTTTTTTTTATATTCTAGAAGGATACATTATTTCTTCCTAATTGTTAGAATTTGCCTGTTAGGCTATGGTTTTCTTTTGTGGAAAGTTTTGAACTACAAACTCAGTGTGTTTTATAGATAAAGGACTGTTTGAGTTATTTATTTCTTCTTGAGAAAGCTTTGGTAGTTGGAGTCTTTGAAGGAATTTTATCTGAACTGTTCATTTCATCTAAATCAGGATTTCTCAACCAAGGTAACATTTGGGCAAGATAATTCTTTGTTGTGGGAGGATGTTCTGTGCAATATGGGATGTTTTAGCAGCATCTCAGGCCTCTACCTACTAGATGCAGGAGCAAACCCCCCAGTTGTGATGGTTAAAAATGTCTCCAGACATTTTGCCAAATGTCCCCTATTGGTTGAGGACCACTGATTTAAGCAATCCAATTCATTGGCATAAAGTTGCCTATATATAGTATTCCCCTCCTACTCTTTAATATATATGAGAACTGTGAGGATATACCTTCTTTTACTCCTGATATTGGTAATTTGTGTTTCTTCTTCTTTACCCTTCCATTCCCCCTGTCTCTACTCTGCCTCCTCTCTCTTTCTCTCATCAGATTGGCTAAAGTTTAATTATTTGTACTGATCTTTGCAAATACCTGTTTTTTGTTTCATTGATTTTTCTCAGTTGTTTTTCTGTTTTCTGTTTTATTTATGTCTACTCTATTGTTTATTTCCTTTTGCTTGATTTAGGTTTAATTTACTCTTCTTTTTCTAATAAGGTGGAAGCTTAGATTATTGACTTCAAACTTTTTTTGTTTTCTAATATAATCATTTAATACTATAAATTTCCCTCTAAGTATGCTTTAGTTATATCCCACAAATTAGGAGTTTCTTAAAAATTCATTTTGATTTAATTCAGAAGATATTCTTTTTCTATTTGATTTATTCTTTGTCCTATGGGTTATTTAGAGGTGTGTTGTTTAATTTCTAAATATTTTGATTTTTTCATATTTTTCTATTGATTTCTAGTTTAATTCCTTTTTAGTTGGAGAACACACTTAATGTGATTTATTTTAAATGTGTTGAGGTTTGTCTTGTAACCTAGAATATGATCTGTCTTGTCAAAAGAATATATATTCTGCTTGTTACTGGGTAGAGTGTTCAGTGATTGTTGGTTAGATCAAGTTGGTTGGTTGTGCTATTCAAGATTGTAATATCCTTACCAACTTTTTTTTTTTAATTTGGTCTTTTAATTACTGAAAGAAGAATACTGACGTCTCCCACTAAAATTATAAATTCTGTCTATGTTTCCTTTTATTTCTGTCAGGTTTTGCATCATGTTTTTGAAGCTTTGTTCTTAGATGTATACATGTGTAAGATATTTATATCTATATGATGAATTGACCAATTTATGATTGCCTAATGTTCTTCTTTATCCCTGGTAATATTCTTTGTTTTGAAGTCTACTTCATCTGATATTTGTAAAGCCACTCCAGCTTTCTTTAGATTAGTGTTTGAATAGTGTATCTTTTTCATTCTTTTACTTTTAAGCTATTTGTGTCTTTATTGTTTAGAGACAGGCTTGGTGAACTTTTTCCGTAAATGGCTAGATAGGTAACATTTTCGACACTATAGATCACATATGTAAAGCCATTCTTTGCTTTAAGGCCTTAAAAAAATATGTGCGGCTGTAGTTAGCCAGTGGGTTGTAGTGTGTTGACCCTTTTTTTAACAGGTTTTTTTGTTGACAAGACAGAGTCAGCTTTTTTTGTTGTTTGTTTTAAAAAAATCTCTGCCTTTTACTTTATATTAATGTAATGTATTAGATGTGGTCATTTTAATGTGTTAAATGTAGTTAAACCATTTGTTTTTAATTATTGATAAGGGTTGAATTTAAATTTGTCTTGCTGTAGCTGCTTTATATTTGTCCCATTTGTTCTTTATTCCCTTTTAATCTTTTTTTGTATGGAATATTTTTTATGATTCCATTTTATCTTCTCTAGTGGGTTATTATTAGTTTTACTTTCTATTTAAGATGAGTGGTTTCTCTAAGATCTGAAATATACAACTTTAGTTCACCACAGCTGCCTTAAAATATTATACAGCTTTGTTTATAGCCGAAGTCTTATAACAGTATATTTCTATAAGCCCTATAATAAACTTATTTATTTTATGTTAGACATCTCTTAAAGTGATTAAAAAGAAGAAAAGTACTGTTTGTATTTACATTTATTTTTACCATTTCCAGTGCTTTTATTTCTTTGTGCAGATCCAAGTTTCTATCTGGTAATATACCCCTGCCAGAAAATTTTTAATTTAACATTCACTGTGGCACATGTCTGCTACCTTTGACTTCTCTCAGTTTTTGTTGCCTAAAAGTTTTTATTTCACCTTCATTTTTGAACAATATTTTCACTGTGCATAGAATTCTGTGTTGACTATACTTTTTTCAGTACTTTGTATATGCCACTCCATAAGTGTAAAAAGGTCAGTGGTTGCAGGGACTTGGGAAGAGGGAAGGGAGGGATGAATAGGTGACACATGAGGGAAAACTATTCTGAATGAAATCAAAATGGTGGATACATGTCATAAGGGCTTGTGTCAAAACCCATAGAACTGTACAATACAAAGAATAAACCTTAGTGTAGATGATGTACTATAGTTACTAATAGTGCAATCCTGTTGTGTAGTTATTATAATTGCATTATTAATATAAGCAGTTATAACAAATATATCACATTGATGCAAGATTTTAATTATAGGAAAAACTGGGAATGGGGAATGAGGAGCGGGGTGGTTTAAATACATGGAACTCTGTACTATCTCTCAATTACTCTGTAAATCTAAAACTGTACTTAAAAATAGTCTTAATGATTTTTTAAAAATATCACTCCATGGCTTGCCTTGCTTGGTTTTGTTAGAGAAGTCTGCTGTAATTCTTTTTTTGTATGTATTGCACCTTTTTTTCTATTATTCTAATTTTTTAGGTGCCTTCAGTAATCCTTGTTTTACTATATAGTTTGACTATGATGTGTCTAGGGGAGTGTGTGTGTCCATAAGCACATGCTCCCGTGCACATGTGTATTTTCATCTTGCTCACGATTGTGTTCCTTGGGTCTATAGTATTATGTCTTTTATTATTTCTGGAAAATTATCTTTACCTATTTCTTGTTTTTGGTTCCTTCACTGTATTTTCTGGGACTCCGTTACTCAGATGTTCTCTTAGTGGTGTCCTACATTTCTGGAATTTTTTTCATTGCTTTTTCTCTTTGTGCTCAATCCAGGAGAGAGGATTTGATTGATTCACCCAGTCAACATCCAGTTTAGGGCATTTCTGTTGGGTGGAGATTTCAGAATGGAGCACCTCAGGAGTCATCTTTGGATCAGGAGCCATTCTTTGTCCCATCAGCCATGGCAGTGCTTTATGGTGTGGAACATGGATGCCTGCCACTGATTCTCTCCTTAGAACATCACAAGAAAGGAGATTTCTAATGCAGAGATGTCATAGTCATGGTCAGCAGCCCAAGTATGGCAGACTCCTGTCCAATAGATGTTACAAGGGCAACAGGAAAAGCAGAATCATCCTTTGGGAGAAGGAAATCAAGATAATTTTCAAATGCATGTCTTAAAACCCAGAAATACCATTCAGAAGTTCTGAGTATACATATATGGGTTTGTAAGATATAGTTATTTCTGTTTTACATAGGAAATATTTGAGATAGAATTAGGAGTTCCCTCTGAGGAGTCAGTTTAAATGATACTTACAATCATGCAATTAATAATACCCTGATGATTAGATACCAGGTCTGGGTTCCTATTACAGCAGAAGTACATCCCACCAAAACTGCACCTGTCTGAAGTTGGTGCATAGAAAACAGCTTTTAAGGAATTCACTAATTAATTCCCTCTGCTGAAGGCTAATTGTTGGAAAGATACTCCTTTATTAGTTGTGGTGAGACCCTGTCCCTTCCTGGCTACTTCTACTTGTAACTGACCTGAGCTTTTTCACAGAGTGAGTCAACATGCAGTGAGGGAAATGAAAAGGGGCATTGGAATAAGATTCTCCTGACTAAAATACTGTGTCTGTAACCCACTGGCTAAGTGACCCTATTCACTGGTAAAATCATTCCAGGGCAGGGGCTAGCTTGAGCCTCAGGTGTGCCCATTCTAGGATTCAGATGCTTTTGGGTATATAATTGACTTATGGAGAGGCCCTACGAACCCTCTGAAAGACAATGTCCTAAGAGAAGTGAGAGGGAGCCTGGAATAAAAGCTTGGTCAAATAACCTTGCTCCAGTGATGAGTAAGGAATAACACAGAGGGCAGTGTCTCAAAGAGGGGCTTTCCCAAAATCACTGCAAAACCTTGGAGTCACAGGGCAGTGACTCCATGTAGCCAAGACTGTAGCCCAGAAATGAAATCAATGAATTCTCAGTTCAGCGGAACAGTTTTGGTGTGCCAGGTGTCTGGAGAGCAGAACACATCTTAGGCACCTGTGAACCATTGACAAGCAGAGCTCTGGTGGACGTGAGACCCAGCGAGGTTCTGGATCCTGGCTCTTCTTGGATGTGTTGCTTTAGGAGTTGTTTTCCTGTTAGGCTAAGTCATTTATTTTTCTTAGGAAACTTTTCACTCATTAGAAGTTAAGCTTTCTAAATGATGTCCACACATTCTTTTGCAGAGCTATTTATATTTCTTGAATTATTGCTGAGCTTGCAAATTACATTGAGGATTTTCTTATATAAATAAAACAGCATCAAATTAGCATTAAAAAAATTAGTTTCTGTTTCTTTAGTTCATCTGCTAGCTGGTACTTAGAGCCCATCCGTTGGTCTTGGTGCTGTGAAGTGCAATGATATAGCCTTCCATTTATGGAGTTACTTAATTTATTTCTGTTGGGCTGCAGTCATGGAGATAAGCTTACCACGAGTCAGCTTACAACTTATAAAAAATAATTAGGCACTTTTACATTCTATCTTCTAACTCTCCACTTCAGAGTGGCCCTTCAGAGTTTGATTCATGAGGCTATTCTTTATTGATGGGTGACATGCCTTTCCCTGAATAATAGCAATCCTAGCTAACAATTAGTGCTTGACATTTGAAGTGCTTTAAATCCTTTTAAAACCCCCGAAGATTTAAGTATTATTATTATTACCTCCATTCTATAGCCGGAGAGACTCAGTTACAGAGCAGGGTACATCATCTGTGCACAGTCACATCGTTGAGACTTGGCACCAGAATTCCAAGTTGCTCTGAATCACTCTGTAGTTCTGCCTCCAAATAGTGAGAGAAGAGAGCCACTGGGTGGAAAGTCAAGTTTGCAAGCAAAGAGACTGGACTGTGAGTCACAATGGGAGCAAATGGTTAGGACAGTAAAACCAGTGGCTCATGAGATATGAGCACATGTGGTTGACTGATTCATGAATGTGGGAGCTCTGAGTACATAACACTATTAAGTGGATGACTCCTTGAAAACTGGACATAGGACATGCAAGGCCTTATTGCTTCATATCAATTAGTGGGTCTGTTTCTATAAAGTGACAAGCATGAATTCATTTTCTTTGTCTTATCAATTCTTGCTCCCCTCCAATGACTTGGGAAGAAATTCAGATGACTTCTAATATTTATCAGAGATGAAACTATTGATTCATACCTTTAAGGATGATACATTCAGAGTGCTAATTTCAAGAAGAAATAACAGTTTCAAAGTTACTTTATCTCAATGTTTTACTAGAAGGAAGACCTACATAAGTTTGTCCCAAGACTAAGGCAAGTCTAAAGGATTGATGCCACAGGCTGGCCAGGCACCATTGGCATGAGGGACTGAGAAACTTGGGATGGAATGTACTGTATTGGAAGAGGGTTAAAGAATGGTAGGTCAGGAAGGAAGGGGTGGGATATCTATCACTCATTTAGATGGTCCTCAAGTCCTGTTTCTGCTATGAGTCTGAAGGTAAAGAGTATAATGAAAGATAAGATCGAAAATGAATAAATCTAGGACACTGAGAGTACAAGGTGTCAGGAACTTGGCATGGAACTTAGGGCTTTACAATCTGGGCACAGAAATGTGACAGTGAGGGCCTTAGCAGCCATGGTGGTACCTTTACAGGCATTAATCAGCACAAAACTGAGCAGATGAGAGTTAAAAAAAAAAAATGCTGAAACCTAAAGGGTAGTCAAGACGACCAGGCTAAGGAACACAGGAGATGTCTTCTAGAACAGTTTAGGGAGAATTTAAGGCACCTGTAGGTCTCCCAGGATGGATGAACAAGGGAGAGAACCAGTCATTAGTGGCTATATTGCAACCCAGTGTTTATCTACAGGCTGTGCTGACAAAGCTTATTGTGCAATGGGGTTGTGTGGCTGTTCTCTTTAGAACTGCTGCCCCTTTTGTCTCCTATTTAGAATTTATGAATCATCTAGTACAAGAGTTACTTCAGACTATGACAAACCAATCAGTGCTATTGTGGTGAAAGTTTCTAGCTTCCTTAAGTCTTTCTAATAAGCTAAGGCTCATTAACAGATAATCCTCTGACAATAAATTGGAAAATAACAATAAAAGGACAGTTGTTTTATACTGTTCAGGTAGTTCTTGAAGAGATTGGTTTCTAAAATACACAGTCTTTAAAACTGTCCACAGAGTAGTATAGTTAAGCTTTTGAGATTGTTGGAGAACAGAGCCTGCTATTCTCTTGGAATATCTTTCATCAGCATGTGCTGTTTCTTTTTCTTTTCAAGACATTAAAAGATCAAAGAAGTATGAAATGTGCCCTAAGGCAGCTGAGCTGCTAATCATACACAAAGAAATGAAACTGTGATGGGGTTGTGAACAAACGCCTTTTGGCACCTGTTTTTGTCATCTTGGTTTGTTTTTCTTCCCACAGCATTTTACACCTCCTAATTTAATTTGTGTCCAGGGGCCCCCCTTCTTCCAGTTGTTCAGACCTAGAGGGCACAAACACACATTCCAGCTGTGGTTATTGCAGCTTAACATGGAGCAGGGATTGAGCCAAGAGCACTGGCCAAATCATATTCAGGCCTTGAGGTCTTGCACTCACACCGCCTTATTCACTGTGAGCTGGTAACTTGAGACTGAGTCTGATAGGGAGTCTGCAAAGTTCAAACACTGTCAGGAAGTTTATCCTATTCAAACAGTGCTTTCAAGGGGACTTAGAGGGACATTGGCTTGGAGTGGCCCATGTAGGAGCTTTGCAATATGAAAAGGAATTTTGGTTGGAGTAGCTCCTGTGACATTCTCGCCATACTCCATTGAATTTGTGCCAGTCCACCTCTCCATTCTCAGGAGAGTCAAGCTGCTATTTTGATGTGCTTTCTGGGGAACATAGGCAGATCCTGGGTGCCAACAGCAGACACACACACTAAGCTAGGAGTATGAAAAATTGGAAAGTTTGCTTTTGGTTCTGCACTTTAACACAATGGCAATAATATGAACAGACAGTGGTAGTATGCTTTCTCTTTGGACCACAGACAATGGGAATTTAACCTTAATCCTCATTCCTGCTGCTTTCCAAAGGAAGATGAAAGGTAGTTGCAGAGTTGAGCAGACAGAATGATACGAATTTGAAAATCTCAGCAGGTGAGGGGCTCAATGCACTATCCTCAAGGACAGTGCTTCTCTAGATCTGTTTTCTGCTGAAGCCATCAGTGTAAAACTACTGTTCATTATTTCTGTAACTTCCCCAGGATGATAAGGGATGTCAGCAATAACAAGGTACATTAAACAGACCATAAATTTATCTCCAGGACTAAAATAATACTTGAGTGCAAAAATAAATGGATCTGGCTGCCTCATAAACTAAAAACTTAGTACCCAAAGGGACAAAATGAGCCCAGAAATAATCCAAATACATAAGAAAATTCACTTCATGATAAAAAGAACATCTGAAATTAGTGGGTCAAAGAGGGCAATTTAATAATGGGTGTTGCGACAAATAATGAGCTTGTTCATACCTTACCTGTGTATCACAGTAAACTTAAAATACATTAAAAATCACACATTTAGAAACAAATTCTGAAAGCACCAGAAGAAAATATTAGGATAATTACTTTTTATCCTTGAAGTGGAGAAGGTCTAATGATGACTCAAAATCCAAAAACCATGAAATAAATAATGCAAGTACATAAAATTAAAGATAACTTTTGCATAGCAAATTATACTGTACGTACATAAAAAGTTAAATGACAAATTGGGAAAATTTTTTAACACATATAACAAAGACTAAATTCCTAATACACACACATCCAAAATTCAATTTGAAAAAAGATTTATTTTAAACATAAAGTCAGCATATTATACACATTCTGACCCTTGCCTTTCAGCTCAGTGAAAGCTTCTTACTTTTTCACAGCTGTGTTTCATTGGGGGAATCATAATTTCTTTAACCATTCCCCTAGTGATGAATATATGAGTTTGTTTTTTCAAATCTTCTGCCATTAAATCATTTTTCAAAAAGAAGAATCATAGTGTTCAAAAGCTGAGACTCTGAAATCAGGTTGCCTGTGGGTTCGAGTTTTGGCTCTGTCAATTTCAAGCTACTTAACCTTGGGCAAGTCTTAACCTGTCTGTTTCCTCATTTGTATAAGAGATTTGAAGTTAATAGAATCAACAACAGGAGACAGTTGTGAGGATTCAGTGTGCTAATACGTAGGTGAAGGACTTAGACTAGTACCTGGAGCACAGTAAGTCCTCTGAAAGTGTTAGCTGTTATTATCACTATGTGCCAAATGATAGAAATTTGACTAACTTTATAAACTTCTGCTTTTATAATGTTTAGGACTCATGGTAAGACAGGCAGAACTTAAAGGGGAGATGCTGTTTCTTAATGGCAAAAAGGGAAGTCCAATGGTGAGGCAATAACTGTTTCTTGCTGTTTAATGAACAGCTGCTTAAAAATGCAGCATGTCAGTCACCAACGTAGACATCAGTAAATGAAAGGAGTGGCTTTGAAACGTGAATTTTAATAATCATAGCAGGAAATTCTGCTGCAGATAGACCCAGAAAACATTTTGAGAAAATAATACTATCCCCTGGGTGAATGATACTCAAACTGTAACTATAGTGCCTTAGAGAAATTGATCAGGTTCAAGCTTCATGGAAGTTAAGCCATAGTTTAGATACTTAAAAACATCATAGACCAGCCCAGGGGAGAAAATTTCAATGAAGTATCAGAATGTATGATGTTAACTTTACCAAGTCATTATTACTTCATAACTACCTTCTGGGCATGTTGCTTGTTTGTGTTTTGCATTCTAATTTATATTGTATGTCCTGAGGTCTGGAAGCTTGATTTCTAGTTTGTCCCCTAAGTCCAGGACATATTCTCTTAACACATTTTGTTAAACACATTTTAATGCTCTCTAAACACATTTTAATGTCATTTAGAGCTACTAAAGATAGAGGGAAGTTCTAATGCTTGCTTCAAGATTTTTTGTAGCCCTGTGAGATTGAGATTGGTGGTATAAAAGAAATAGTACAAGCTTTATAGTCAGTCAAATTGCAGCCCATCAATTACTAAACTGGGAAATGTTGGGAAAGTTATTAAACTTAGAAAATCAGTTTCCTCTTTTATATCATGGTGGTAATACTGTACTCAATGCCCACAGTTATTCTAGAGAATAGAGATAATGCCCATAAAGAGGAAGCCACGTAGCAGGTTTTCAATGAATGGCAGTATTAATTGATTAAAGCTGTCTTTTCTAGGGACTTCTCTTCTTGTTGTCTGATGCCCCCTCCTGGGCAGTCCAGAACCTGAGCTAAGCAACTGTCAACATCACTTGTTTGAAACTAAAGGTCATGAGGTATGCAGAAGCAGTGTTTTAGGAAGAGTCTGAAATCAAAGCCAGAGCCAGTCCAACCAAGGTGCAAATCCAGAGGGTATGGTAGAGGTGGAA
Source organism: Pongo abelii (assembly GCF_028885655.2). NCBI lineage: Eukaryota > Metazoa > Chordata > Mammalia > Primates > Hominidae > Pongo > Pongo abelii. The sequence continues at coordinate 67,402,161 of NC_071991.2, forward strand.
ACCAGAGAAATTAGATGAGGGTGGAGGTGGAAGCCTGGAGGAATTGTCTGAATGACAATATAAGATATTACTTCCCACTGATAGTTACATGCCCAGAATTTACATACATTATCCCAGTTAATCTTCACCAAAATTTCACAGGACAGTGGTCCCCAACCTTTTTGGCACCAGTGACTGGTTACGTGGAAGACAACTTTTCCACAAATGGCTGCAAGTGGGATGGTTTTGAGATGAAACTGTTCCACCCCTGATCATTGGGCATTAGTCAGATTCTCATAAGGAGCACAACCTAGATCCCTCACATGCACAGTTCACAACAGGATTCATGCTCCTATGAGAATCTAATGCCACTGCTAATCTGACAGAAAGCGAAGCCAGGTGCGGTGGCTCACACCTGTAATCCCAGCACATTGGGAGGCCGAGGTGGGTGGATCACCTGAGGCCAGGACTTTGAGACCAGCCTGACCAACATGGCGAAACCCTGTCTCTACTAAAAATATGAAAATTAGCCCGGTGTGGTGGCGTGCGCCTGCAATCCCAGCTACTTGGCAGGCTGAGGCATGAGAATCACTTGAACCTGGGAGGCAGAGGTTGCAGTGAGCCAAGATCGCACCACTGCAGTCCAACCTGGGCAACACAGTGAGACTTTGTCTCAAAAAACAAAACAAACAAACAAACAGAAAGTAGAGCTCAGGTGGTAATGCTTGCTCACCCACCGCTCACCTCCTGCTGTACAGCCTGGTTCCTAACAGGCCACAGACCAGTACCGTTGATGGCCCAGGGGTTGGGGGCCCCTGCTATAAAACAGGAGTAAATCTTAATAAATTTTGATTAGGCGATAGCTTCTTATATGTGACACCAAAAACACAAAGAACCAAAGAAAAAAATAGATACATTAGACTTTATCAAAATTAAAAATTTTGTGTTTCAAAGAGCACTATCTAGAAAGTGAAAAAACAACCCACAGGGAGAAAATATTTGTAGACTATATATCCGATAAGAGACTTGTAACCAGAATTTCTAAATATATATATATAAAGACTATATAAAGAACTCTTACAAACCTAATAATAAAAAGACAAACTATTTAATTAAAAGATGGACAAAGGATCTGAATAAACATTCCTCCAAATAAGATTTACAAATAGTAGCATGTGAAAAAGAAGTTCAACATCATTAGTCATTAGGGAAATAAAAACCAAAGCCACAATGAGTTAGTACCTCATATTCACTAGAATGGCATTAATAAAAAAGATAAAGACATGGAGAAATATAAAACTGATGGGAATGTAAAATGGTGCAGCCACTTTGAAAAACAGTGTGGCAGCTCTTCAAAATGTTTAACATCGAGTTACCATAATACCCAGCAGTCATGCCTAGATTTATACGCAAGGGAAATGAAAACATATATCCACACAAATTCTTGTACACGAATGTTCATAGCAGCACTATTAATAACAACCTGAAGATGGAGGCAACACAAATATCCATCAATGAATGTATAAATAAAATGTATTCATACGATGGAATTTTATTTGGTTGTAACAAGGAAAAAGTTTTAATACAGTCTACAATATGGTTAAAACTTGAAAATACTATGCTAAGTGAAAGAAACTAGTCACAAAAGGCCAAATAATGTATAATTCCATTTATATGAAATGACCCAACAGAGAAATTCCATGGAAACACAAAGTAGATTAGTGTTTACCAGGGGCTGTGGGAAGGAAGAGAGCTGGGGAGTGACTGCTAATGGATATGTAGTTTGTTTCTGGGGTGATGAAAACATTCTAGAATTAAATAGTGGGGATGGTTGCATAATTTTATGAATATACAGACATACCTCATTTTATTGTACTTTTTCACAAACCGAAAGTTTCTGGCAATCCTCTGTCAAGCAAGTCTTAATCATTGGCATCCTCCAATGAAATATACTTGCTTTGTGTCTCTGTGTCACCTTTTGGTAATTCTTTTTAATATGTCAAACTTTTATTATCATTTTTAAATTTTATTTTAAATTTTATTTTTCCATAAGTTACTGGGGTACAGGTAGTATTTGGTTACATGAGTAAGTTCTTTAATGGTGATTTGTGAGATTTTGGTGCACGCATCACCCAAGAAGTATACACTGCACCATATTTGTAATCTTTTATCCCTCGTCCCCCTCCCACCCTTCCCCCCAAGTCCCCAAAGTCCATTGTATCACTCTTATGCCTTTGCATCCTCATAGCTTAGCTCCCACGTATCAGTGAGATCATATGATGTTTGGTTTCCATTCCTGAATTACATCACTTAGAATAATAATCTCCAAGGCCAGGCATGGTGGCTTATGCCTGTAATCCCAGCACTTTGGGAGGCCAAAGTGGGCGGATCACCTGAGGTCAGGAGTTCTAGACCAGCCTGGTCAACATGGTGAAACCCCACTTCTACTAAAAATACAAAAATTAGCCAGGCATGGTGGTGGGCACCTGTAATCCCAGCTACTTGGGAGGCTGAGGCAGGAGAATCATTTGAACCTGGGAGGCAGAAGTTGTAATGAGCCAAGACCACGCCATTGCACTCCAGTCTGGGCAACAAGAGTGAAACTCTGTCTCAAAAAAAAAAAATAATAATAATAATAGTCTCCAGTCTCATCTAGGTCACTGCAAATGCTGTTAATTCATTCCTTTTTATGGCTGTGTAGTATTCAATCGTGTATATATACCACACTTTCTTTATCTACTCATTGATTGATGGGCATTTGGGTTGGTTCCACGATTTTGCAATTGTAACTTGTGCTGGTATAAACATGCATATGCAAGTATCTTTTTTGAATAATGACTTCTTTTCCCCCAGTAGTGGGATTGCTGGATCAAATGGTAGTTCTACTTTTAGTTATTTAAGGAATCTCCACACTGTTTTCCTTAGTGGCTGTACTAGTTTACATTCCTACTAGCAGTGTGGAAGTGTTCCCTGTTCACTGCATCCACACTAACATCTACTGTTTTTTGATTTTTTGATTATGGACATTCTTGCAGGAGTAAGGTGGTATTGCACAGTTGTTTTGATTGGCATTTCCCTGATCATTAGTGATGCTGAGCATTTTTTTGTATGTTTGTTGGCCATTTGTATATCTTCTTTTGAGAATCATCTATTCATGTCCTTAGCCTACTTTTTGATGGGATCTTTTGTTTTTTTCTTACTGATTTGTTTGAGTTCATTGTAGATTCTGGGTATTAGTCCTTTGTCAGATGTATAGATTGTGAAGATTTTCTCCCACTCTGTGGGTTGTCTGTTTACTCTGCTGACTGTTCCTTTTGCCATGCAAAAGCTCTTTAATTATGTCCCAGCTGTTTATCTTTGTTTTTATTGCATTTGCTTTTGGGTTCTTGGTCATGAAATCGGTGCCTAAGCGAATGTCTAGTAGGGCTTTTTCCAGGGTTATATTCTAGAATTTTTATAGTTTCAGGTCTTAGGTTTAAGTCCTTAATCTATCTTGAGTTGATTTTTGTATAAGGTGAGAGATGAGGATCCAGTTTCATTCTCCTACATGTGGTTAGCCAATTATTCCAGCACCATTTGTTGAAAAGGGTGTCCTTTTCCCACTTTATGTTTTTGTTTGCTTTTTTGAAGATCAGTTGGCTGTAAGTATTTGGGTTTATTTCTGGGTTCTCTATTCTGCCCCATTGGTCTGTGTGCCTGTTTTTGTACCAGGACCATGCTGTTTTGGTGACTATGGCCTTATAGTATAGTTTGAAATCAGGTAGTGTGATGCCTCCAGATTTGTTGTTTTTGCTTAGTCTTGCTTTGACTGCAGGTTCTTTTTTGGTTCCATATGAATTTTAGAATTGTTTTTTCTAATTTTGTGAAGAATGATGGTGATATTCTGATAGGGATTGTGTTGAATTTGTAGATTGCTTTTGGCAGTATGGTCATTTTCACAATAGTGATTCTACACATCCATGAGCATGGGATGTGCTTCCATTTGTTTGTGTCGTCTATGATATCTTTCAACAGTAGTTTGTAGTTTTCCGTGTAAGTCTTCTGACTCGTTTGTTAGGTGTATTCCTAAGTATTTTATTTTTTTTTGCAGCTGTTGTAAAAGGGGTTGAGTTGTTTTGATTCTCCGCTTGGTCACTGTTGCTGTATAGAAGAGCTGCTGATTTGTGTACATTAATCTTGTATTTGGAAGCTTTGCTGAATTCTTTTATCAGTTCTAGGAGCATTCTAGAGGAGTCCCTAGGGTTTTCAAGGTAAACGATCATATCATCAGCAAACAGTGACAGTTTAACTTCCTCTTTACCGATTTGGATGCCCTTTCTTTCTCTTGTCTGATTGCTCTGGCTAGGACTTCCAGTACTATGTTGAAGAGGAGTGGTGAGAGTGGGCATCCTTGTCTTGCTCCAGTTATCAGAGGGAATGCTTTCAACTTTTCCCCATTCAGTATTATGTTGGCTGTGGGTTTGTCATAGATGGCATTTATTACATTAAGGCACGTCCCTTCTATGCCAGTTTTGCTGAGAGTTTTAATCATAAAGGATGCTGGATTTTGTCAAATGCTTTTTCTGCATCTATTGAGGCGATCATGTGATTTTTGTTTTTAATTATGTTTATGTGGTGTATCACATATATTGACTTGCATCCCTGCATCCCTGGTATGAAAACCACTTGATCATAGTGGTTTATCTTTTTGATATATTGTTGGATTTGGTTAGCTAGTGTTTTGCTAAGGATTTTAGCATCTATGTTTATCAAGAATATCAGTCTGTAGTTTTCTTTTTTGGTCATCTCCTTTCCCGGTTTTGGTATTAGAGTGATACTGGCTTCATAGAATGAATTAGGGAGGGTTCCTTCTTTTTCTATCTTGTGGAATAGTGTCAAAAGGATTGGTACCAATTCTTTGAATGTCTGGTAGAATTCTGCTGTGAATCCGTCTGGTCCTAGCCTTTTGTTGTTGTTGTTGTTGCTAATTTTTAAATTACCATTTCAATCTTGCTGCTTGTTATTGGTCTGTTCAGGGGATCTAATTCTTCCTGATTTAAGCTAGGAGGGCTGTATTTTTCCAGGAATTTATCCCTCTCTTCTAGGTTTTTCTAGTTTATATGTGTAAAGGTGTTCATAGTAGCCTTGAATGATCTTTTGTATTTCAGTGGTGTCAGTTGTAATATCTCCTGTTTCATTTCTTAGTGAGGTTATGTGGATTTTCTTTCTTCTTTTCTTCGTTAATTTTGCTAATGGTTTATCAATTTTATTTATCTCTTCGAAGAACCAGCTTTTTGTTTCATTTATCTTTTGTATTTTTTCGGGGGGGGGCATTCAATTTCATTTAGATCTTGGTTATTTCCTTTCTTCTGCTGTGTTTGGGTTTGGTTTGTTTTTGTTTCTCTAGTTCCTTAGGTGTGGCCTTCGATTGTCTGTTGGTGCTCTTTCAGATTTTTTGATGTAGGCATTTAGGGCTATGAACTTTCCTCTTAGCACTGCCTTTGCTAAATCCCAGACATTTTAATAGGTTGTGTCATTACTGTCAATCAGTTTGAAGAATTTTTAAATTTCCATCTTGATTTCGTTTTTGACCCCATGCTCATTCAGGAGCAGGTTATTTAATTTCCATGTACTTGCATGGTTTTGAAGGTTCCTTTTGGAGTTGATTTCCAGTTTTATTCCACTGTGGTCTGGGAGAGTGCTTGATATAATTTCAATTTTCTTAAATTTATTGAGGCTCGTTTTATGGTCTATTATACAGTCTATCTTGGAGAAAGTTCCATGCACTGTTGAATACAATGCGTATTCTGTGGTTGTTGGATGACATGTTCTGTATATATCTGTTAAGGCCATTTGTTCCAAGGTATAGTTTAAATCCATTGTTTCTTTGTTGACTTCCTGTCTTAATGACCTGTCTGCTACTGTCAGTGGAGTGTTGAAGTCTCCAACTATTATCGTGTTGCTATCTCATTTCTTAGGCCTGTTAGTAATTGTTTTATACATTTGGGAGCTACAGTGTTAGGTGCATATATGTTTAGGATTGTGATATCTTCCTTTTGGACAAGGCCTTTTACCATTATATAATGTCCCTCTTTGTCTCTTTTAACCGCTATTGCTTTAAAGTTTGTTTTGTCAGATATAAGAACAGCTACCCCAACTCGCTTTTTGGTGTCCATTTGCATGAAATGCCTTTTTCCACCCCTTTACTTTAAGTTTATGTGAGTCTTGATGTGTTAGGTAAGTCTCCTGAAGGCAGCAGATAGTTGGTTGGTGAGTTCTTATCCATTCTGCAGTTCTGTATCTTTTAAGTGGAACATTTAGGCCATTTACATTCAATGTTGGTACTGAAATGTGACGACATTATTGTTATTATATCTGTTATGGTCATCTGTGATCAGTGATCTTTCATGTTACAGTTGCAGTTGTTTTGGAGTGCCATGAACTGTATCATTTATAAGACAGCCAAGTTAATCGATAGATGTTGCATGTGTTCTGCCTGTTTCACCAACCAACCATTCTTCCATCTCTTTCCGTCTCCTCATGCACACAATATTGAAATTAAGCAGTGACTTCTAAGTGTTCAAGTGAGTCACACAACTCTCACTTTAAATCAAAAGCTAGAAATGATAAGCTTAGTGAGAAAAGCGTGTCAAAACCTAAGATAGGGCTATAACTAGGCCTCTTGCAACAGTTAGCCAAATGGTGAATGCAAAGGAAAAAATTGTGAAAGAAATTAAAATTGCTACTCCAGTGAACACACAGATGGTAAGAAAGTGAAATAGCCTTATTGCTCATATGGAGAAAGTTTGAATGGTCTGAATAGATGATCAAACCAGCCAAAACATTCCCTTAAGCTAAAGCCTTATCCAGAGTAAGGCTGTACCTCTCTTCAATTCTATGAAGGCTGAGAGGAGGCAGCTGCAGAAGAAAAGTTTGAAGCTAACAGAGGTTGGCTCAGAAGGTTTAATGAAAGAAGCCATCTCCATAACATAAAAGTACAAGGTGAAGCAGCAAGTGCTGATATAGAAGCTACAGCAAGTTCTCCAGAAGATCTAGCTAAGATCACTGTTGAAAGCATCTACACTAAACAACAGATTTTCAATGTAGATGAAACAGCCTCCTATTGGAAGAAGATGCTAGCTAGACTCTCATAGCTGAAGAGGACAAGTCAATGCCTGGCTTGAAAGTGTCAAAGGACAGGCTGATTCTCTTGTTAGGGGCTACTGTAGCAACTTTAAGTTGAAGCCAATGCTAACTTACTATTCTGAAAATCCTAAAGCCCCTAAGAATTATGCTAAGTCAATTTTGCCGGTGCTCTAGAAATGGAACAACAAAGGCTCAATGACAGTATATGTTTATAGCATAGTTTATTGGAATATTTTAAGCCCACTGTTGAGAACTGCTGCTCAGAAAAAGAGATTCCTTTAGAAATATTACTGCTCATTGACAATGGACCTGATCACCCAAGAGCTCTGATGGGGATGTACAAGAAGATTAATGTTGTTTTCATGCCTCCAGATACAACATCCATTCTGTAGCTCATGGATCAAGAAGTCATTTTGATTTTCAAGTCTTATTATTTAAAAAATGCATTTCATAAGGCTATAGCTGCCATAGGTAGTGGTTTCTTTGACAAATCTGGGCAAAATAAATTGAATTCTGGAAAGGATTAATCATTCTAAATGCCATGATGAATATTCATGCTTCATGGGAGGAGCTCAAAATATCAACATTCAGAGGAGTTTGGAAGAATTTGATTCCAACTCTCATGGATAACTTTGAGGTATTCAAGACTTCACTGCAGATGTAGTGGAAATAGCAAAAGAACTAGAATTAGAAGTGGAGCCTGAAAATGAGACTGAATTGCTATAATCTCATGCTCAAACTTGAATGGATAAGGAGTTGCTTCTTATGGATGAGCAAAGAAAGTGATTTATGGAAATGAATCTACTGGTGATGATGCTGTGAATATTGTTGAAGTGACAAATGCTTTAGGGTATTACATAAACTTAGTTGATAAAGCAACAGCAGGGTTGGAGAGGATTGACTCCAACTTTGAAAGATGTTCTACTGTGGGTCAAATATTATCAGCAAGTTAACCACATCACATGCTACAGAAAAACCTTTTGTGAAAGGAAGGCTCAATCGATATGACAAACTTTATTGTTGTCTTATTTTGAGAAAATGCCACAGACACCCCAGCCTTCAGAAAACACCAGCCTAATCAGTCAGCAGCCATCTACATTGGAGGTAAGACCTTCTACCAGCAAAAAGATTACAACTTGTTAAAGTTTCAGATGACTGTTAGCTTCTTTTTAGCAATAAAGTATTTTTAAATTAAGATTTGTACATCTTTTTAAACATAATGCTATTGCACACTTAATAGGCTACAGTATACTGTAAATGTAACTTTCATATGCACTGGGAAACCAAAAAGTTTGTGTGACTTGCTTTATTATGATACTTGCTTTATTGTGGTGGTCAGGAACCCAACTTGCAGTATCTGCAACATACCTGTCCTAAAAACCATTGAGCTGTGTTCTTTAAATGTGTGCATTTTATACTGTGTGAATTACATCTCAATACAGTTATTCAAAATGAAAACTTTAAAAAGTTTATGAAGTAAATATTATTTCTACTTAATAGATAAAGTAACTGAGGCTTGTTGAAGGCCACTATGGCTAGTATTCAAAAGCGGTTTGTCAACTCCAAAACCTGGATTGCTCTTTTTGAAAAAACTTTTAATGTCTGGGCTTTTATTTTAATTTTTGGTTGGAACCTTGGCTCCTTCACTTACTGTCTTCTCCTGCTTCTCTTTCCTTTTTATTATTTTAAAAATTTCAAGAGCTTTAGGGGTACAAGTGGTTTTTGGTTACATGGGTGAATTGTATAGTGGTGAAGTCTCGGATTTTAGTCTACCCATCACCTGAATAGTGTGCATTTTACCCAACAGGTGATTTTTTGTCCCTCACCCTCCTCCCACCTTCCTCCCTTTTGAGTGTCCAGTGTCCATTATAACACTGTGTATGCCTTTGCATACCCATAGCTTAGCTCTAGCTTATAAGTGAGAACATGAGGTATTTGGTTTTCTGTTCCTGAGTTACTTCACTTAGGATAATGGCCTCCAGTTTCATCCAAGTTGCTGCAAAAGACATTACTTTGTTCATTTTTATAGCTGAGTAGTATTCCATGGTATGTGTATACCACATTTTCTTTGTCCACTTATCAGTTGTTAGGCACTCAGGTTGGTTCCATATCTTTGCAACTGTGAATTGTGCTGTAATAAATATATGCATGTGGGTGTCTTTTTGGTATAATAACCTCTTTTCCTTTGGGTAGATACCCAGTAGTTGGATTACTGGATCAAATGGTAGATCTACCTTTAGTTCTTTGAGAAATCTCCATACTGTTTTCCATAGAGGTTATACTAATTTACATTCCCACCAATGGTGTGTAGGCATTCCCTTTTTACCACATCTACGCCAACATCTATTGTTTTTTGATTTTTCAGTAATGGGCATTCTGACTAGGGTAAGGTGGTAACTCATTGTGTTTTTAATTTGCATTTCTCTGATGATTAGTGATATTGAGCATTTTTTCATGTTTGTTGGCCCTTTGTGTATCTTTTGAGAAATGTCTGTTCATGTTTTTTGCCCACTTTTAAAATGGGATTATTTGGCTTTTTTTCTTGCTGATTTCTTTGAGTTCCTTGTAGATTCTGGATATTAGTCCTTTGTCAGATGTATAATTTGCAAATATTTTCTCCCATTCTGTCAGTTGTCTGTTTACTATGTTGATTATTTCTTTTGCTGTGCAGAAGGCTTTTAGTTTAATTAAGTCCCATTTATTTATTTTTGTTTTTGTTGCATTTGCTTTGGTGGTCTTAGTCATAAATTATTTGCCTAGGCCAATGTCTAGAAGAGTTTTTCCTAGGTTTTCTAGAATTCTTTTTTATTTGTTTGTGAGACAGGGTCCCTCTGTGCAGTGGGGTCATCATGGCTCATTGCAACCTCAACCTTCCGGGCTCAACCAATCCTCCCACCTCTCACCCAAGTAGCTGGGACTACAGGTGTGTGCCACGACATCCAGCTAATTTTAAAAAAAAAAAAAAAATTTTTTTGTAGAAACAAGGGCCTCCCTGTGCCATCCACACTGGTCTTGAACTCCTGAGCTCAAGCTGTCCTCCCACCTCGGCCTGCCAGAGTGCTGGGATTACAGGCTGAGCCACCGCACCCTGCTCTTTCTAGAATGTTTGTGTCTTTAAGTGTTACATTTATGTCTTTAATCCATCTTGAGTTAATTTCTGCATATGGTGAGAGATAGGGATCCAGTTTCATTCTTCTGCATGTAGCTATCCAATTTTCCCAGCACCATTTATTGAATAGGGTGTTCTTTCCCCAGTGTTTTTTTGTTTGTTTGATTGTTTTTGGCTGCTTTGTCAAAGATAAGTTGGTTGTAGGCTTTGGCCTTATTTTTGGGTTTACAGTTCTGTTCCATTGGTCTATGTGTCTACTTTTATGCCAGTACCATACTCTCTTGGTTACTATAGCTTTGTAGTGTAATTTCGAATCAGGTAATGTGATGCTTTCAGATTGGTTATTTTAGCTTAGGATTGCTTTGGCTATTCAGAGAATTGTGCGGTTCCATATAAATTTTAGGGTTGTTTTTTTCTAATTCTGTGAAAAATGATTTTGATATTTTGATAGGAATTGCATTGAATTTGTAGATTGCTTTGGACTACATGGTCATTTTTACAATATTAATTATTCCAATCCGTGAGCATAGAGTGTTTTTCCATTTGTTGTATCATCTGTGATTTCTTTCATCAGTGTTTTGTAGTTCTCTTTGTAGAGATCTTTCACTTCCTTGCTTAAGTGTATTCCTAGGGATTCTTTGTTTTGTTTTGTTTTGTTTTGTTTTGTTTTGCAGCTATTGTAAATGGAATTGAGTTCTTGATTTGATTTTCAGCTTGGTTGTTATTGGTGTATAGTAGTGCTACTGATTTATGTATGTTGATTTTGTAACCTGAGACTTTTCTGAATTCATTTATCAATACTAAGAGTCTTTTGGAGGAACCTTTAGGGTTTTTGAGGTATAAGATTATATCATTGACAGATAGTTTGACTTCCTCTTTTCTGATTTAGATGGCCTTTATTTCTTTCTCTTGCCTGATTGGTCTGTCTAGGACTTCTAGTACTATGTTGAATAAGTGTGGTGAAAGTCAAAGCCTAGATTCTTGACCATGATGTTCTCATATTATAAGACCTTAGAACATCATAGTCTTAAAACATGATGCCAGAGAGAGAACCTGTATTAACTTTTAAAATAGCCTTATAGTCTTAGATCTGCCAGGGAGGGAGCCATTTCTTAATGGTCATGCCTGGCTTCTATGAAAGATTATTCTGACATGATTCTGGTTCACTATCTCATTAAGGTGTAGTTTCAGGATTCTGAAGCTATTCATTGGTTGCTAAGACTTTGATGAAGCAAACTGATGTGTAGGGCACAGAAAGCTCTGTTCCATTGCAGAGAACATTTACTGGGATATGCTGAGTCCAGACGCTTTGAAAGTTGATTATGTTTCAGCATCACCTGATGATCTTATTCCAATGCAAATATCTATGCTCCACCCCAGACACACTGAATATCATAGTCTGGTGATTTTTATCAGCAGGGAAGGATAAGAGCGTGGAATCTGGTGATAACTGGTAGGTTTCTGTAAATAGGCAGTGTTAACGAGGGAACTTAGTGAGCAATGGGCTGCTGTATGCAAGAAGCCGAACCCTGGTCATTGTCTGTAGAGCTCAGAGTGCCTTGCTTCAAGTCTAGGACCACAACAGTGGCCGGAGAAGCAATATTTTCATGTAGGGGAATCTGATACATGCTTTGATTACATTGGTAAAAATAATTTGTCCTTTTTGAAGCAACTTAAACAATCAAGAAAAAATATGAAGTTTTAAGTAGAATCATCCCAAACCTTTCCACCAGAGAAAACTGTTGTTTTATACTTTGATTAAAATAATCCCAGATATTATATGACTCTGAGCCTATGTACATGTAGAGATAGTCTTATACAATTTTACATAAACGGGATAATACAATCAATACATGATATGCTGTAGACTTGCTATCAATATCTTTGGGACTGCCATGTTTTAGGAAGAAAATACTTCATTGTTAAAGGAAATAAGCCAGCTCGCTTTTCCTTCTCTATTGTTTCATAACAGCACCATTTTACATGAAGCATAAAAACAACCCCAGTCTTAGAATACACATCTCAAATCAACAGATCACAAAATTTTCGTTGACGTTTGTATCATTACTCTTTCTCTCCCTGTACTGCCAGACTAATCTTTTTTGAAAGGGTTAAAATAAATCATTAATTTGTACTGTAAATTTTTAGCAGTGGTGGAAATATTATGGTCAAAAAATTTTTATTAGTGCTTTCTGGCATGAATCTACACAGGTCCTCAGAAATGAAGATTGTGATGTTTTAGAGTTTATAAATTTTAAGTTAATTTTTTTATATGTAGAAGGACAGAATATTAGTTTTTTGTCAGTGAGCTTTCTTGCAAATCTAAAATTCTACTAGGGCAAGAATCAACTTACAAGCTATTCTCTCCACTTTGTGGTACTTTTTAGTAAGCATACACTGGGAACATACCCAGTAAATGTTCACTGACAGAAATCCTAGAATCTTTGAAAGTCAAGCTTTGGATCCTGATAATCATTTTTCCTATCTTCACGAATTTCTACAGACTATTTTCTGCTTTTATGATGGGGGATGTCTACATGAGACTGAAATTCTTTATTCTAACTGGGAAGAAGAGGTAGGTTGTTCCAAAAAAGGAATTAGATGGAAAAAATTTTATTTTGAGACATATCCTAAAAATATTAGTTGATTTTCAAGAGAAATGCTCAACTTGATCTGCATAAATGAGAAAGAATAAATCTTTTTTATTCATGGTTAAGTAGATTAACTCTTAGTAGGGATTAAGGAAACATCTTGGACAAACGGACAGAAACCTCTTATGCTAAATGGTAGGACATTGAAATATAAAAATATATATTTGACACTTTTCCCACCACATATAACTGCCTATTCCCACTCTTTGTATGAATTCATATTCTTTTTTTAGAGGTGTATTCCTCCCTCTAGAAAATATTAAAATTCTCAGGATATCCATAAATAAGCAAAACACATTTTTACTTTGAAGGGGTTTCACACATAACTATTCCGCCTGTTACCACCTCCACCCATGTAATTGGAGACCTTGGTAAAAGTGAAAACTAAACTTTCTTTAAAAAGCATAAAAATACCAATCACTTATTAAAAATTTTTCCCTTTTGTGTGTTCGCAAGAGACCACATTGGCTCACAAGTTCTCCTAACCCATCGCATGCAGTATCTATTTTCTTTGCTTTTGTTGCTGAGCCTGATGGCAATGTCTGGGCATTGGGGTCAGGAGGGAGTGAGGGAAATGGTTCTCAGTTTTTGAAGAGTTAGTGTTAGAAGTCCAACTATATATTTGATCATATGCTTTTAGCAATGTTATTTACTGACTAACCCGTTATCACATGAACATAGTGACAGAGGAAAAAAAAAAAAAAACCAAAGAGAGAAAATGTAGAAAAAGCATAAATTGACATTAATAGTGCTAGGCATGTCCTACTTTCTGGCCAAAGAACATTGTCAAATGAACTTAAGAGAATCTTTTCATGTTGGCACTCACATGTGGACACCACAACTTAATAAAAACTACTGCCTATGCTGAAAGAATTCTTAAGGTTTTCCTTTGAATGTTACCATCAAGACTTGTGGTGGGAACTCTCAACTTGGTCACTCTTCACACAGATGTGAATGTTAGAATAACTGAATTCAAGCCCAATTAAGGATATTCAGTCTTTATGGATGCCCACTTATTTAGAGAGAGATTCTTAATTTTCAGGAAAATGTCAGCCTAAGTTTATATGATCCTCAAAGAGAGGCAAAGACATTTGCAGAGGCCACTGAATTCCATTCAAAAGGAAAAGGGGGACACATATGACTAGTTCATATTGCTCCACTAAGGATTTCACTTCCATTCTGAAATTATAGCTAAAGGCAGTTAAGTTGCTTAAGGAAATGTGGGGCCCTACTGAGAGAATCAGAAAATGTTAGGAGACTGAAACAAATGGGATTCACCACTTTCCACTCCCATGCGCTAGAATATCAGTAAAATCAGAGTTGCAGAAGCCTAACTAGGAGTGGTAAGAATTACAAAGGGAATAAAGGCTGAAGTTTGAGAACCACCAGGCCACTTTTCAAGTGATGCCTCCTAAAGTGACTACCATTAGGTAATAACCATACAGAACTCTTATTTAGATCTATTGAAATAGAAAAACTTTCGGAGACCACTGAATAGACTACATTTGCAATTCCAAAAATATAGTATAGTTGAATATGGTGGAAAGATTGTTAAAGAAATTTGCAGTACTGGCTCTCACTAACTAGCCATGTAAGCAGGAAATCTAATCTCTATGTCTCATTTACCCTATAAGGAATTACTGTAAAAATAGATGAGAATATAATTATGAAGTATGATACAAATATATTATTACCATTAAAGTTGTGATAACTCTGTGAAGCTTAGACAGGGAATCTTTCATAGCCTTCAAGCTTCTTGAGATAGTTCAACAGTAGAATTCATTATTAAATCTTAAATGCAAGATAGGATCTTGTATTAGGCCCTGAATGGAAATACCTTTTTACCATAACTATGAATGCTGTGTATGCTAAACCCCCTAGTCCAAAGGGCGAGAGTCAAAAAGTCACTTGATAAAACTGAAATAAGTAGGCTGAGCTGAGTGTAGGGGCTAAAAGAAAGCTGCCCTCTGAAGGTGCTGAAAATGAACCAACAACAGACAGATTAATAGGGGAAAAAAAGCCGTTTATTTAAGCATAACACAGGATAATCACAGGAGAATGATTACCCAGCAACCCAACTCTTCTTCATCGGGGAAGGGGAGATTGTAGGAGTAACTGATTTTCAGAGGAAATGAATGAACCCAAAGAATCATGGCCTTGAATGAAGTTCCTCTGAGCACTGGGGGAGGTGGTAGGCAGGTGAGGGACAGAACTTCACTGTGAGCAAAGGTCTTTTATGCAGACAAAAACACCCAGATAATCTCTTGGACCTACCCTCAGAAGAATAGAGGAAAGTTTATTTGAGTGTGGAGATGACTCCCAGTCTCTTCTCTTCTTTGCTGGTTAATCATTCCTGGTTATTTGATGAAATTCCTAGAGGGAGGAGTTTTAAGATGATTATACTTATTTTGAAAATAAGTTTTTTTAGTCAGATAGGGAAATTCCAGAGAGTCCCTGCTGGTGCTTTGGGAAAGAAGATTAGTGAGAAAGGAAGGCAAGGGAAGGTCAGAGAGACCTTGAGGCCGCTTCTTTAGTTCAGCATGTGAAAGTGCCATATTTGGGGGTTTGTTTTCTGAGCCCCAACATGAAGAACCACTCTGTAAGGAAGTACATTTATAGGATCCTGATGCACAATATTGATAGATAGGGCAGGAGTTGCAGTAGAGCAAGATGGTGGAACAGAAGGTGTCACTGATTGTTTCCCCACAAGAATGCCAAGTTAACAACTGTCTACACACCAAAAAAGTACCTGTATAAGAATCAAAAATCAAGTGAGCACTCACAGTACCTGGTTTTAACTTCATGTCACTGAAAGAGGCATTGAAGAGGTAGAAAAAAGCCTTGGATCGCCAGTGCCTCTCCTCTTTCATCGCCAGCAGCAGTGGTGTGGTACAGAGTGTAATTCTGTGCACCAGGGAGAGGGAGAACACAGCAGTTGTGAGGCACTGAACACAGTGCTGCCTTGTTATAGCAGAAAGCAAAACCAGGCCAAACTCAGCTGATACCTGCTTATGTAGGGAGCATTTAAACCAGCCCCAACAAGAGGGGAATCACCAACCCCAGCCATTGGAGCTTGAGTTCCTACAAGCCTTGCCACCATGGGCTAAAGTGCTCTGTGGCCCTAAATAAAGTTGAATGGCAGTCTGGGTCACAAGGACTGAAACTCCTAGATGAGTTCTGGTGTTGAACTGGCCCCAGAGCCAGTGGACAGAAAGGTCACACAACCCACTGAGACTCCAGCAGGGCAGCTTAGTGAGTGCTGGCATCACCCCTTCCCTAACTGCAGGCTGCACAGCTCACAGCTCCAAAAGAGACTCCTTCCTTCCACTTGAGGAGAGGAGAGGGAAGAGTAGAAAGGACTTTGTCTTGTACCTTGAATACCAGCTCAGCCATAGCAGGGTAGGGCACCAGTCAGAGTTGTGAGGGCCCCCTTCCCAGGCCCTAGCTTCCAGATGACATTTCTAAACATGCCCTGGGCCAGAAGGAAACCCGTTACCTTGAAGGGAAGGACTCAGTCCTGGCAGGATTCATCACCTGCTAACTGAAGAGCCCTTGCATCCTGAATAACCATCAGGGACACCCAGGTAGTACATTATGGGCCTTGGATGAGACTCTGGGGCTTTCTGGCTTCAGATGAGACTCAGCACATTCCCTGTAAGGCAAGACTCCTCCCGCAGAAGAAAAGTGCAGGGAAAAGTAAAGGGGACTTTATCTTGCACCTTAGTTACCAGCTCAGCCACAGGGGGCTAGAGCACCAAGCGAGCTCTTGGGGCCCCATTTTCAGAACTTGGCTCTTGGATGGCATTTCTGTACCTGCCTTAGACCAGAGGGCAGCCCACTGCCCTGACATGTGAGTCCCAGGCCAGGCAGCATTCACCACAAGCTGACTGAACAGCCCTTGGGCCTTACTGGAACATCAGCGGTAGTGTGGCAGTACTTCCCGCGGGCCCGTGGTGGAGGCCCATGGGGTGAGGCTCCTCTGACTTAGTTTTGTTTTGTTTTGAGATGGAGTCTTGCTCTGTCGCCCAGGCTAGAGTGCAGTGGCGTGATCCCAGCTCACTGCAAGCTCCGCCTCCTGGGTTCACGCCATTCTCCTACCTCAGCCTCCCGAGTAGCTGGGATTACAGGCGCCTGCCACCATGCCCAGCTAATTTTTGTATTTTCAGTAGAGACGGGGTTTCACCGTGTTGACCAGGATGGTCTCGATCTCCTGACCTTGTGATCCGCCCGCCTCTGCCTCCCAAAGTGCTGGGATTACAGGCATGAGCCACCGCACCTGGCCTGCTCCTCTGACTTTGGAAAGAAAAGAGTGGGATGTGGGAAGGACTGAATCCTGTGGTTTGAAAGCCAGCTTGGCCACAGTACATTAGAGCACCAGCTAGACTTCTAAGGTTTTTGGCTCTAGTCTCTGGCTCCCAGATGGCACCTCTGGACCCACATAGGGCCTAGGAGAACTCACTGCCCAGAAGGGAAGGCCACAGGCCTGGATGGCATTGCCACCTGCTGACTGAAGAGCCCCAGGGCCTTAAGTGAACATAGGCAGTAGTTTATGCAAACATTATTGTTATCAGCTTAAAATAATGGGTTATAAGGTAGTATGTGCAAGCCTCATGGTAACCTCAAACCAAAAAATATACAATGGATACACAAAAAATAAACAGCAAGAAACTAAATCATATCACTATAGAAAATCACCTTCACTAAAAGGAAGACAGGAAGGAAAGAAGAAAGGAAGAGAAGACCACACACACACAAAAAACCCCAGAAAACAAATAATAAAATGGCAGGAGTAAGTCCTTACTTATCAATAATAACACTGAGTGTAAATTGACTAAACTTTCCAAACCACAGAGTAACTGAACAGATTAAAAAAACAAGGCCCAGTGATCTGTTGCCTACAGGAAACACACTTCACCTATAAAGACACAGACTGAAAATAAAGGGGTAAAAAAAGGTATTCCATGCACATGGAAATAAAAAAAGAGCGGGAGGAGCTATACTTATATCAGACAAAATAGATTTCAAGACGAAAACTCTGAGACAAAGAAAGTCACTATATAATGATAAAGGGGTCAATTCAGCAAGAAGATATTATAATATTAAATATATATGCACCCAACATTGGTTCATCCAGATATATAACACAAATATTATTAGAGATAGGGTAGAGAAGGGATGAGTCCATCCTGAAGCTAAGGCCACAGCAATACGTTTGAATTCTGGCAACAGTAGTTTATTGAAGCCACACCACATTGTCCACTGAGTACAGAAATGCTAGCTAAAACAAATGAACACTAGTTTGAAGACACTGACCTACTACCAAAGCAATCAGAAATTGTGGTACCATGATCCCAGAGAGAAGGGAAGTCACTGAGGTGTGTACTTTTCCTCCAAAAACGTTAGTTGAT
Organism: Pongo abelii; assembly: GCF_028885655.2. NCBI lineage: Eukaryota > Metazoa > Chordata > Mammalia > Primates > Hominidae > Pongo > Pongo abelii. Next base: position 67,420,433 of record NC_071991.2, read on the forward strand.
TTGTGAAACCAAACCAAGCAGCTAAGAAGCCAAACAGCTGCTGCTAAGAAGCTGGAAACTGAGTAGAGCTTTGAGCTCTCTCACAAGGGTAGGGAAATAAAAGTGAGGTTTCAAGGCCCATCAAGGTAGAGTGACACTGGAAACACCCACATTTCCAGTAACGATGCCAGAAGGGGCTAGAGCCTAGGAGAGAGGGAAAATTGGAAAAATACCAGCCTTTATAAAGACTGAAACCTGGCTTTGATACAGTTAAAGCCCACATTTTATTATGATCATCTGTCTGTACTATAACTGCCTATCTTCACTCCCACCCACCCACAAAAGATAAAATAAATCCTTTCTGGAGGAATATAACATCAGCCAGAGATTCAAGTAACCTCCAGAATCTATCATTCACTTCTTTATTTTATTGTGCAAGAAAATCGAAACAAATGACCAAAAAAAGAAAAAGAAAAAAGATATTAGAAACCAACCCAAAGTGATTTAGTTATTGGAATTTTCCTACATAGACTTTAAGATAACTATAAGTGTTATTTTAATAAAATAGGTAAGATGGAGAATTTCACCAAAATCAAAACTTTGTAAAAAAAATAATGAAAATTCACATACTGAAAAATAATTCTATAGATGAGTTTAACAGCAGATTGGGAATCTCAGGAGGATTATTGGACGGAAAGATAAATCAGGAGAAAATCCACAGACAGAGATGAAAAAACTAGAAAGTACATGACAGCAAAATGGTCTATCGTGTGTAATAGTAGTCTCTAAAATGTAGAATAGAATGGGACAAAAGAAATATTGGAAATGATACTGGGTGAGAATTCTCTGAAACAGATAAAAGTTATCAATCCACATATTGAAGAAGCTCTATAAACCCCAAGTAGGAAAAATACAGAGAAATCACACCTCAGCACATCCTATTGCAACTGTTAAAAAACAAAGACTAAGAGAAAATATTCAGAGAAATAAAAAAAAAAAAGCATAACAATAGACCGGAGTAACAATAAGACAGCTGAATTCTCCACAGAAACCAAACCAGAAGACAATGAAATGACACCTTTAAAGTCCCAAAAGAAAATAACCACCAACCTAGAATTATACATCCAATAAATAGGTCTTTCAAAAATGAAGACAAAATAAAGATATTCATAGATAAAAACAATACAATTTGCTAGTTTCACTAGACTCACACTGAAAAAAAAAAAAAAAAAATCTGCCAGGCGTGGTGGCTCACGCCTGTAATCCCAGAACTTTGGGAGACTGAGGTGGGTGGATCACTTGAGCCCAGGTGTTCCAGACCAGACTGGACAAAATGGTAAAACCCCATCTCTACAAAAAACAAACAAATACAATGGTTAGCTGGGTGTAGTGATGCACACCTGGAGTCCCAGCTACTCGGGAGCCTGAGGTGGGAGGATCGTTTGAATCTAGGAAGCAGAGGTTGCAGTGAGCCGAGATCATGCCTCTGCACTTCAGCCTGGGTGACAGAGGGGGACTCTGTCTCTAAATAAATAGATAAATAAAATGAAATGAGATAAAATAAAATAAAATAAAAAAGGAAAATCAAAAGCGAACTTCAGAAAGAAGGAAAATGATTCAGGATAAAGCATTGAAGTGCAAGAAAGATGGAAAGGGTAAATAAATGGGCAAATATAAATAATTATTTACAATATAAATAATAATGTTTTATGAAATTTAAAATATGAAGAGTTAAAACACATGATAATTATAACACAAAAGGCAGGAAAGTGAAGATGCAGTTACAGTGTTGTAAGATTCTGGAACTGTCTGGGAAATGATAAAAGTCAATGATGCATGTTATAATCCCTAATACCCAGTAAAAGCAGAGTAAAATTTTATATTTATATATAAATAACAAGCTAGTAAAGGGCAGTAATGAAATGCTAAATATAATTGACTAATGCAAAGAAAGGCAAAAATGAAGAAAAGGTAATATAAAACAGGTGGACCAAATTGAAAAAAAAAAAGCCACTAATATGGTAGACTCAAACCCAAATACATATGTTATATTAAATAGAAATGGAATTCAAAATCAAGAATTGTGAGGCTAAATTTAAAAAATGAGACATACAAATACATCCAAGATCTACACCTTACATATAAAGAAAGAGAAAGAATGAAAATAAATGGATAAAAAATATATCATGCAAATTTTAACCAGCAAAACAACAGGTATGCTAATATCAGATAAAGTAGACTTTAGGAAAAGTGTTTCTTGACGTAGAGGGGGTTACTTCATAATTTTAAAAGGATCAGTACAACAAGCAATTGTACAAGTTTCATGTATGTGTCTAATTATATGACTTCAGCTTCAAAATATATAAAGCCAACTTAATGATAATAAGTAGGCAATAATGATATAAGTAGACAAATCCACAATTATAGTGTAAGATTATATCTCTTTCAATAACAAGTATATTAATAGCAAGCATACAAAGTAAATCTATAATGTTACAAAAGATTTGAATAGCTAACTCAATTCTCAAACTTGACCTGAATAACATGTAGTTTTAGATGTGATCATGGAGTACTGGTTGTACTTTTTTTAAGTATTTATCAGTTAGAGAAACATACTAATGTAGTTACGAGTAAAAAAAGAAAAAGACCTTGAAGATCCTAGCCTTACATAAGTAATGGGGAATAGAAGATGGACTGGAAAATGTAATGGAAGCACAAGCAACAATAGAGAAGTTGTGTGGCACAGACTTCTGGCCATAATATCGGAGTGAGACTGAAAAACAACAGGCAACCCAAAGACAAATAATTTCCAAATACATCTTTCAGTACCTTAGGTTGCTCATATCATTATGCTTCGCAAAAATTTTTAAAAGTGTGACAATAACGTGGAATATTTAATAAACAATCTTATTAATAAAACAATGATATTCCAGCATTTTATGTGTATGTTAATTTAATAAAATTTTGTTGTAAATCTGTAAAAAATAGTCTCCCATTTCTTCTGTTCATATGCATAATTGCTTTGATATTTTATGGTAATTTCCCTTTTCCAGTGAAAACTTTTTCAACCAAATATGTAATTGGAAAGCTATAAATAAGTAATTAGGTTCTTTCTGCAAAAAAATAAGCATAAGAGTCTTAATGGATGTAAGCCTTTTATAGTTACGCTAGTTAATTTATGCTTTCCTCTCAAAGTCAATTTTTAGCTCAGTTAATTCTTCCTGAAAATGATGGCTAACATGTTCCATTTCTTTTTTAAAAAGGCGTAAATCACAGAAAATTGTATTGTAAAAATCATATAGACCATTGAATGTCATCAAATCTTTATAACAGCTTCCACTTCAGAGTGTGTATATTCAGATCATTAGTTTAAACCAGTCATTTTCTAATTGCTGCAGGAATGGAAACTGAAAATTCTCTGGGCAAGCCTCCTTTAAAATTATGTAAAATTATCTATAAACTTTCATTAAGCTTTCTTTCACTTCAATAATCTTTTTCTTCTCTCTAAAGAAGGACTTCATTTAACCTTCGAATGAAGGAAGTTCTTATCTGAAAGGGATTCATGTAACTTCACAATATTTTAATTTCCTTAATTTTTTATTTGATAGACTAAAAAATCAATAATAGTATTTAATAATGGTATCAAATATTAAACCAAAAAAGTCAAATAATTTCCTTTGGAGGGTCAACTTATTTCCTTTTGTAGCATAATATATACAAACTCTTCTTTGTGTCATCAAACGTTTACAAAATAATCTATCATTCAAGGGGTTACTCTCACTATGTAAATAGAACTAAAACCATCTGTTGATTTGTTCAGTTTCTCATTATAATTCTTAGCAATTAGTTGTCAAGGAATAATACAGTGAATTGCTAAAACATCTGTTGCTACTTTTTAAAAGCTGCTCTTAACCTGTGTTGCCGACTAATCATAGCTGTAGCTTTATCTTTTGCATAAGGAACAATTTTAGGAAAAGTGATACTTTTCCCCATTAATTTTTAGAGTTTCAAACATTGACAAATCTTACATTGTCAGTATGTTTTTTAAAGATCAGTCCTTCCATTTCTTTTTCTCCTTAAATCTGTTACATAAATATAAGGCCTGTCATTACACAGAATACATGTTCATTTGGTTTTCATTATACTTATTAGGCAGCTGAATTTTGCCATCTTTCACCACATTATTGGTTATCCTTAAAACAGTATTATTCTTTAATAGAAGGCGACACATTTATTTAGATTTTTTTCTGTCATATTCTAAAAATCCTGTCATACACCTGGTAGGATCACCTATTCTCCATTTTGTGAATAGACAGAAAATAAATGGATTTCTGGCAAAAACTTGGAGATCAACATATTGGAGAGAAAGAAACACTTTAGTCAAAACTTTTATTGGAGAAAACAATGTCTTGGTTAATTTGGAATTGAAATATTGATTCTTTCTCTATATTCATATCTGTGGACATATCATTGATGATGGTATTTGGGCTCAGAAATATGCAAGATAAGGCAAAAAGAGTGGTATTTGGACTTTAGTCAAATGCCTTGTAATTGTGTAATAGTATTAGATAATAACTGCAGAAACACTCTTAGAGCCTCAGTAAGAGAAGTTTTGGCAAGTATAGCCTAGTTCACTTTAACTGACGTGGGCTACAGGTATGGGATTCTTATTTATTTATTTTATTTTTATAATAATTATATATATTTTTTGAAACAGAGTCTTACTCTGTCATCCAGGCTGGAGTGCAGTGGCATGATCACAGCTCACTGAAGCCTCGAACTCCTGGGCTCAAGTGATCCTCCTGCCTCAGGCTCCTGAGCAGCTAGGACTATAGGTATGCACCACCACACCTGGCTAATTTAAAATTTTGTTGTTGTTGAGACATGGTCTCACTTTGTTGCCCAGGCTGGTCTTGAATTCCTGGCTTCAAGCAATCCTCCTGCCTCAGCCTCCCAAAACTCTGGGATTACAGGCGTGAGCCGCTGTGCCAGGCCAGAAGATTTCTTTTAAACAAATGCAATGTTTAAAACTCCCCCAATTTTTCCCTTTTGCCTTCTGAAGGTTTGCTGAAAATCAACTGTCAAAAGGCAGATTAATAGGAGAAAAGAAAGGCATCCCAAATTTATTAACATACACATGTGCATGGGATTCATAGAAAATATGAACAAAGGGCTCAGATGGTTGACACTTTTATCCCTTCTTGAGGTTGTAGAAAGAATAGGGGCTTGGAGTATGGTAAAAGAGATTATGGGGGGCAGAGAAGGGGAAAGGCATGGCTAGCAAGGGCGATCTTGTTATGTACATGCAATCTCACTAGTAGCAGCTCCCAGAAAGAATAAATGTCTTTCCTAGATCCAGACTGGAGGGGAGGCGTTGTCAGAGAAAGCCTGGCTATTTATTTCACTAATGTAGATTTTTCTCTACAGATGCAAATCTCCTCCACAAAAGGCAGCTTTGCAGGACTATTTCTGTCTGTAGGCCCTCTGAATAGCCATCTCAAAATATGTCAAAGAAGTATATTTTGGGGTGAAATATTTTTGGTTTCCTTTAGTTCCTCATTTGAAATTTTATTTTCAGAAAGTTTCACATATTAAAGTAGGATTGGTAGCTATGGAGAGATTTGGGGTAGAGGTTGTGAGATAAGAAATTGGTAAAGGGGAAGAAAAAAACCCATAGATTGGAACAAGTCACCCATATCTTCTTGACTCAATCCTGAGTCCTGAGAGGATAGGTCAGCTCAGTTCAACAGTTGTGTCTCATTTCAAGAGATGGCATTGCAGATGGGCCTCAAAGCTAGGCATCTATATATGGTGTAGAAAAACAGATCTTCAACAAGAGACCTTTCTGTGAAGAAAAAAGAAGAACCAAGATTAATGTCTGGAGTCATCTATAAGCTAGTTTTTCTAGAGTCTCTAAAGCATTTGCAGTTGGAGTGGGTAGGCAGTGACAATTTGATGGATTTTTCTAAATTGAGTTTGAATGATGAACTTCCTGAATAGTCCATACATCAATAGGCATGAAGGCTGTTTATATTATAGTTAATGTAGTGATTTTTCCCAAAATTTATATCAAGTTGTCCAGCTTCAGTTTTTAGGGTGAATTTTTAGTAATTTTAAGTCAAGTCAGTGGGAGACCAACAAGTCATAAAGTTATTTTAGTCCTCCGTCAGTTCAATCTCATGTACTTCATTCTTGTTCTGTTTGACGTTAGGTTAGCAGTTCCATGAGTCCAGTTTTGTTCCTGAGATGTTTTAAAGTTCTTACCTCGTCCTGTTGAGTAATCAGCACAGGTCTGTATTTCAGAGTACCTGTCAGTCGTTCATCCTTTTCATGAACCTCCTTAACATATCTAATCAGGTTGTTTATTATCTCTCTTTTGGATGTTTCAGGAGCCCTCTATAACACCCCAAAGCTAGTTTGAGTTCAAAAAAGCCTAATTTGGATTTTGAAATTTGATGTTGGGAAGACTGTCAGAATATTAAAGGTTTAAAACACTTTATCAAAGTAGGAAAGGTTTAAAACACTTTATCAAAATAAGATTACAGGTTGCTATAAAATAATAGTCATTCATTAGCTAAAGTGATAATTAAAAGATTTCAAAAAGCAAAAATATCTTACCCTTTGTCAGAGAGGAGATTCGGTTTTCCATACAACATGAGGCAAGCATAATTTCTCTCCTTCTCTCCCCCCACCATTTATTGCAGTTTACAAAAAAAGAACACTTTTTTTTTACCATTACTAAAAATACATAAAAATATTCTTCAAAAGAGAAAGTCAAATTCTAATTTTGCATTAGTAGTTTTTTGATATTAAGGCTCAATGCCCCCATACAAATTTTAAAACAACTTTAGAAGTTGTTTAATTTTGGTCAGTTTAACCACATGTTTTGAGATTACTTTACCCCAACTTTCTGACCCCATTTATTTTTATTTTTATTTATATCATTTTTCCCTTCATTTTGTTTTTTGCTTTTTTAAAATTTCAACTTTCATTTAGATTCAGGGGTACATATGCAATAGTGTTAGAAGTGTATATCACATGATGCTGAGGTCTGCGGTATGAATGATCCTGTCACCTAAGTAGTGAACATAGTGCCCAATAGTTTTTCAATCCTTGCCCCCCTGTCTGTTCTCACACTGCTATAAAGAACTACCTGAGACTGGATAATTTATGAAGAAAAGAGGTTTAATTGACTCACAGTTCTACTTGGCTGGGGAGGCCTCAGGAAACTTACAGTGATGGTGGAAGGTGAGGGGGAAGCAAGGCACGTCTTACATGGAGGCAGGAGAGGGAGAGAGCAAGTCGGGGAAGTGCCACACTTTTAAACCATCAGATCTGGTGAGAACTCTATCAAAAGAACCGCAAGGGGAAGGCCACACCCATGATCCAATCACTTCCCACCAAGTGCCTCCCTCAACACATGGGGATTACAATTCAACATGAGATTTGGGTGGGGACACAGCCAAACCATATAACCCCCTCTACAACACCATTCTAATAGGCCCCAGTGTCTGTTATTCCCAGCTTTATATCCATGTGTACCCAATGTTTAGCTCCCACTTGTAAGTGAGAACATCTGGTATTTGATATTCTGTTTCAGTGTTAATTTGCTTAGGATATTGGTCTTCGGCTGTGTCTACATGCTGCAAAGGACATAATTTTATTGTTTTTTATGACTATTTAGTGTTCCATGGTGTATATGTACTACATTGCCTTTATCGAATCCACCACTGATGAGCTCCTAGGTTGATTCTATGTCTTTGCTATTGTGAACAGTGCTGTGATAAATATGTGAGTGCAGGTGTCTTTTTAATAGAACAACTTATTTTCCTTTAGGTAGATACCCAGTAATGGGATTGCTTGGTTGAATGGTAGTTCTGTTTTTAGGTGTTTGAGAAACCTCCAAACTACTTTCCACAGTGGCTGAAGTAATTTACCTTCCCACCAACAACATATTGTGTTCCCTTTTCTCTGCAACTTCATGAGCATCTGTTATTTTTTGACATTTTAATAATAGCTGCTCTAATTAGTGTGAGATGGTATCTTGTTGTGGTTTTGTAATGCCATTCTTCGTCCTTTTTTACTTTTGTTGGTTTAAAGTCTGTTTTGCCCAATAGAAGAATAGCTACCCTTGCTCTTTTTTGTTTTCCATTTGCATGATAGATCTTTCTCCAACCCTTGAATTTGAGTCTATGGGTGTCATTACATGTGAGATGAGTCTCTTGAAGACAGCAGGTGGTTGGGTCTTTGTTTTTATTTATTTTAATTAATTAATTTATTTTTTATCCAACTTGCCACTCTGTGCCTTTTAAGTGGGGTGTTGAGACCATCTACATTCAAAGTTAATATTGATATGGGAGGTTTGATCCTGTCATGATATTTCATAGTGCCAGAATTCTTGTGTTGTTTTACTCTCATCTGGTGATGCTAATACTTCTAATTTTTATAATTATTTTCATATGAATATTGATTTTTTTCTTTCCCTATGTATTTCTTTCCCTTTCCCCTCTCCCTAGGGGAGCGTGACCATAGAGTATGTTGCGTAGAATCCTTTGGATTTGCTTCTATAGCTCTATGCACTTCTGTCAGCAGGCTTTATATTGAGCTGTATGGTTTGACTTAGAGGCCACCAGATAGTGCTTTTAAGAGGCAGCTGTGGCTCAAGCAGATGGATCTGTACCTGATCTTCATTTACTGTGAGATGTTCTCTGTTGTTACAAGTGGAGGGCTGGACAGTGGGGTTCCCAGCGCCCTTAGGTTCCTATTCCATGGGGGGCACAGCTGAGCAGAACTGGAGCCCCTGGCTTGCCCATGAATACCCCAATGGTGAGTGCAAGCACCAGCCCTGACAAAGCTGGCTGGGAGGAGCTCCTAATGAAATGCACTGAGGTCTCTGCACCGGGGTGAGGAGGCTCCACTGGCTCCACATGCTAGATAGGCAGGAATACGATCTGTTTGCCTATCATACCCCTGTCCCAGGACTCATGACTCCTAGTTCAGATGCACACTGTAGTCCATCTCTGGACCCCAATGTGATTGACAGCCATGGTAAATCTCTGTTTTGTCACTGGCCATGAAAGTGGTTTTAGGGCAGAACCTCTCACTTGGTCTGATACAGATCGGTTTATGGCTTGCTTGTTCTCTGATGTAGTAGGACTGCTGCTTCATGTAAAGTGTGTGGCGGGGCTCCACCTTTGGCCCTGTACAGGTGTGTGTTGGTTGTGGTATTGTCAGCTGGTTTGGTTGAACCAACCTCAGGCCTGGGGGAAGTGGTCAGGTGCCAGCAGAGTTGGCAATGAGGTATTTAGTTCCCCAGTTTCTAGGCCCCTAGATGGCCCACTGGACAATGTGTATGTGTTCTGAAGGGGCTGGACCTTGGTTGGGTGAGCCCAGAGTTCAGGTGCTGACTATGATGGGGAGTGGTGGGCTGGTCCCCAGGTCACCTGCTGAACTCTCAGGTCGGGGCAGGTGGAATGCTTAGGTGGTGGGAGCCAGAGGGAAGATCACAGGCCTGTGGTGCTAGGATTTTCAGAAGGGCTCTGGACCACAGCTGAAATGTGCACATGAGAACACGGTAGGTGCACTGGGCAAGCCCCATTTGGCAGGGATCATCAGAGGTAGGGAGCTGTGTGGTGGGTAGTCTGTCCCCTGCTCCTCTGTGTCTTGGCTGTAGCATCCTTGCTGCAGGTGCACAGAAGTGCCCAGTTTCCTTGTTCCTTCCCTTGCCTGAGGGCAGTAGGGATGGGAACAACAGCAGCAGCAGTTATGAAGGGCTTATCAGCCACCTGTGGGCGATTTGGTCCCAGAAGAACATAAAGCCATGATCGAACAGTGTTCAGGTGGGGACAGGGTAGCTACCCTGGGAGCCCAAGCTGCTGGGCCCTGCCTGGTGAGGAGCAGCAGGGGTGGGGTTGCACAGTAAACAGTCTGGCCACCTCTTAGTGGGGTGGCTGTGGCACCCCTCTGAAGGGTGCAAATATGCTCAGCCTCTTTATTCTCTCCCTGGCCTTAGGAAAGAAGGGGCAGGGACAGCAAGAATGGTGATGGCAGAGTTAACTCTGGGAGTTCCATCCTAGACCGACCACAGAGTGTAGAAAGGGGCAGGGCATCTGCTCTGGGAGCCCAAATCAGCAGGCCCTGCCTGGTGCAGAGCAGCAGGGGTTTGGGATCAAGCAGTCTGCAGTCTGTGAGCTCCTCAGCACTGAGGCTGTGGCATTTATCCTAGGGGAGTGCAAAAGAGCCTGTCCTCCCTTTTTGGCAGGGCTATGGAAGCTGCTGCCAGGCTGCCCAGGGACCCAAGGCCTGTTGAGCTCCATGTGAACTTTGGTTCCTCTGCACAAGCTCCAGGTCACTCTCTGTATCAGTCTGGAGGACCAGAGGGGCCACAGGGTCTCCTGTGCCCAAGATTGCAAAGATCCATGGCTGAAGTGTGGATCCATTGGGGACTGTCACCCACTCCCCTTTTCTCTGCATTAGGGAGCTTCCCCTACCTCCATGCCAGTTGTGAGAGGGCAGCTGCCCAACTTTATTCCTCGCTGTTCTCCCCATGTCCCCATTGTTTCCTTGCTGAATCCCAGCATGATCTCCTTGATGATCCATGTGAAAAACTAGTATTTACTTGCTTCTTGGTTTCCTCTTCGTGAGAGTGCTGTACACCAGCTGCTTCGAGTCAACCATCTTTCCCCCTTTTTTTATCTTAAAATGTTTTATTTATTTATTTATTTTTATTATACTTTAAGTTCTAGGGTACATGTGCACAACGTGCAGGTTTGTTACATATGTATACATGTGACATGTTGGTGTGCTGCACCCATTAACTCATCATTTACATCATTTACATTAGGTAAATGTACATTAGGTAATTTACATTAGGTAAATTAACTCATCATTTACATTAGGTATGTCTCCTAATGCTATCCCTCCCCCCAATCCCCCTGGTGTGTGATGTTCACCACCCTGTGTCCAAGTTTTCTCATTGTTCAATTCCCACCTACGAGTGAGAACATGTGGTGTTTGATTTTCTGTCCTTGAGATAGTTTGCTCAGAATGATGGTTTCCAGCTTCATCCATGTCCCTACAAAGGACATGAACTCAGCCTTTTTTATGGCTGCATAGTATTCCATGGTGCATATGTGCCACACTTTCTTAATCCAGTCTATCATTGATGGACATTTGGGTTGGTTCCAAGTCTTAGCTATTGTGAATAGTGCCACAATAAACATACATGTGCATGTGTCTTTATAGCAGCATGATTTATAATCCTTTGGGTATATACCCAATAATGGGATGGCTGGGTCAAATGTTATTTCTGGTTCTAGATCCTTGAGGAATCGCCACACTGTCTTCCACAATTGTTGAACTAGTTTACAGTCCCACCAACAGTGTAAAAGTGTTCCTATTTCTCCACATCCTCTCCAGCACCTGTTGTTTCCTGACTTTTTAATGATCGCCATTCTAACTGGTGTGAGATGGTATCTCATTGTGGTTTTGATTTGCATTTCTCTGGTGGCCAGTGATGACGAGCATTTTTTCATGTGTCTATTGGCTGCATAAATGTTTTCTTTGGAGAAGTGTCTGTTCATATCCTTCACCCACTTTTTGATGGGGTTGTTTGATTTTTTCTTGTAAATTTGTTTAAGTTCTTTGTAGATTCTGGATATTAGCCCTTTGTCAGATGGGTGGATTGCAAAAATTTTCTCCCATTCTGTAGGTTGTCTGTTCACTCTGATGGTAGTTTCTTTTGCTGTGCAGAAGCTCTTTAGTTTAATTAGATCCCATTTGTCTATTTTGGCTTTTGATGCCATTGCTTTTGGTGTTTTAGTCATGAAGTCATTGCCCATGCCTGTGTCCTGAATGGTATTGCCTAGGTTTTCTTCTAGGGTTTTTATGGTTTTAGGTCTAACATTTAAGTCTTGAATCCATCTTGAATTAATTTTTGTATAAGGTGTAAGGAAGGGATCCAGTTTCAGCTTTCTACATATGGCTAGCCAGTTTTCCCAGGACCATTTATTAAATAGGGAATCCTTTCCTCATTTCTTGTTTTTGTCAGGTTTGTCAAAGATCAGATTGCTGTAGATGTGTGGTATTGTTTCTGAGGGCTCTGTTCTGTTGCATTGGTCTATATCTCTGTTTTGGTACCAGTACCATGCTGTTTTGGTTACTGTAGCCTTGTAGTATAGTTTGAAGTCAGGTAGCATGATGCCTCCAGCTTTGTTCTTTTGGTTTAGGATTGACTTGGCAATGTGGCCTCTTTTTTGGTTCCATATGAACTTTAAAGTAGTTTTTTCCAGTTCTGTGAAGAAAGTCATTGATAGCTTGATGGAGATGGCATTGAATCTATTATTGATTCTTCCTATCCATGAACATGGAATGTTCTTCCATTTGTTTGTGTCCTCTTTTATTTCGTTGAACAGTGGTTTGTAGTTCTACTTGAAGAGGTCCTTGACATCCCTTGTAAGTTGGATTCCTAGGTATTTTATTCTCTTTGAAGCAATTGTGAATGGGAGTTCACTGATGATTTGTCTCTCTGTTTGTCTGTTATTAGTGTATAGGAATGCTGGTGATTTTTGCACACTGATTTTGTATCCTGAGACTTTCCTGAAGTTGCTTGTCAGCTTAAGGAGATTTAGGGCTGAGACGATGGGGTTTTCTAAATATATAATCATGTCATCTGCAAACAGGGACAATTTGACTTCGTCTTTTCCTAGTTGAATACCCTTTGTTTCTTTCTCGTCTTTTCCTAATTGAATGCCCTTTATTTCTTTCTCTTGCCTGATTGCCCTGGCCAGAACTTGCAACACTATGTTGAATAGGAGTGGTGAGAGAGGGCATCCCTGTCTTGTGCCAGTTTTCAAAGGGAATGCTTCCAGTTTTTGCCCATTCTGTATGATATTGGCTGTGGGTTTGTCATAAATAGCTCTTATTATTTTGAGATACATCCCATCAATACCTAGTTTATTGAGAGTTTTTAGCATGAAGGGCTGTTGAATTTTGTCTGAGGCCTTTTCTGCATCTATTGAGATAATCATTTGGTTTTTGTCTTTGGTTCTATTTATATGATGGATTAAGTTTATTGATTTGTGTATGTTGAACCAGCCTTGCATCCCAGGGATGAACCTGACTTGATCATGGTGGATAAGCTTTTTGATGTGCTGCTGGATTCAGTTTGCCAGTATTTTATTGAGGATTTTTGCATCGATGTTCATCAGGGATATTGGTCTAAAATTCTCTTTTTTTGTTGTGTCTCTGCAGTATCAGGATGATGCTGGCCTCATAAAATGAATTAGGGCGGATTTGCTCTTTTTCTGTTGATTGGAATAGTTTCAGAAGGAATAGTACCAACTCCTCTTTGTACCTCTGGTAGAATTTGGCTGTGAATCCGTCTGGTCCAGGACTTTTTTTGGTTGGTAGGCTATTAATTATTGCCTCAATTTCAGAGCCTGTTATTGGTCTTTTCAGAGATTCAACTTCTTCCTGGTTTAGTCTTGGGAGGGTGTATGTGTCCAGGAATTTATCCATTTCTTCTAGATTTTCTAGTTTATTTGTGTAGAGGTGTTATTAGTATTCTCTGATGGTAATTTGTATTTCCGTGGGCTCGGTGGTGATATCCCCTTTATCATTTTTTATTGTGTCTATTTGATTCTTCTCTCTTTTATTCTTTATTAGTCTTGCTAGTGGTCTATCAATTTTGTTGGTCTTTTCAAAAAACCACCTCCTGGATTCATTGATTTTTTGAAGGGTTTTTTGTGTCTCCATCTCCTTCAGTTCTGCTCTGATCTTAGTTATTTCTTGCCTGCTGCAAGCTTTTGAATGTGTTTGCTCTTGCTTCTCTAGTTCTTTTAATTGTGATGTTAGGGTGTCAATTTTAGATCTTTCCTGCTTTCTCTTGTGGGCATTTAGCGCTACAAATTTCCCTCTACACACTGCTTTAAATGTATCACAGAGATTCTCGTATGTTGTGTCTTTGTTATCATTGTTTTCAAAGAACATTTTTATTTCTGCCTTCATTTTGTTATGTACTCAGGAGTCGTTCAGGAGCAGGTTCTTCAGTTTCCATGTACTTATGCAGTTTGGGTGAGTTTCTTAATCCTGAGTTCTAATCTGATTGCACTGTGGTTTGAGAGACAGTTTGTTATAATTTTTGTTCTTTTGCATTTGCTGAGTAGTGCTTTACTTCCAACTATGTGGTCAATTTTGGAATAAGTGTGATGTGGTGCTGAGAAGAATGTATACTCTGTTGATTTGGGTTGGAGAGTTCTGTAGATGTCTATTAGGTCCACTTGGTGCGTAGCTGAGTTCAAGTCCTGGATATCCTTGTTAACTTTCTGTCTCATTGATCTGTCTAATGTTGATAGCGGGGTGTTAAAGTCTCCCATTATTATTTAGTGGGAGTCTATGTCTCTTTGTAGGTCTCTAGGGACTTGCTTTACGAATCTGGGTGCTCCTGTATTGGGTGCATATATATTTAGGATAGGTAGCTCTTCTTGTTGAATCGATCCCTTTACCGTTATGTAATGGCCTTCTTTGTCTCTTTTGATCTTTGTTGGTTTAAAGCCTGTTTTATCAGAGAGTAGGATTGCAACTCCTGCTTTTTTTTGTTTTCCATTTGCTTGGTAGATCTTCCTCCATCCCTTTATTTTGAGCTTATGTGTGTCTCTGCACGTGAGATGGGTCTCCTGAATACTGCATACTAATGGGTCTTGACTCTTTATCCAATTTGCTGGTCTGTATCTTTTAATTGGCGCATTTAGCCCATTTACATTTAAGGTTAATGTTGTTATGTGTGAAATTGATCCTGTCATTATGATGTTAGCTGGCTATTTTGCTCATTAGTTGATGTGGTTTCTTCCTAGCATTGATGATCTTTACAATTTGGCATGTTTTTGCAGTGGCTGGTACCGGTTGTTCCTTTCCATGTTTAGTGTCTCCTTCACGAGTTCTTGTAAGGCAGGACTGGTGGTGACAAAATCTCTCAGCATTTGCTTGTCTGTAAAGGATTGTAATTCTCCTTCACTTATGAAGCTTAGTTTGGCTGGATATGAAATTCTGTGTTGAAAGTTCTTTTCTTTAAGAATGTTGAATATTGGCCCCCACTCTCTCTGGCTTGTAGAATTTCTGCTGAGAGATCCACTGTTAGTGTGATGGGCTTCCCTTTGTGGTTAACCCAACCTTCCTCTCTGGCTGCCCTTAACATTTTTTCCTTCATTTCAGCTTTGGTGAATCTGACAATTATGTGTCTTGGAATTGCTCTTTTCAAGGAGTGTTTTTGTGGTGTTCTCTGTATTTCCTGAATTTGAATGTTGGCCTGCCTTGCTAGGTTAGGGAAGTTCTCCTGGATAATATCCTGAAGAGTGTTTTCCAACTTTGTTCCATTCTCCCTGTCTCTTTCAGGTGCACCAATCAGATGTAGATTTGGTCTTTTCACATAGTCCCATATTTCTTGGAGGCTTTGTTCATTTCTTTTTACTATTTTTTTCTCTAAATTTCTCTTCTCACTTCATTTCATTCATTTGATTTTCAATCACTGATACCCTTTCTTCCACTTGATTGAATCGACTACAGAAGGTTGTGCATGCTTCACGTAGTTCTCGTGCCATGGTTTTCAGCTCCATCAGGTCATTTAAGGTCTTCTCTAGGCTGTTTATTCTAGTTAGCCATTTGTCTAATCTTTTTTCAAAGTTTTTAGCTTCTTTGCAATGGGTTCGAACATCCTCATTTAGCTCAGAGAAGTCTGCTATTACCGATCATCTGAAGCCTACTTCCATCAATTCATCAAAGTCATTCTCCATCCAGCTTTGTCCCATTGCTAGCAAGGAGCCGTGTTCCTTTGGAGGAGAAGAGGCGCTCTGATTTTTAGAATTTTCAGCTTTTCTGCTCTGGTTTCTCCCCATCTTTGTGATTTTATCTACCTTTGGTCTTTGATGATGGTGACGTACTGATGGGGTTTTGGTGTGAATGTCCTTTCTGTTTCTTAGTTTTCCTTCTAAGAGTCAGGACCCTCAGCTGCACGTCTGTTGGAGTTTGCTGGAGGTCCACTCCAGACCCTGTTTGCCTAGGTATCACCAGCGGAGGCTGCAGAACTGCAAATATTGCAGAACAGCAAATGTTGCTGCCTGATCCTTCCTCTGGAAGCTTCATCTCAGAGGGCACCCAGCTCTATGAGGTGTCAGTTGTCCCCTACTGGGAGGTGTCTCCCAGTTAGGCTACTCAGGGGTCAGGGACCCACTTGAGGAGGCAGTCTGTCCGTTGTTAGATCTCAAACTCTGTGCTGGGAGAACCACTACTTTCTTCAAAGCTGTCAGACAGGGACCTTTAAGTCTGCAGAAGTTTCTGCTGCCTTTTAACTCAGCTATGTCTTGCCTCCAGAGGTGGTGTCTACAGAGGCAGGCAGGCTTCACTGAGCTGCAGTGGGCTCCTCCCAGTTTGAGCTTCCCTGCTGCTTCGTTTACCTATTCAAGCCTCAGCAATGGCAGATGCCCCTCCCCCAGCCTCGCTGCCACCTTGCAGTTCAATCTCAGACTGCTGTGCTAGCAGTGAGCGAGGCTCTGTGGGTGTAGGACCCTCCAAGTCAGGTGAGGGATATAATCTCCTGGTGTGCCGTTTGCTAAGACCATTGGAAATGTGCAGTATTAGGTTAGGATTGTCCCGATTTTCCATGTACCGTCTGTCACGGCTTCCCTTGGCTACGAAAGGGAATTCCCTGACCCCTTGCACTTCCTGGGTGAGGCGATGCCCCTCCTTACTTCAATTCACATTCAGTGGGCTACATCCACTGTCCAACAAGCCCCAGTGAGATGAACCTGGTACCTCAGTTGGAAATGCAGAAATCATCTGTCTTCTGTGTCGTTCACGCTGGGAGCTGTAGACTGGAGCTGTTCCTATTCAGCCATCTTGGAACCGGACCGTTCCCCTTTGTTTTGAAACGATGTTTAAATAATCTCTATAGACAAAATTAATTTTTTCTCAACACATATCCTCATGCCTTTATAATTTACCTAAACAAAACATATCTTGCTTTCTTTGTACTCTTTACATACAGAATTGTTTTTCTTATATCTACTGGTTTTAACGACATATATGTAATTATTTTAACTCTTAATAACCCTAATTTCCAGTGAAAATCCAGGAGGTAAGCAGTTTTAATTGTTACGTACAAAGTGCAGAGCTCAGGACAGAGGACAAAGCTGTGAAGACCATGCCTGGAGGATCCGACTCTCCCAGCACATCCAGAAGGCATAGCTGAGCCAGGGAGGATGGGGCCATATTGTGCTTGGCCCTGCTCTGTAGCTGGTGACCCAAGCTCTGTATGTCCCCAGGACTCAGCATGGCCACTTGGCTAGACTCCTAAATTCAAAGGCTCAAAACCAAAGACATAACCTCATAGACAAATTAAACTGAGTAAGTATAAAAAATACCAGGTTTATTACCTTAAAACATCTAGAAGAGAAAGTATAAATATGTCTGACCAGTTGATCCAGTCAAAAATGTCTAAAATTCTGTAGGCATTTTAATTTTATTTTACCAAAAATGTTAAAACTATTTTTCTTTACCAAATATAGTTGACTCTTGAACAACACAAGGGTTGAGGAGCCAATCCCCCACATAGTTGAAAACATTTGACTCCCACAAAATGCAACAACAACTAGCCTATGGTTGACTAGAAATCTTACTGACAACATATTAACAGTTGATTCACAATATTTTTATGTTATGTATTATATGCTTTATTCTTACAATCAAATAAGCTAGAGGGAAGAAAATGTTATTAAGAAAATCATACGGAAGAGAGAATATTTACTACTAAGTGGAAGTGAATCATCATTAAGGTCTTCATCCTCATGATCTGCATGTTGAGTAGGCTGAGGAGGAGGAGGAACAGGAGGGGTTGGTCTTGTTGCCTCAAGGGTGGCAGAGACAGAAGAAAATATGCGTATAAGTGGACCCTTGCAGTTCAAGGGTCAACTGTATTACTAAAGTGAAAAATATTTGGGCAAGTTATTTAATTTATGAGTGTGTCTGGAGTTGGTTCCTGCCTGGGTTCGTGGTCTCGCTGACTTCAAGAATGAAGCTGCGGACCTTCGCGGTGAGTGTTATAGCTCTTAAAGATGACACAGTCCCAAAGAGTGAGCAGCAGCCAGGTTTATTGTGAAGAGCGAAAGAACAAAGCTTCCACAATGTGGAAGGGGATCCGAGAAGGTTGTTGCTGCTGGCTGGCTTTTATTCCCTCATTGGTCCCTCCTATGTTCCATTGCTGTCCTATCAGAGTGCCCTTTTTTCAATCCTCCCCACGATTGGCTACTTTTAGAATCCTGCTGATTGGTGCATTTTATAGAGTGCTGATTGGTGCATTTTACAGAGTGCTGATTGGTGCATTTTACAAACCTCTTGTAAGACAGGAAAGTTCCTGGTTGGTGCATTTAACAAACCTCTTGTAAGACAGAAACGTTCCCCAAGTCCCCACTCGACCCAGGAAGTCCAGCTGGCTTCACCTCTCATGAGTACTCACTTATTTGTAAGTCAATTTAGTACCATGTAGAGAATATACAAACACAGACGTGTACACATGTATACACACAAAGAAACAGACAAACATAAAGATTTTTTAGCTTTGATTCTAAAATTTTAGCCACGAGGCAGGTAAAACTCATTAGTTTAAAAGGACAGTTGGATTAAGCTGTGCCTCTGTAAATGGAACAAGTTAAAGTTTATTTGTTCCACATGGCCGAAGCCCTTACCAAGTTTTAGAAAAAATAGGTCGTAAATTTGCATCTCAAAGTGCAGAGAGATAATTTAAGCTTTTTCAAGAAGAAGTTGGGTGTGTTAGAGGAAGATTGAAAATGGATGCCAAAATAACACAAAAACGTAGGAATCCACTAACAGATTTTATAAGGAGAACAATTTAGTGAGTTACCAATTAAGTCTCCCTTTTCCAAGTGAGCTTAGGGCAGAGCCCATCAATGCATAGGGCTGTCAAAGCAGTTGCAGTTTCTGGGGCTTAATGGTGTTATATGTGAAAAGCAGGCAGAGCTAGAAGAGCACTTGAATCCCCAGGTATCATTTTTCACTGAATCCTGGGTTCCCCAGAGCTGAGGCAAAAGCCCAAGAGGAAGCACCATACCCTTCCACAGTGAACCTTGCTGCAAGGACATTCCCCTGAGGCTGGTGGGCAACCCAATGCCAACCAGCTCACTCTGTGATTGGCCCAATCCCCATGGGAGTCTTATCCTTTGACGGCAAGTGTTCCCACAGCCTCCAAGTGCCCAGACCATGTTTTGCTTATCGAAACATGCAAAGAAACAAGTAGCCCCTTGTAGTGATAACCATTCACTAAAACTGCTGTCAGCTGCCTCCAGAATTGCAGCCTTGCCAGGGACTCACCAGCCACAGCATACTCAAAGGTCAAGTGCTCACCCACAGTGCAAAGTAACTCCCGGTACTCCCCAAATCAGAGAGATCAGGGAACTCAGTGCAAAATGCAGCAGAGCTTTAGACTTGACAGGACCCTGTCTATGACTCTTGGGGGTCTGTGAGGAAGACAGAAGGCCCCCCAAAGTGACTGTGTGGTACCTTTTTCTGTGTTTTTCAAGAACATAGGTCTCAGGGTCACTAGATATCCTGTCTAGATCTCTTCATTTGATATCAAAGGAAGCAAAAGGGAGAGAAGAGTAGAAGTAAATGAGAATCAATTTGGGAAGGTTTTAAACTTCCAAAAACGTCAATGAAGTTTTACATTTTTCTCAGCAAAAATCATGCCAACAAGAAAGGAAGTGAACAGAGCGATGTAACATATACATTTTAAAAAAGGGTTTTAATCGACTGAAAAAATTCCCAGGGGAGAAATAGGATCCAAAAGAGAAAAAGCAGAAAGGCCATTAAAAATATAGCCTGAATATCAGCTTTTAATTTTGACTATAAAGCTCTTTAAAATTTGTTTTAAATATTCAAGCAGCAAGTGTTTTGTCCTACAAGCAGTCAGCCTTTTGCCAGAGCCGAGAGTGTGATGGCTGCAGGAGGGTCCACCTCCTCAGCTCACTGGTTTGGTTTCCAGTGGCAGAGGGAGGTATGGCTCTCTGGCCTACTAGGGGAAGCAAGATCAACGGGGAAAAAAAGTTGCTATCACACTTTAAATACAAAAGTTTTAAAGCAGAGGTATGCCTGAACTAATGACTCAAAACCAAAGCAAATAAGCACACATGAGACTAAAAGCAAGAAGCCCTTTATGGCTTTAACTAAAGTCTCCAAAGAGGGAGGAAAACTGCAACTCACTCAAGAGATCACCCCCAATGACAGCTCAAAGAAAGGAAAGTTTCACTCACCCCAAATAGGGTACAACCCACATTTCTGTCTGACCATATTCTCTGGAGTCTCAGCTTCTTAGCTGACCATCTGCACACAAGGGCATGACATCTAGTGTGCCCCATAGATGGAAGATTACAAGAGACAACCGTCTGTAAGACAGGACATCAAAAACTGTCCCTGAGGGTAAAAAGGATTACAAAACAATGGATACCCTAAAAGTTAAGAGTCATACAAATATCAAACCAGTTTCTATAGATTTTTTTTTCCTTTTGATTTAAAGAACTTACATTTCCAAGGAACTGGCTTCCAGACAGGACTCACACCCGGACCATGGTGGTTAAAGTATGGAATCCTAGCCCCGAGAGTACAGGCTAGATTCCCTTCTTTGCAAATCTCGCAGGGGACCCAAAGCAGACAGTTTGAGTATACAAAGGATTTTAACTTTGTTTTAAAACTGATTTCTGCTATTTTTTTCTTTGGATTTTGTCAAGAGATTTTTTAAGGCTATGTTTGTTTGTTTGTTTTTTCTAATAGGTACCAATAAGATAGCTGTTTAAGATGAGCGCTCTCTAAAAAGTTTTTTTAAAAAAATTATAGCCAATTTATTTATTCCCTAAGCAGCTCAAGCCAATAATCCTTTTTAATGAAAAGTCCCAGTGGTAACTTTGCAGATTTAGAATACCATAGATATAAGCGGTGTCTTAAAAATCAGCACAGAAATACCATTTGACCCAGCCATCCCATTATTGGGTATATACCCAAAGGATTATTAAATCATGCTGCTATAAAGACACATGCACACGTATGTTTATTGCGGCACTATTCACAATAGCAAAGACTTGGAACCAACCCAAATGTCCAATAATGATAGACTGGATTAAGAAAATGTGGCACATATACACCATGGAATACTACGCAGCCATAAAAAATGATGAGTTCATGTCCTTTGTAGGGACATGGATGAAACTGGAAACCATCATTCTGAGCAAACTATCTCAAGGACAGAAAATCAAACACCACATGTTCTCACTCGTAGGTGGGAATTGAACAATGAGAACACATGGACACAGGAAGGGGAACATCACACACTGGGGACTGTTGTGGGGTGCAGGGAGGGGGGAGGGATAGCATTAGGAGATATATCTAATGCTAAATGATGAGTTAATGGGTGCAGCACACCAACATGGCACATGTATACATATGTAACAAACCTGCACGTTGTGCACATGTACCCTAAAACTTAAAGTATAAGATAATAAAATTAAAAAATAAAAATCAGCACAGAAGATGCAGTCCCCTATGACTCCCCATCAAAAAAGTCACTCACAGAAATAGTCTAAGATAGCAAAAGACTGTTGTTGCTACAGACAGTTAAGGATACAGTTTGTGCATATGATGCCTCTGGTATCCCACAAATTTGTGTGTAGGGGAGCACCAGTCACAGACCCATTGATCCGGAACACTGGGTAGCCCCTCCTAGGATTAGACTTTCCCAGAACTAACCAGGCAACAAAAGTTGAGACAACAAAAGCTCCTTATAGATGGGATTTATTAAGACAAACGCCCATGAAGGCTTGGGACATTTGGAACAAAAAGTGTTCTTAATATCTTATGTGTCTTGGGGTTCTCAGCCCTTTCATACTGTCCACTGAATGTGACCCAAAAATCCTGGCCCCTGAGATGGTGGAGACCAAAATAGGGTGCTCCCACTTGGTCACAAGTCAAGCCCTCAAGGATGTACAATAAAATGAGAGGGAAATCTCCAGTGTTTTGGCAGAGGGTAGTTGGCTTGTTTCTTTCTTTCTTTTTTTTTTTTTTTCAGAGACAGTCTTGCTCTGTCATCCAGGCTTGAGTGCAGTGGCAATTATAGCTCACTGCAGCCTCAAACTCCTAGGCAATCAAGTAATCCACCCACCTCCTGAGTGGCTGGGACTATAGGCAGATGCCACTGTGCTCGGTTAATTTTTTTTTTTTTGTAGAGGTTGTTGGGGGAGCCCTTTGTTGCCCAGGCTGGTCTCGAACTCCTGACTTCAAGCAATCTGCCTACCTCAGCCTCTCAAAGTGCTGGGGTTACAGGCGTGAGCAACCATACCTGGCCAACCTTTGGTTTTTATTCCATAGTCTATAGTATCCTTCTTTATGACAAAACAGCACGGGAAGACAAAGACAAAGAAAAAACAAAGACTATATCTGGAAGAAAAAGGATCACACAATACACCTATTTATACAAAACCAATGACAATAACATCAAAATTGCTAAACCTAATACCAGTCTGTATACATGCTTTTCTCTCACAATCTTAAATTGGGAAGAGGAAAAAAGAGACAGTGATTTTTACCATCCACTCAACCAGATTCCACAGACAACCAATAATCTAATTGTTAAAGAATTTCTACTATTCTGCCAGCTTGTCGGGTCCTGGGTTCCCTTGACTGCAGCTTCTGGAGGAGCAGAGAAGTTTTGGTTATCCTGCTTACAGCACCAAAACTGTACGGGCTGAGGGTTTGCCCTTTGTCCTCTGAAGGTTTGCTGAAAATCAACTGACAAAGGGCAGATTAATAGGAGAAAAGACATATCAAATTTATTAACATACACACATGTGCACAGGAGTCATACAAAATATAAAAACTCAAAGAAAGGCCCAGGTGGTTGACACGTGATATGGTTTAGATTTGCGTCCCCACCCAAATCTCATGTGCAATTGTAATCCCCAGTGTTGGAGGAGGGGCCTGGTGGGAGGTGATTTGATTGTGGGGGTGGATGCTTCATGAATGGTTTAGCACCATCCCCTTCATGCTGTTGTGATGGAGTTCTCATGAGATTCTGTTGTTTAAAAGCATGTAGCAACTCCCACTCTGTGTCTTAATCCTGCTTCTGCCATGTTAAGATGCCTGCTCCTGCTTTGCCTTCCACCATGAGTAAAAGCTACCCAGAAAGAACAGGGGCTTGTAGTGTGTCAAGACAGGTTATGGGAGGGAGGGAAGGGGAAAGGCATGGCTAGGAAGAGTGGTCTTGTTATATACATGCAACCTCACTTGTAGCAGCTCCCAGAAAGAATAAATGTCTCCTAGGTCCAGACTGGAGGGGAGGCGTTGTCAGAGAAAGCCTGGCTATTTATTTCCCTAATGTAGATTTTTCTCTACAGATGCAAACCTCCTCCACAAAAAGCAGCTTTGCAGGCTATTTCTGTCTACAGGTCTTCTGAATATCCATCCCAAAATATATCAAAGAAGGAGTATATTTTGGGGTGAAATATTCTTGGCTTTTCTTAGTAGCTGTTACCTTAATTCTGACTTTACCTATCCTATGATAAGAGGTGCTTATATTAAAAAATAAATAGCCAATAAACTTTACTCACTTTATTATTTCTCATCAATACTCTTGGGAAAATGACTGTGTAATGAGGAGAGGGAGTGGCAGTGGATACACTTATATACAGATGAACCATTAGAAAAGATTAACAGGCTCTAGAGTGCATAATGCCTTTGGTGATGAAATCTGTCATTAGCAGCCTAATTCAGATTAATATTTAATGAATAAAGAAAAATAAAATAGGGTGTGGACTCCAAAGGCTAAGATAATTTCAGACATCAGAGTCTCTCCCTCGATTAGAGGTTGGGAGCCATCAGGAACCCTGAGAGAAATGCGTGAACGTACATGTGTGCACGAGACTGGAAAAGAAGTTTTATGAATACCAAATGGCTTTCCAAGAATTGGGAATACACAGACAGAAACTGTGTGTTGCCAAATGCTGTACCACAGCCCAAAAATGGGGAGAACTTCACCAAGACTGGGGAGTGTCAAGAAACAAAGTGGCCTCTTTTGAGGTCTGGACCCAACAAATACCACTTTGGTTCCCAGACTGTCCTCTAGATTAATTGCTACATGTATGCCTTGAATATAAAGCTGGCAGATGCAACCCAAATATAGCACAACATTTTTAAAATTATTATTATACTTTAAGTTCTGGGATACATGTGCAGAACGTGAAGGGTTGCTGCATAGCTATACGTGTGCCATGGTGGTTTGCTGCACCCATCAACCTGTCATCTACATTAGGTATTTCTCCTGATGCTATCCCTCCCCTAACCCCCACGTCCCGACAGGCCCCGGTGTGTGTGTTCCCCTCCCTGTGCCCATATGTACTCATTGTTCAACTCCCACTTATGGGTGAGAACATGCAGTACAACATTTTTTAATTTAGGGAAAAATTAGGGGCTAAGGCTGAAATCTAAGAGGATGGTTGGAAATAAGGGATATATTTTTAAATATCAGGGTCATGTTAGACCAGCTTCTGTAGAAACTAGAGCCCACAAAAGCTTATGTTGGAATACATTATTAGGGAGTGCAGCCCCAGGGAAGCAGGGTTAAGGGAAATAGGAATGAGGCAGAGAAGGAGGGAGGGCAAGTATGAGGGTGTGCACTATGGAGCTGGCTGCCATCTGATACTGAGTGCACTGATTGCTCTACCTCACAAGACCATTTTCTGAGAGGCCACATGAGCTACCAAATTATTTAGGAAAGCCTGTCTGGGGAGAGAAAGGAGAAGAATTTATTTGACAGCCTCCGTTTCCCACTGGTCAAAGATTTACCCTACAGGGTATGAGCTCTTTACGGGATATTAATTCCATACTTCCACGGTACACATAATGAACCATTAGGAGGATCCCTGGCTTTTCATGCTCCAGCAGCAATGGAGAAGCTGGGAGGAGAGCAGAGGCGTGGAGCTGCATGCATGACGTGAGGCATGGCTGGCTTTTGCCATGGAAGCTGATGCAAAAACAAGTGGCCAAGGGCCCTGGAGGTAGGTGCTGCCGAGAGAATTGGAGGTACGAATATGAATTGGAATACAGGGGGAGACTTGAGTTTGGGCAGTGCAGCCCTTGAATGCCTGGCCTCTCAACATAAATCAAGATAAAATGCAGTTAGCCCTGTGTATGTAGAAAGCCCCATAATAGAGGCTCTTCCTGTGCCCGCTTTATGCAACAGGACACATATCAGGTCTTTGTTCTCCTCTTGAGCAAACTGGACCCAACTTTTTGTGTATACCATTCAGATGGATTTGATGGAAAGTAACTGACAACTCAAACTGATGTAACATTAAAGAAGTTGATTAACTCAGATAAGAGGAAATCCAGAAGTTGTTGGATTCTAGCAGTTGAATCACATTTAAGCTGCCTGCTTTCAAACAGGCTACCATCTGCCCAGATTTCTTTCTTTCTTTTTTTGTAGAACAAAACAGTCATATGTAATGTGTCCCAACATCATAAATCTTTCTTATTTGCCTTTATACAACAGCCTCAGCACCCTAAGGTATAAAATTCAACTGTTTAGTCAGCTGTTTCACAACTTCCTAAGAAAAGTTTCCAGTTTCTCAGCTAGATAAATTAGTTGGGTTCTTGTTTATTTACGTTCCCTTATTTGCCATAACTCCTCTTCCTTCATTGTATTTTGTACTTGTAGGATCCTTGGTGGCAAACAATAGCAAAAACATGGCTACTTCAAGCTGAAATTGAATCTATTGAAAGTCTATCTAGGCTGCCAGAATCTATGGGAAAACTGGAAAAACAACTTGGGCAGAAACCATGACAGGTTAGGCACAGCCAAAATCTCTCACAGGATGCTTGGCTTAGGATACCATTGCATGGGTAGCTCTGCCACCCTACACCTGCCTCGGTGCAGCTGGATCTATTATTTCTGCCTAGACCCCCACCCACCCTGTTGCACTGCCTCACCCGTCCATTCAGTGATGATTTCTCATCATTTTTCTTTGCTGAAAATAATAAAAAGTTAACAGTACTTGCATTTCAGAAACAGAAACCTTTATAATTGAATTGGATTTTTTCAGCCCTTGTCTCTCTAAAGACCAGGGTTTTCAAATAGTGAATCTTAAATATTATCCAAGAGTTAACTTAATTCTTATGTGATCTGAGTTTCCTGTTGGGGTTTCGCTACAAATGACTGATGTTTTCTCCCCATTGATTTTACTTCAGTTTTAATCAAATATCATCAGATCATTTGAATTTTCTGCCACACTATTTGGCATGTTTTCTGGTGGTGAAATGAATAAATTTATTGAGCATGCGTTGCTTGAAATTTTCTGATAATTGTGTTTTATTGATTTGCTCTTGTATAATTAAATCAAATAAGCTAACAGTTCTAGGTACTCAAGCAGAGAGAACATGACTTAAACATTTATTGGACTGGATTTGTTATTTTGTAAAATTGTGTTGATGGACACACTGGACCATGCAAGACGAGATATGAAATGTAATAAACGTCACGTATTATCCACAGAGCAAAATTTACTTTTCTCTGAGCTGTCCAGATTTTTAAGCACCAGCTGAGGAGGAAAAGACCATAGTAATTGTGGCTTATATTATCCATACAAATCTGATTACAGCTAGGAAAAAATGGATTCTTTTTAACCTAGAGGGTCTTTCCTCCAGGGAACACCAAATCACAACTACGTTTTATATATGTTTTTTGATGTATTTAGTTAAAAAAAGTAGGAGTCAATAAAAAATTTAATTTTGGAAACAGGATCTATAAGATGCACATGAACAAAATGTTATTGATTGACTTTTTAACTCTCAAGCCAGCATTTGAGATGTGTTGAACTAATCAAAATTTTCTATAAATACTATCAAGTCGTCATTGAGACTGAGTTAAGGGTTTTAAAAAGGAAGAAACCACCTACAGAATGGGAGAAAATATTTGCAAATTATGCATCTGACAAAGCTCTAATACCCAGCATCTGTAACGAACCTAAACAAGTTTATAAGAGAAAAACAAATAACCCCATTAAAAAGTGGACAAAAGATATGAACAGACACTTCTCAAAAGAAGACATACATGTGGCCAACAAGCCTATGAAAAAAAGCTCAGCATCACTGATCATTAAAGAAATGCAAATCAAAATCACAAATACCATCTCACATGAGTCAAATGGCTATTACTAAAATGTCAAAAAATAGCAGATGCTGGTGAAGTTGCAGAGAAAAGGGAACCCTTATACACTGTTGGTGGGAGTGTAAATTAGTTTAACCATTGTGGAAAGCAGTGTGGCAATTCCTCAAAGAGGTAAAAGCAGAGCTACTATTCAATCCAGCAATCCCATTACTTGGTATATAACCAGAGGAATATAAAACACATAAATGCAAATGTTCATTGCAGCAGTATTCACAGTAGCAAAGACACAGAATCAACCTAAATGCCCATCAGTGACAGATCAGATAAAGAAAATGTGGTGCATATACACCATGGAATACTATGTGGCCATAAAAAATGAGTCATGCCTTTTGCAGGAGCGTGGATGGAGCTGGAGGATATCATCCTTAGCAAACTAACAGAGGAACAGAAAACCAAATACAACATGTTCTCACTTATAAGTGGGAGCCAAATGAGAACTTATGAACACAAAGAAGGAAACAGCAGACACTGGGGTCTACTTGAAGGGGGTGCGTGGAAGGAGGGAGAGGAGCAGAAAAAATAACTATTGGGTACTGAGCTTAATACCTTGGTGATGTAGTAATATGTACAGCAAACCCCCACGAAACGTGTTTATCTATGTAACAAACCTTCACATGTGCCCCCCAAACCTAAAAATAAACAGTAAAAGTAAATAAATAAAAAGGAAGAAACCCAGAACACATAACATCATATGAACTTATCATATTCACAGTTGATTAATAGAATCAATGACTGGATTATTTTGCTCTTCACAATGTGGAAGTAAAGAAACAACCCCTACCAGGCCCTCTGCCATAGCCACATTGTTGCATAATATATGCTGTACACTGCCTTGATTCTGCTCAAACAGCATATAGAAACTTCAATCCAAGTAAACCTAGAAATACAGTGTCTTTTTTTTTTTTCTAACCAAAAACAAAGACCAGGGCTTCAAGAGTAATGTGTTGAAACTAGATGCATTTATACATTAAATATTTACAAATGGTATCATTGCATAAGTGGCGACCTTGTCCTAGGGCAAAATGGCAGGAGATTGTCCTCTTTTTACCTGGATGGCAGCACTGGCAAAACAAAATGGGGCAAATTTTGGAGAACTTTTATCACTCTTTATGAACATTGCTAAGTAAGCCCTTCTGGAAAGGGTGTTTAGATACTAGAGATACTTCAAAAGAACCATTTTAGAAGCCTGTGGAATGCAGGTTTCCTCCACAAACTCTAAAGAGCTTTGGGAGCTACCTGAGTTTCTCCGGCTGGAATGTGTTCTGTACTTGGCAGCAATGAAAGTGACTCAGATCTATTACAGACTCACCAAAGTCAGTGGCTCTTGACCTTGTAAAGATCGGGTGCTCCCCTTCAAATGGCTGACCTGGTAATCCTAGTTGAGAGGCAGAGAGTGAGGGTGACCTGTGATTTTCAGGTTTCCTTTTGATCTTCCAATGCTCCTCGTTTGCTGTGCTGCCACATGTGCATTTCAGCACAGCAACTGTCCTTGCACCTTCCCTGGAGAGCAGCCCACCTGCTCCCTGCCAGACGTCCCTTTGAAGTGAGGGCTTCTTTTCACGTGACACCCCCGTCACTCACCCTCCCACTCCCCTAGCCCCTCCCTGTCCCATTTTTTTAAAAGAAGAGAAAAAAAAAAACAGACTACGCACCTAGTTCAGACTGGAGAAGCCGATGTGATCTCTTTGCTTTTAAATTTCACAGCGAAAAGTATACCATGGTTTTTAATGCTTTTGTAACCAATAGGAATGGTACAATTAAGCAAATATTACTTAGTGATATTATTAAATCAGACCTCTTTTCTGTGTGGTGACCTAGGAGTCATTTATAAATACAAACCAACTGCCACATTATGATCCAGAACAGAAGGTTTCTTGGCACTCTTCCTTTAAGTTGTAAGAACACTGTTGTGAAGTTCTTATGGAATTATCACATCATTTAATCATTTATCAAACGGCCATTCCATGTACCTATTGTTCTGAGTACGTCATTTTAGAACAATGATCAACAATGATGAATTACTTGATGTTTGAATGATTTACTAGCAATTATTTAACACAACAAACAAAAATCTTGGTTTCTCCTATTCTTGAGCAACTGGAAAACAAAAGCAACTGGAACAAAAGCAATGGATCAATTTTTTTTTTTTAAAGACACATCTTCATTAAATCAATATCCTTACGGAATGCAGAGCTTAGAATAAAACTGGAGATCATTTTATTCTGGGATATCCACGTTACATTGTAAAGCAGATTCAGATTAAGGGATAACAGGATGGAGTCTTGCTTCATCTTGTTTGGGACAAGCTTCTTAACTTCCCATTCATCCACAAAATGAGGCTAATTGTTACATAAGAATGGTGCTCAAAAGTATTGGAGCCTATGTCACAGGCAGGAATCCCAAAAGTCAAGCCAAGTCCTTCTCCTGGGGGAGGAAGTTAAAGTCTCTGAGAATTAGGTCTTTTCTGCAGTACCTGCTAGTGAGCCACATCCTCCTTTCTCCCCTCTTTATCCCTCAAATTGATTTCTTACTCATTGCATAGCAATAACCACCTGGCCTAGCAATTCCAATTCCCCAAAGCACAGGTTTTTCAACAGTAGCATTTGCCACTTACCCAGGACAAATTTGTAATATTTTTTCCTGCATAAGCCATTTTGACCAAACTAGCATGTCTATGTTTAGGGACCACTACTTTAACAAGGAAGCAGTTATAATGAACGATTGATGATTACAATATTTAAATTGAAATCATGCCAACATTGAAGACTTTCACGATTCTCTATAATTCAATTTAATCACTCAAAAATTTTTATATAGCACTTAAACCTTTTTCTGATTTTTTTGTATTTTCATCAGAATTAATTTTTTCTATAGAAAGCTTATACCAAAATTTATTGATAATTTTGTTTTTATTCATATGTATTTTTATTGCCATTATAAAATTTATTTTGCCTTTATTTCTGTAATTTTTTAAATTGTAAAAACATTCCAACTCACAGAAAAGTTGAAAGAAGAATAAAATGAACGCTCATATATTCCTTTCCTGAAATCATTAGATCTTATGACACTTGTTCCAGCTAACATTTTCCTTTCCCCAAATCACTGAGAATAGGATGCAAAATCATGATAATTCACCCCTAAATACTTCAGCGTGTCAGTCCCAAGGACAAGAGTATTCTACAGAAACCAACTCCTTCGTTGTCTTGGGCTCAGAGTTAAGAAGGGGAAAATTATTTGATCAATGTAATTCAATAGCATTCACCAACATAAAGGCCATATTGACTTTTCCCAAATTGTGTCCAAAAGGTCCTTTGTAGTTTTTGTTTATTTATTTTTTTTATCTGGGAGCCAATCAACTCATGCCTTTTATGTAGCTGTTATTTCTCTTGCTGAAGCAAGACTGATACTCTTCCACTGTTAACAACTCACAACCCATCACAGTCAAGAGAAAAAGCACTTTGCACCGTGAGTTAAACAAAGGTAATTGAGCCACCATGTGTGTTTCTGATCCCTAAACAAAAACAAAAATAAAGTATGAACATTTACCATAAGCCTAAACTTTCTAGCAAAAGCAAGTTTATCCTTAAATTTTACAGTGCTAATATTGCAATATATTTTATGACCTTTGTCAGTCTGTTGTTTGTTTGTCTGTTTTTTTTTTTTTTTTTGTAGAGACAGAGCATTGCTATGTTGCCCATGCTGGTCTTGAACTCCTGGCCCCAAGCAATCCCCCTGCCTCAGACTCCCAAAGCACTGTGATTACACACATAAACATGACACCTGGCCTGTATGTTAGTCATGACGGAAAGTTGTATTTACACTATGTAACCTAGGTAACCTTGATAAGTTTTGCTTTTTTTCTTTTAGATGAACTGGTGATTTTTTTTTTTTTTTATGGTGGGCTGATCCCCTTGTGCCTTTCTGCATGACCTTTATATACTTACATTTCTAATGATTCTGTGGGCCCTCCTGAGTCTTCCTCAAACCAGTACAATACCACTGCCTCACTGTTTTTCATGACACTGACTTCTTTGACAAGTCGAGGCATATGGTCCTGCAGAACATCCTGCCTTCAGGATTATTCTGTTCAATGTGATAAAATCCATGACCATCATTACTCTTTTTGTTGCCAACCTCGTTCCAAATTTAGCCAGCGTGTGCCACATCAAAAGCCAGCGCCAGTGTTCTACTATCATGACCCCATTAATGTTTGAGTACTTACTTGCTTTCCAGTGCAATACATTGTTCCCGACTCATCCCAGGTCTGGAATCAGTTATATCTCCAAACAGCTCTGGTTCCTTTTAATGGAGAATAGTGTTTAGAAACCAATATCTAGGCCCTATAGAGCTAGGATAATTTTTAAAAAATCAATTGTACTACTATTTTTGGTCAAATTCAACAATATTGGAATTTTCCCTGTTTTTGTCCTTTTCATTGTATATCTTCTTTCTCCAGCAGTGAAGCTACCGGCTCTTAACAACATCACTATATTTACTTATTTACTCCAAATTGCAATGTACTACACTTTCAGAATTACAGCACCAATCCCAGAAAACCTATTAAGGAAAGGTTAAGATTACTTTCAGTTCTTTTTGTCCTCAGAATGTATCCACAGTACTGTGTTCTGTGGATAATTGCATGAATTATTTTCTCCATGTGGTTGTTACCAATTACATATATGGTTAGGGTAATTTGTTTTGATTGCATTTAATTTTAGGATTTACCTTTTCCATCATTTCTGATTTAATTTTATTTATTCACTATGTAAAACATTTACATGGTATAAAAGTCAAAATTAAAATATAAATTACAATCAGAAAAACCTTGTTTCAATTCCTAGACCCTCTAGCCCATTCTTACCCATTGCTCTTGGTAACTACTTCCATTAGTTACTGAATTATCTTTCCTGTGGTTTTCTTTGCGTGTGTGTGTGTGTGTGTGTGTGAGAGAGAGAGAGAGAGAGAGACGGAGTTTCGCTGTTGTCTCCCAGGCTGGAGTGCAATGGCATGATCTCGGCTCACTGCAACTTCTGCCTTCCAGGTTCAAGTGATACTCCTGCCTCAGCCTCCCGAGTAGCTGGGATTACAGGCATCTGCCATCATGCCCAGCTAATTTTTGTAATTTTAGTAGAGACGGGGTTTCACCATGTTGGCCAGGCTGGTCTCAAACTCCTGACCTCAAGTTATCCACCTGCCTTGGCCTCCCAAAGTGCTGGGATTACAGGTGTGAGCCACTGTGCCTGGCCTCCTGTGTTTCTTATAAGCAAAAACATATATATTTTCTTAATACTTTCATTTTTATGTATGTATGTATGTATGTATGTATGTATGTTATTTGAGACGGCGTCTCACTCTGTCACCCAGGCTGGAGTGCAATGGCACGGTCTTGGCTCACTGCAACCTCTGCCTCCTGGGTTCAAGCTATTCTCCTGCCTCAGCTTCCCGAGCAGCTGGGATTACAGGCACCCACCACCACACCTGGCTGATTTTTGTATTTTTAGTAGGGATGGGGTTTTACCATGTTGGCCAGGCTGGTCTCAAACTCCCATCCTCATGTGATCCACCCACCTCAGCCTCCCAAAGTGCTGGCATTACAGGCGTGAGCCACCGCGCCTGGCCAATACTTTTATTTTTCTTCTATGAAAGCTAGAATTACTATTTATAATCTTTTTGAACTTTCCTTTTAAACTTAACAGTATAACTCAATGACTCCTAATAGGTTCATAGAGCTATGCTAATGGGCATTATTTCTATAAAGTTCAATTTTCCTGTACATTTACTGTGTACAGCCAATGTCAGTTATGTTCTTATGTTTTTATCAGGTCAGTTTAAAAACATATATTTCATTACCACCAAGATACTATTATTTTGTCAATCAGTTTTTAAATCAAGAACAAAATTTTCTGTTTTCACATCTTTTTTATTGCAATAGTAATTTTGGCATTTTTAAAACTATAGGATTATTTTTGTTATTTCTTATGGAAATATGTATTGTTAATATGATAACTGACCTGTGATTTATATTTATTTCTCATCTAATCTATGAGAAAAGTTTGAACCATATCTTTTAGGATTGCTCTATTGTTCAGGATGAGATAGCAAGCCAATTTCACATTCTTTTCTTTTCTTCAGACAGGGTCTTGCTCTGTCACACAGGCTAGAGTGCTGTGGCATAATCATAGCTCACTGCAATCTCAAACTTCTGGGCTCAAGCAATCCTCCCACCTCAACTTCCTGAGTAGCTGGGATTACAGGTGAATGCCACTATGCTCAGCCCAGTTTCACATTCTTCATACCACTTTTGGTGATGTGTAGTCACTGACCACATTGCTGGCTAAGAAAAGTGTCAATGGCAAAGTTAAAACTGCTTAGGGCACTCGGTTTAAAATGGTGAATCAGATAGTGGGGTCAAGTCATCTGACTTACCTTCACGACAGCTGTATGCATAATCTATGTACGCTGCTTCATTGAACAGATTGTTCTGATCTGTAGCATGGATGATTCATTCAAGTTGGCTTTGGACATTTTACCAGTTGTCAAGATCCTCTTTTGTCAGCACCAATTAGAGTTTTCAAGTAAATTATTAGAAGGAGACAACTGTCAGAAAAATTTGGTGACTTGGTAAATCTATGTCTCAAGCCTAAAATTCTCAAGAACAAACCCTAGTCAGGAGATTGTAGTTCTTCCTCTAGCTCTGTTACTTACTAGCCATTTATCTCAGGATCTTTTAAGCAATAGCTTTTCATCTATAGAATGAGAGTAATGACACTTACCCTATCATCCTGACCATGGTTACCATAATAGTTTTTGATAGCCGTGGCAATTTGCCAAGTGGTAATAATTGGGAAGTGATTATGAGCCTTGGAGTTTGATGTGATGTAATATGGTGGCTCCTTCAAGTCATCGTTTATTTGAAGAGTGGATTCACTTTCTTCCATGGCTAGTGAATAAAGCATTATGAATATTAAGCCATGTTTAATTCTAGATAAAGGGGCTGCTAGTAGCATACAAACTTTTTACCAGAGAGTGCTAGCCTGTAGTAGGAAAACAGAATGGAGATCCAAGTTTGAGTGTAAGCTGTCTCCCTTTGGCTTTGGGCATGTCTGGCAATGCCTGGGATTGTGGCAACAGGCTCTGGAAGTGGAGATTTGTAAGAGGAAAAAAAAGGCACCTCATACTATGTAATGAGAGAGTCAAGACAAGTTTGGTCTAATAAGATTCTGGTTTTGTCGAGGAGGATGGAGCTGAGGATACCATGACAATTATCATTCAGAGCCTCCTGTGGCCCAATCCACAAAACTGATTCATGGGAGAGGGCTTTGAGCAGAGCAGACAGGAGAGAGTTGGGGACTTAAAACTGCTGTGCTTTGGGAGCTGTGTAATAGGAAAAAGAAATCTGGTCACCTTGTTTCGGTGAATTGGGAACTCTGGTGCCAGCCGTTCTGACAGTAGCAGAACACAGAGCAAGTGAAGTCTATATCATCTGAGACTCCCCCGGGACTCCAGAAATCATTATGTAGTGGAGTGTGCCTGTGTTTGTATTTTGAGGGAATGCATTGGAAGAGGGACTTAAAAGAGGCTATTTGTCCTAAGAGAACACGTGGAGAAAGAGAGACACAGGCAGAGACATGATTTTTTTTTTTTTTTTGCTATTTTTGGAACCCTTTGTTTTATCATAGACTAGTTCACTGATTTGATTAATATTAAAAAGTGAACTTAAAATTAAGTTTTCAATAATTTAAACAAGGGGAAATGCAACAATGTGAATATGTGTAATGCCACTGAACTGTACACTTAACAAGGGTTAAAATGGTACATTTTATGTTATGTGTGTATTTTGCCACAATTAAAATAAAAAAAAATGAGGGCAAGGGAAATGGAAACACGGAGAACTTTTCCTTTTAAGGAAAAAAAAAGGTAGCTAATTTAATAAATAGGACAATACGGGACAAAGGATAGCCCCAAAGGGATTTCTGCTAGCCAGGCTGAATGATAATCCATGCTGGTTGTGTCATTAACCCTCCTATCTTCTCATTAATCCCCGTACTTTGAAAAAAGGCATGAATCAACTGCAGTCTTCAGTTCATTTCCAGTAGGTTATCCAAGTTACACTCACTCCACTGAACCTTCTCCAGGCCAGATGTTTGAAGACTTTTCAGTCCTCTGGATGAAAACTATCCTTTATCATCTTGATTTATGACAGCCTTTCATTTGATGATCAAACAAAGCCACTAATAATTCTGTTATAGATGTCTTAGAAAGTCCTTAGGAGAATATTTATACCCATAGGCTCTTGGCCTTCAGTTCTGCCTTACTATATCAGCAGCACAGGTGTTAATGCACTGAGAACTTTCTTCCATGTTGGAGTATTGTTACATATTGTCCTTTTCCTTAGTCTTTTTAAGATCAGGCCTCTGCAGGGTCATGCCTGAAGTGGTAGTCACCTAGGGTGAAATGCCACAGGTACTGCACCAAGCCACTCCTGTAACTTGGCCCTATCAAGTCCTGTGATTCTTCCATTGTCACACTGTGGTATTAGGAGAAGTTTTGTTTTACCTACTCAATCCAGTAAGGAGGTTTGGGAAGTGTGACTCTTATGTGGTAAGAAATAAAATGACTGTATATTATTTAAAATCTGTACTTTCTCTCAGGAGAAAGACAAAAGGGACATATTTTCCTTAAAATGAGAAAAGTTGTTAGAGGACTCAATAAGAGTGAAGTGGATGGAGCATTCAGAGGAATTCACATTTAGAAATATAACTTACTATTTCTACTTGATTTTATCCCCTGGCTATAAGACTCACAAAGCAATTGCTTTAGCCTTCTTCGATGTAAAATCATACCGCTCAGAGCCCATGCAGCAATTGATTGAAAAACACTTGGTTTGATTTTGGATAAAGCCACAGATCAGTAGATATTTGTAGCTGTAAGAATAAAAGGTGGTTATATTACTTATAACTGTAAAGAAAAAAATGCATGTAATTTTCATAGGATAGGAAACCTTCACACTCAAGAATAGCTTTCTTATCCATAGTCAGGTGCCTGAAGAAAAGATGCTAATATTTTTTCTCTTCTATAGTTGAAGACCTTATCTAAAAATATCTATGGAAGAAATTAAGCCATTTTTTCTAAGTGGGGAACTAGCTCTTTTAAAATTACCCAGGACACTTGTTAAAATGTTCATTTGTTACCAAGATCTTCTGAATCAGAAATTTTCCAATCTACATATTAACAAGGCCCCAGGTCATTTTTTTTTCTACCAAAGTTTGACATCACTGTTTTAATATGGTATTTGTCATCTTGACACGATGGAGCTGCCATCTTGAGGACAAATGATGGTAGGGAGGAGACTTAGTGGTCAATCAGGAGAGGGGTGGAGTACAAGACTCAAGGGTGGAGAAAAGGAGGGAAGGACCAATGCAAAATAGAGAGGTCGGTCACAGAGATACTTGTCCTATTTCACACTTGGAATTTTACATTTTGAAAGGTCTTGATGATGTTTCAGAACATGCAATATAGGAGCATTAGCAAAGAAAATAAAAATTCAGACCATAAGCTGAAAATAAAAGAGGAGACATCCTACTTGACAATGGAGGAATGATAGCTTGTAACTTTTGGAAGCAATACAGGAAACCACAACGTGAAAGATGATGTAAAACTTCATAGAAACAACATTTTATATACCCAAACAGAGGAGCATGAATGCCTGCAGCACTTAGGATCAATATGGTTAACTATAATTTATTACATACTTTCCAAAAGCTAGAAAAGAGAATTCTGAATGTTTACAACATAAAGAAATGATAAATTAGATAATGGATAGGCTAATTACACGGATTGGATTGTTATACATTATATACACTTATCAAAATATCACTCTGCATCCCATAAATATGTCATTCTTATGTGTCAACTAAAAATAAAAGGGAAAAAGAACATAAGTGTAAATTGAAAAAATCAAAATATAAACACACATTTACCAAAAATGTGACAGAAAAATTATAAAGGAATTTAACATGTATGATAAACACACTCTATGCCATGAACTTGCACATATTTATGTAAATTAAACCTTACAACTGCCCTACAATATACTTATTCCTATGTTGCGTTGGGAAAATGAGAAAACTCAGGATCAGAAAGTGTAAGTACCTTGCTGGATATGATAGTCACATGAGTGTGTCTCACTCTAGAGTCCATGTTTCTACCACTGAGCACAGCAGGTTTCATACCCTGGTAATGACTGATAACGACTCACCACAATCCATGGGGATACAAAATCTTCCTAGGTATGCAGCTGGACTGCATTTTCCAGAACCTCTGCACTGAGGGTGGCTTTACGACTGAGTGTACTGAATGGATTGGCAGTAAAAATAGATGTTTCACTTCCAGGCCTGGCTTAATAAAAACCCTCTTGTGAATAACCCTCTTGTGAATACCCCTCTCTTTCCTTTCCCTAGTCTTGTTAACTGGAATGGAGATGAGCTGCATGCTACGTGTCAGCCCAGTAACTGTGTAGAGGCTGATCTGCATAAGCACAGATTCCTCATGGACTTAAACCATGACACATGTAGACTTACTGATTACAATGCTTATCCTGTCATAAGTAATGTTCATATGAGGAATTCATATAACACATCTAAAACTCCAGGGACAAATGACATATATATATATATATATATATATATATATATATATATATATACACACACACACACATACATATATATATACACATACATATATATACACACACACATATATATACATACATATATGTGTGTATATATACATAACTGCTTGTGTGTGTGCGTATATATGTATACATATATGTATACACACATACACACACACACACACACAAGCAGTTATGTTACAGGAAACATCCCCAATAAGTTTATGTAACAGGAAACATACCCAATAAGTAAATGTACAGAGCCATATTCTACCTACAGAATAATTAAAAATTATGAATTAAAATGTGAATTGTGCTGACAAGATTGTGGTGGCCAACATATATTGATACAACACTGAGGCATTATATGTTAGTACAATCTTTGTTTTTTGGAGGGAAATTAGGGACTTTTATTAAGAGGCATTGTAACATTCACCCTTTTTGAATTGAAACCTAGTCCTAGATCTTGATCTTAATAATGATTTGGAATAATCATCAACATAAAGTTGTATTTAGGATAGCAAACAAGCAAACAAACCCCAAACACAGAAACCAGTGTATTGGTCAGGATTCTCCAGGGAAACAGAACCAACATGTACATGTATCTATCTACATCTACATCTACATCTACATCTACATCTACATCTACATCTACATCTACATCTACATCTACATCTACATCTATATCTAATCTATATTAAGATTTTAAGGAATTGGTTCATGCAATTATGGAGGCTGGCAAGTCCAAAATCTGCACATCTGCAGGGTGGGTCAGCAGGCAGAGACCAAGGGAAGAGTTGCAGTTTGAGTCCAAAGACAGTCGGCCAGCAGAATTTCCTCCGTTTCAGGGGAGGTTGGTATTTTACTTTTCTTTTGTTTGTTTGTGGTTGTTTTTCCAGGAGCCTGGCAGGGCCCTTTCTCTCTTCTTTTTTTTTCCTTCAACTTTTATTTTAAGTTCTAGGGTACGTGTGCAGGTGTCACATAGGTAAACGTGAGCCATGG
Organism: Pongo abelii; assembly: GCF_028885655.2. Taxonomy (NCBI): domain Eukaryota; kingdom Metazoa; phylum Chordata; class Mammalia; order Primates; family Hominidae; genus Pongo; species Pongo abelii. Next base: position 67,459,360 of record NC_071991.2, read on the forward strand.
TGGTTGACTGCACAGATCAACCCCTCATATTGGTATTAAGCCCAGCATCCATTGGCTATTCTTCTGATGTGCTGCCTCCCCCGTCCTCTCCCCCGATAGGCCCCAGTGTGTGTTGTTCCCTCCTATGTGTCCATGTGTTCTCATGATTCAGCTCCCACTTATGAGTGAGAACATGTGGTATTTGGTTTTCTGTTCTTGCATTAGTTTGCTGAGGATAACGGCTTCCAGCTCCATCTATGTCCCTGCAAAGGGCATGATCTTGTCCCTTTTTATAGCGGCATAGTATTCCATGGTGTATATGTATCACATTTTCTTTATCCAGTCTATCATTGATGGGCTTTTGGGTTGATTCCATGTCTTTTCTATTGTGAATAGTGCTGTGATGAACATACACATGCATGTATCTTTATAATAGAATGATTTATATTCCTTTGGGTATATACCCAGTAATGAGATCGCAGGGTCAAATGGTATTTCTGTCTCTAGATCTTTGAGGAATCACCACATTGCCTTCCACAATGGTTGAACTAGTTTACACTCCCACCAACTGTGTATAAGTGTTCCTTTTTCTCCACAGGAAGTCGGTATTATTCTATTAAGGCTTCAACTGATTGGATGAGGCCCACCCACATTATGGAGCATAATTTGCTTAACTCAGCCTACTAATTTAAATATTAATTTCATCCAAAACTACGTTCATAGAAACTTCTAGAATAAAGTTTGACCAAATATCTAAGTACCACGGTCTAGCTAAGTTGACACATAAAGTTAACCATCACTATCAGTATACTTAAATAACTAAAAATTGCGGCCGGGCACAGTGGCTCATGCTTGTAATCCCAGCACTTTGGGAGACTGAGGTGGGTGGATCACTTGAGGTCAGGAGTTCGAGACCAGCTTGGCCAACATGGTGAAATCCCATCTCTACTAAAAATACAAAAATTAGCCGGGCGTGGTGGCGCATGTCTGTAATCCCAGCTACTCAGGAGGCTGAGGCAGGAGAATCACTTGAACCTAAGAGGCTGAGGTTGCAGTGAGCCAAGATCATGCCACTGCACTACAGCCTGGGCGACAAGAGTGAGACTCTGTCTACCGAAACAAAACAAAACAAAACAAAACAAATAACTAAAAATTGCAAAATGTTTTATCAAACTATGGCAATCAATTTGGTCAACTATCACACAGCCATTCAAAATTATGAATATGAAGACTCTATAGAACATGAAAAATGACATTTTCTCATTTCACAAAAGCTTGTTGAATGCCCTAATTGCCAAATTGTACACATAATGATGGAGAAGCTACAACTCCTTATCTCAAGAAATTCACAGCCCTGTAAGATGGACTTCCTGGAAAATGTTTTGGGGTCATGGGGTGCTGTGGTAGAAGGTGGGGATTAGTGGCATATGAAGCTGAAGATGTGGGCAAAGACCAGCTCACAAAGGGCTGAAAGATTAATGTGTTATTGAGGCATTTGGGGTTTACCTTGTAGCAGCAGGGAGCCCCTGGGGTGTTTTTAAGGTGAGTAGCTTTGCTTTTATAGATCAGTTTGGTAGCAAGATAGGGATTGTTGTGCAACAAGCCCTGAGGTCAAGAGATTAATTAAGCAGGCCTGGTAAGAAATGACTTGAGCCTGAATTAGAATGATGGCAATGGGAATGGAATGGGGGAAGAGATTCCAGGGATATATAGGAAAAGCAGAGTCAATGGAATCTGATGACAGATTGCCTACAGAGGCTAAGAGAGAGATAAAACATTAGAAAAAGACTCCTAGGTTTCTAGCTCGGTTGCTTTCCAGCAAAGATACAGAACAGAGGAGCAAAGAAATTAATATAAGTGGTTAGTTAAGCAAGAAAAAGTTAACAAGGGACATTTTGGTAACATGGAGCTAGTAATTACAGAAAACAGCTTCTACCATAGGCCTGAGGGAAGAAAGAGAAGGAACTGGGGTTTTTAGAGCAAGAAGCTTGAACGATGCCCTATGGAGTCAGGACAGACACCCAAGGAATGATGATGAAGCTGGGCTGGGAGGACTGAAGAGTAGTTGGAGACCAGAACAATAGGCACTGCAGGGATGAAAGGCTGTTGCTGGGGCCATGCTGACAGAACAGAAAGGTAACAAAAGAGTGACTCCGTCCTTCCACCTCCAGGCCTGCCATCTCCCTCAAGCATCTCCTATTTGCAGAGTCCCTACCGGTAAAGGGGAAATGCAGTTTGCTTAGTAGAAGTCCCAGCATTACAGAGTACAGAAGGATGGGTTTAAAGATGAAAGAAGTAATTTAGGAAACAGTGTCAGAAAGAAGAAAGGCTGAAAACCAGTGACTGAGGTATCTATCTCAAAAGTTAGGAGAAGACACAAAATTAATCAAGAAAAAACATTAAAGATAAGAGCAGTCATTAGTGAAAGTGAAAACTGACATATAATAGAGAAAATCAACAAGACCAAAAGTTGTTTAAAATAAAACTAGTAAAATTCACCAATTTCTGGGCTGAAGAAAGTATATTACTATATATTCCATAGGCATTAAAGTGGGAAAAAAATATTAAGAATGACTTGATCCAATATATTTGAAATCTCTGGAAACTAAAAATGAAAGAAATGCTTTTTAAATGTACCAACCCTGGAGATGAAAGCTTGCTAAATCAGGACTGGTCTGTCATTCTAGAGGAACACTGGTTTTATTTTAATAGAAAGTCTAAGTCAGCTCTAGTACCTTTGGCTCTTCTGAGATGAGTAAATATTCTTCATTAGGAGTATGAAGACATTCATCGTGGTATTTTCATACAATGACCAAACTTGCCACGGTGAACATGGAGGAATCTTAGCCAGGCACCAAAGAGTGTGTCGTGTGTGACTATTTCAAGTTTGAAGGAAGGTAAAACTGGCTGATGAACATAGAAACCAGATTTGTGGCTGCCTTTGGAGAACTAATGCCTGGGATGAGCCGTGACAGAGGCTTCTGGAGTACTGGATATGGTCTATATCTGGATCAATATAGTGGTCATAGGAGAATATTTGATTTGAGAAAATTCCTCAATCTGTACCCTTATAATTTATGTACTTTATGTTTATACTTTAAGAAAAATATACTTTAAAAATCCAGTTGGGATAGAAACTAAGAGAGGGATTCTATCTTGCTGTAGACTAATTTCTTTTCAACTCTTACTTGATTCTACATTGTCTTCTGATTTGCTTCTGTGCTTCCTTCACTACCAGGTCAACAACCTCTTTCATTGGGGAAGACTCGAGGTGTGGTTTGCAGTAACTAGAGATGTTGAACTACAAACAAGACCTTTTAGTTTTCATTAGGAAGGCATTATTGGCTAGATTTCACCTGCCCCGGCTGTTTGTGTCGATCACTGTCACTTTGAAAAGCTATAAACAAGGGAACTGCAAGAAGAGGGGCTTTCTCAATGCCAGGGCACTCAGTGAAGGACATCAGCGAAATTGCTGGTTCAAAATTCTGGGTGGGTAAACATTTTATAAATCTCAGCCTTCAGACAAAAAAAAAAAAAAAAAAAAAAAAAAAGATACCTCTTGATTGGGCATCTCCCAGAAATCCTTTCTGCTGTGGTTGTTTTCTAGTCTGTCACTAACAAATGTCCTCCTGACAAGAGAGCTGAAATTCGAGACTGTCTGCTTGCTGCTGCACTGGGATTTTTGCTGTTTAATTTTTTCATGGCTACTTGTCTCTAGGTGTTGCCTACTTAATAAAAACTTCAGTGGATTAAATTTTTTAAAGTAACTATTACAGAGTAGTCATATAAAAATACTAAAAAAAAGACACCACCAAACAAAATTATATTTATAAGGAACACACACAAATACACACATTAATACTTTTGTAAGAATCCTCAAGCATTTGTTAGCTTTGCTTCCAAAACCTTTAAATTTTGATGAAGTCCACTTTATGTATTTTTCCCTCTTGTTGCTTGTGATTTGGGTGTCATTTAAAAAATAAATTGCCTAATTCAAAGTCACAAACATTTACACCTATATTTTCTTGTAAGAGTTTTGGAGTTTTACCTCTTAAATTTCGGTTTTACATTTTGATTCATTTTGAGTTAATTTTTGTATATGATGTGAAGTAAAGATCCAAATGCATTCATTTGCTTGTGAATATCATCTCAGCACCATTAACATTCTTATTCCTTGTCTTAGCATCCTTGTCAAGAATCAACTGACCATAAATGTGTGAATTTATTTCTGGACTCTCACTTCTATTCAATTGGTCTATATGTCTACACTTATACCAGTACCACATAGTATTAATTACTATAGCTTTGGAGTATATTTTAAAATCAGGAAGTGCAAAATCTCCAAATTTGTTCTTCTTCATCAAGATTGTTTTGGCTATTCTGTGTTTCTTGCATTTCCATATAAATCTTAGAATTAGGTTGTCAATATCTGAAATAAAGCCAGCTAAGATTTTGATAGGAACTGTGTTGAATCTGTAAATCAATTTAAGAAGTATTACCATCTTAACAAATTTGGAAGATCTTAAATTTGAGATATTTTCCAATCCATAAATTTGAGATATTTTCCTATTTATTTAGGTCTTCTTCAGTTTCTTTCATTGGTGTTTTGTAGTTTTCAGTGTGTAAGCCTATATAGTTCCTTTGTTAAATACTAAGAATTTTTTATGCTATTGTAAATGGAGCTGTTTTCTTAATTTAATATTTGGATTGTCCATTGCTTGTGAGCACATTTTATTTTGTCCAAGAATGAACTTTCAATTTGATTGAAATAGTCCTTAGGAAGTCACTCTCAAATATGGCTTAACAGAAAAGATGCCTTTTATGGCATGAAGAATTTAGTGGGAACAGTAACCCCTCATAGATAATTTTTTTTGTAACCCCTCAAAACTTGAACTTACACTTCTAAAATTGAGTTTAATCTCTTTAGAGGAGGTAGAGTATTATACATCTTTGTAGTCTTATCAGTGAGACAATCGTGCTAGTACAAATTAAGAGAGGTACACAAAGCATTCATTTCCAGATCATTTTGGAAAATATCTTATTTTTCAGATTAGTCATTGTAACTCCTAAATTTGATTAGTAACTTGTTATCCAGATAGACTGTTATAAGGTATAAGTTGCTTCCAGGCTGGGTGCAGTGCCTCATGCCTGTGATTCCAGCACGTTGAGAGGCCGAGGCGGGAGGATTGCTTGATGCCAGGAATTTGAGACCAGCTTGAGCAACATAGCAAGACCCCATCTCTATATAATAAATTAAGTTTAAAAAATTGCTTCCATAAAATACATCTCGGCTATACCCTGAAGATACTTTCATGTCCCAGGGATGTTGTGTATGAAGCATTACGCGTGTCTGGTGAATTTTACAGTTTTCAAATGTTCCTATAAAGTGCAAAATGCATTCGATCAGAAAAGGATTTTGTTAACCCAACTTCATCTTGTCACTAACCAACATCATTTGTCATCATTTCCAGGGTTGAAACGAAATTTTTGTCTATTTATTATGCCAGGATTACTCTATCTTCTGAGAAGACAAAAAGTACCCATTTGCTAAGATTTCCCTATACTGTGGTCGTGTACCAAACAAAATTCTTCAGCTTTACCTGTGTGGAGCTAGAACAGTTGGGTAGCCAGCCAGCCTTCTTCTCCTTGCCCAGTTGAAGGCTGCAGCTGTTAAACAGCACTGCCCTCTTGTGAGCAAACTCCAAAAGGACCAGCTTGAAAAAGTCCCCTCAATTTAACTGCTGCCTATCTGTAATAAAAACTGCACTCCAGTCGAAACCTAAATTTTGTGAACCACCAGTTTCTACCACAGATTTCCACCAGAGGTTCACAGAGCCCTCTAGAGATATTCAATTTTCATCCTAAAAGAACAAGAACATTCCCGGCATTCTAATAATCACAATCTTCTCTCTCTTCCTCTATCCCCAGCAATTTAATATTTTTTAGATTTCTAAAATCTCAATGTGTTTCACAAACTGATGTAGTTAAACAACTTCAACTATGTTTTTTCCCTCAGTAATGAATGCTTCATGACAGTAGGAAACTGACCGTAAAGAAGAAGGCAGGAAATACTGCCCCTCATTTTTGTGGATGAGAAACCAGAGGTCCAGAGAAGTTCAGAAATTAGCAAAGCACGTGGTTCAGAGTCCTTGTCTCTTGCATCTCAGTGCAGCCTGTTATTGCTACAGAATGTGACAGGATGTAATTTCTCAAAGGCAGAAGCTACTTCCATAACTTTTCTATCTTCCTGACAGACTGGCATTGTGAGCAACATTGAATATGAAGGGCTTTCTCACTCATCATTTTTTCTTGTTAAAGTATAGGTTTTGGTTTATTAGTTATATGAATAGTGTTTGCATTTAATGAAACTATAACATCAATACAAAGTATTGCCAATAGGAATTATTCCTGTCCAAGCAGGACTCTCCTTAATACATAAATAATGCTATCAATACTTCTAACAACTCACGTCTGTTGTCCCATTCCTCGGGCTCCTTTTCCCATTCAGCAAATGTTTATTAGATATTCCATGTATCAGGTAATATATTACTACAAGGCCCTGTGGACTTTTCTTATTCACATGCCTCTCATTCATTTTCATCTACATCTTATCAGGTTGGAACACAAGATGCTTAATTATCCACAGCACACTGTTTAGTGCAGCAGGCTGTACTTGTAAACTGCAAATCAGCAGAAGCAATGTTGGATGAGTGCATTTTCTCCTTTCATTCAACACGCGTTTTGAACTGTGACATTTCCCAGCTTTAAGATATTTTATAGATTTAAATTGTGCTCCAAATAAATGAGTTGACTGTGTTAGCTGCAAAATAGACAGGTCTTAAGCAGAAACGGATACTTAGTTTATTGTGACCTTTTTCCTATTTCAATGAACTGGCTGCTGGAGAGAAATGGGTACCTATGACAGGCAATAGCACAGTGAGGTTTGAAGCCAGTGGATGGGTCATTCCAGTTCTGCTTCTTTTCAGCCGTATGAGCTTGGGCATAAATAACTTTTTGTTTTTAGCTTCATAGGGTTGTTATGAGGATGAAGTGAAATTTTAAGCACACGCACACACACACAAATTAGCACACCCTAAGTGCTCAATAAGTATTCACTCTTATTACATGCTCTACCTTGTGTTTTCTTTCATTTACTTTTAGTAAAGTATAATATTTCTTGTCATTTATTTTTATTTTTGGCAGCTTTATTGAGGTATAATTAACAAATAAAATTGTATATATTTACTGTATACAATGTGATGTTTTGATACAGGTACACATTGTGCAATGATTACCATAATCAAGCTAATTAACATATCCATCACCTCACGTAGTTATATTTGTGGTGAGAACACTTAACGTCTATTCTCTTAGCAAATAGCAAATATATAATACATTATTATTAAGTATAGTCACCATACTGTACACTAGGTCTCTGCAGGAATTATTCAACTTATAACGGAAAGTTTGTACCCTTTAACCAACATCTTCTGATTTCCCCCAGCCCTCCATCCCTGCTAACCACCATTCTACTTCTGTTTCTATGAGTTTGACTTTTTAACATTTCACCTGTAAATGAGATCATGCAGTATTTATCCTTGTGTACCTGGCTTATTTCATTTAGCATAACATCCTCCAGGTTCATCCATGTTGTCTCAAAAGACAGAATTTCCTTCTTATTTAAGGCTAATAATAATATTCCATTGTATGTGTGTGTATGTATGTGTTTATACCTGCCATATTTTCTTTATCCATTCATCTAGCAATGGACACTTAGATTGATGTCATATTTTGACTATTGTGAATAATGCTGCAATGAACGTGGGAATGCAGATATCTTTTGGAAATAGTGATTTTATTTCCTTTGATATATACCCAGAAGGGGGATTGCTGTATCATATGGTAGTTTTAATTTTAATTTTTTGAGGACTCTCCACACTGTTTTCCATAATGGTTGTGTCAATTCTCATTTTCTCATTCCCACAAATAATGTCTAAGGGTTTCAATTTTTCTACATCCTTGCCAACGTTTTTTGTCTTTTAATTTTTTTTTTTTTTGTCACCCAGGCTAAAGTGCAGTGGTGCGACCATAGCTCACTGCAGCATTGAACTCCTGGGTTCAGCCTCCTGAGTAGCTGAGACTACAGACATATGCCACATGCCACCGTGCCTGACTAATTTTTTTTTTTTTTTTCCATGGAGACAGGGTCTTACTATGTTGACCAAGCTGGTCTTGAACTCTGGCCTCAAGTGATCCTCTTGCCTTGGCCTCCCAGAAGTGCTGGGATTACAGTTGTGAACCACTGAGCTGGGCCTTATCTTTTGAATTTTTGACAATACCTGTCCTAACAGGTATGAGGTAATATTTCATTGTAGTTTTGATTTGCATTTCCCTATTGATTAGTAATCTTGAGTACCTTTTCATGTACCTATTAGCCATTTGTATGCCTTCTTTGGAAAAATGTCTATTTATGTCCTTTGCCCATTTTCAATCAGGTTATTATTGCTATTTCTTATATATTTTGGATACTAACCCTTTATTAGGTATATGGTCTGTAAATATTTTCTTCCATTCTGCAGGTTGCCTTTTCATTTTGTTGATTGTTTCCTTTTCTGTGCAGAAACATTTTAGTTTGATGTAGTTTGTTTTTGTTGCCTGTGCTTTTGGTGTTACATCCAAAAAATAATTTCCAATGGCTTTCGCTTTTCTAATTCAGTAAGTGTAAATGACGAGTTAATGGGTGCAGCACACCAGCATGGCACATGTATACATATGTAACTAACCTGCACATTGTGCACATGTACCCTAAAACTTAAAGTATAATAAAAATAAAATAAAAAAATGCTTTTTTCCTAATAAATGTTTGACTGTTAAAAAAAACCAAATAATAATAATAATAATAACAACTAAGACAAATGTCATAGAGTTTTTCCCCTCTGTTTTTCTTTAGGAGTGTTACAGTTCCAGGTTTTATGTTTAAATTTTCAGGTATTTTTCAGTTGATTTATGTGTATGGTGTAAGACAATCATCTAATTTCATTTTATTTACATATGGATATTGTTTTCCCAGCATCATTTATAGAAGAGATTGTCCTTTTCCTATTGTGTGTTCTTGGCACCTTTCTCAAAGACTTGGTGACTGTAGATACATGGATTTATTTTTAGTTCTCTATTCTGTTCCATTTATGAATGTGTCTGTTTTTATCCCAGTACCATACTGTTTTGATTACTGTAGCTTTGTAATACAGAACGATGCCTCTAGATTTTTTCTTTTTGTTCAAGATTGCTTTATCTATCAAGGTCTATTTTGATTCTATATGAATTTTAGTATTTTTCTATTTTTGTGAAAAATGCCATTTGAATTTTGATAGAGATTATGTTCAATCTGTAGATTGCTTTGGGTAATATAGACATTTTTAGACTATTGATTCTTCTGATTCATGAATACAGGATATCCTTCCACTTATTTGTGTCTTCTTTAATTTCCTTCATCAATATTTTATAGTTTTCAGTGTAGATTTTTACCTTCTGGGTTAAGTTTATTCCTAAGTATTTTTTGTTGATGCTATTGTAAATGGGAGAATTTCTTTTTCAGATAATTCGTGTTATTGATAGAAACACTACTGTTTTTTTGTAAGTTGAGTTTGTGAACTCAACTTTACTGAATTCCTTTATCAGTTCTAAGTTTTTTAGTGAAATTGTTAGGATTTTCTATATATAAGATCATGTTGTTAGCAAACAATTATACTTCCTTTTCTATATGGATTTTTTTTTTTCCTAATTGCTCTGGCTGGGACTTACAGTACTGTGTTGAACGGAAGTGGTGACAGTGAATATCCTTATTTTGTTCCTCATCTTGGAGGAAAATCTTTCAACTTTTCACCATTCAGTGTGATGTTGTCTGTGGGACTGTCACATACAACCTTTATTGTGTTGAGGAGATTCCTTCTATACCTAGTTCAATGATAGTTTTTATTGTGAAAGGATGTTGAATTTTGTCAAATGGTTTTTCTATGAATTTTGTTCTTCATTCTGTTAATATGAGGAATATCATTTTTGGATCTATCTTGAACCATTCTTTCATTCTAGGGATAAATCCCACTTGATCATGGCGAATGAATCTTATAATGTACTATTGAATATGGTTTGCTAGTATTTTGTTGAGGATTTTTTACATCTATGTTAATCAGTGATATTATTCTATGGTTTTCTTGTCTTGCAGTGACATTTTCTGGCTTTGGTATCAGGGTGAAGTTGGCCTAAAAAATTAGTTTGGAAGTATTGCCTTCCTTTCAACTTTTTTTGAAGACATTAAGAAGGACTGGTATTAATTCTTCTTTAAATGTTTGGCAGAATTCAGCCAGGAAACCACCTAGTGCTGGACATTTCTATGATGGGAGACTTTTGATTACTGATCCAGTCTTCTCACTCATTATTGATTTATTTAGATTTACAATTTCTTCCTGATTAGGTTGTATATGTCTACAAATTTATCCATTTTTTTCTAGGTTGTTAGACTTTTTTGGTATATAGTTATTCACAGTAGTCTCCTATGATCCTTTGTATTTCTGTGTTATCAATTCTAATGTCTTTTCTTTCATTTTATTTACTTGAGTCTTCTTTCTTTTTATCTTAGTTGATTTGGCTAAGGGTTTGTCAATTTTTTTTGGTTTCTCAAAAAAAAAAAAAAACAACAACTTTCAGTTTGTGGATCTTTGTTATTGGTTTTCTAGTCCCATTTACTTCTAGTCTGATTTTCACTATTTCCTTCCTTATGCTAACTTTGAGCTTAGTTTGTTTTTCCTTTTGTAGTTCCTTGAGTTCCTTGTAGTTCCTTTGTAGTTCCTTGTAGTTCCTTGAGGTGCAGTTTATTTGAGATCTTTCTTTTTTGATGTAGGCATTTATTGCTATAAACATCCCTCTTAGAAATGCTTTTGCTGCATCTCATGTTTTGTTGTGTTGTGTTTCCATTTTCATTTGTCTCAAGGTATTTTAAAATTTTGTGCTTGACTCTATAGTTGTTCAGAAGCACACTGTTTAATTTCCACATATTTGTTAATTTTCCATTTTCCTCCTGTATTGATTTCTAGTTTCATATCATTATCATTGGAAAAAATATTTGATATGATTTTAATCTTCTTAAATTTGTTAAAACTTGTTTTGTGGCCTAATATATGATCTATCCTGGAAAATTTTCTGTGTGCACATGAACAGAATGTGTATTATGTTGCTGTTGGGTAGAATGTTCTGCAATGTCTGTTAAGTCCATTGTTGCCTTATTGATTTTCTCTCTGATTGATTAGTTGATATTGTTGAAAGTGATTACTGAAATTCCCTACTATTGCTGTGTTACAGTCTATGCCTCCCCTCAGATCTATTAACGTTTGCTTTATATATTTAGGTGTACCAATGTTAGGTACCTATATATTTATAATTCTTATATACTCTTGATGAATTGATCCTTTAATCACTATATAATGACTTTATTCTCTCTTTTTACAGTTTTTTAACCTAAAGTTTTTGTCTAAAATAAGTATGGCTACTTCTGTTCTCTTTTGGTTTCTATTTTCATGAGATATTATTTTTCATCCTTTCACTTTCATTCTGAGTGTTTTTTAAGTTAAAGTGAGTTTCTTGTAGGTGGAATATAGTTGGGTCTTTCTTTTTTAAAGCAATTTAGCCACTCTATGTCTTTTGTTTGGATAATTTAATGCATTTACATTAAGAGTAATTACTGATAGGTAAGAACTCATTAGTCCATTTTGTCCATTGTTTTCTGATGGTTTTGTAGATCCTTTTTTTTTTCTTCCTCTCTTGCTTACTTTCTCTGTGGTTTGACGGCTTCCTGTAGTGGTGTGCTTTGAATCTTTTCTTTTTTTATCTTTTTTGTATCTATTGTAGGCTTTTGTTCTATGGCTACCCTAATGGTTTCATAAAATATTTTAAACTTATAACCAGCTATTTTAAGCTTATAACAACTTAATTTTTGTCAAATATGTAAACTCTACAGGTTTTCTCCCCCTACTCCCATGCTTTATATTTTTGCTGTCACATTTTACATCTTTTTATTATTTGTGTTCCTTAACAAATTATTGTAACTTTAGTTGTTTTTAATAGTTTTGCCTTTTTAACCTGTATACTAAAGATATAATTGATTTATTCATCATCATTACAGGGTTAGAGTGTTTTGGGTTTGACAATGTAATTACTTTTACCAGTTAGTTTTATACTTTCATATGTTTTCATGTTACTAATTTGTGTCTTGTTCGTTCAGTTTTAAGAACTACCTTCAGCATTTCTTATGACATGTCTAGTGTTGATAAATTCTCTCAGCTTTTGTTCATCAGAGAAAGTCTTTATCACTCCTTTATTTTTGAAAAATAGAATTGCTGGGCACAGTATTATTGGTTGGCAGGCTTTTTTTTTTTTTCTATCAGAATTCTGAATACAGCATCCCACTCTCTTTTGGCTTGCAAGGTGCTGAAAAATCCAGATAATCTTACAGGGGTTCCCTTGTACATAATAATGTGCTTTTTTTCTTGCAGCTTTCAAGAATCCCTTTGTCTAACTTTTGACAATTTGATTATGTACCCTGGTGTGAGTCTCTTTGGACTAATTTTACCTCATGTACTTTAGGCTTTCTGAATATTTTCTACTCAGGTTTAGGATGTTTTCTGCCATTATTTCTTTTAACATATTTTCTCTCTCTTCCTCTTCTTTTAGCATATCAATAATTCTTAATTTGTTCTGCTTAATATTGTCCCATAAGGCCTCTAAGCTATCTTCACTCTTTTTAATTTTTTTCTCCTCAAATTGGATGATTTCCAGTGATCTGTGTTCAAATTCACTGATCCTCCCTTTTGCAGAATCTGTTGTCAAATTTCTTTACTAAAGTTTTCAATTCAGTTATAGTATTCTTTAGCTCTATGATTTCTGTTTGGTACTTTTAGATATTTTCTATCTCTTTGTTGGAATTTTCAGTCTTGCATTGCTTTCCTAACCTTGATGAGCAACTTTATGGTCATCATTTTGAATTCCCTGTTGGGCAGACCACATATCTTCACTTCACTTGGGCCAGTTTCTGGAGATTCATGTTGTTATTTTATTTGGAATATATCTCTTTATTTATTCATTTTTCTTGACTCACTGTGTTGGGTCTGTGCATTAGATAAGACATCTGCCTCTTCCAGTCTTGTCAGACTGGCCTACTGTAAGAGAAAAATCTCACCAATTTGCTTTGCCAAAGATTTTAAGGTGTCTTTCAAATCTTGTGTTTGTCTCTGTCTTTGGTGCTGCTCCCTCTTCCAAATTAGGATGTGCCATGTTCTGTCAATACCCTAAGACCAGTAAGGTAGGAGCCAGTCTCTCTGATGTAGCTGGAAAAGCTGGGGGTGGGGGAGCGGGTATTGGGTATGTATTTTAGCTGCTATCCTCATGGTGAAGCTGAGTGTTGCTGTTTATCTCCCACTCTTTCTGCACTAAGCTAGGGAGAGGATCTGTGACAAAATCCTGTATTGGAGTTCAGGCTGCATCCTCTGAGCTTGAGGAGATACCTGATGGAAGTAGGCCTGTTGTATGTCCACCTCTTTGTTTTCTGTGATCTAGGGCCACTCAGGAATGCAAAGCCCCATCAACTTTCAGAGCTAGGTCATTAGGGAGACAGTCCCTTTGGTAAGAGCTATACATTTGTGGCACTTGGTGCATGGACAAACTCCTTCCAGGAAAATAGGTAGACCTTGATATGAGGAAAGGCTTGAGAATTGCCCAGCTCTGGCTCTGACTGCTGGAGGGCTAATGTTTGTCTTACCTATTAGCTCCCTGATGCAAGTTTATTTGGAGCCAGGCTGTCATATAGCCACTGGAAGAGTGTGTAGTGAGCCCCTTCTGGAGCGAAAAATGGTAGCTGTGTTTCAGCCTCATTTCTGCACTGTTCCCAGGAAGTATGGCCTCTGGAAGTGTTTCTGTGTCCATTTAAAACCACTTTTATGTTCTATGATCTAGAGGTACTCACATATGCCTCGTCTCTTCTGTTCTCAGAGCTAGGAGGTTTTTAGGATACAGTTCTTCAGACAGTAGCTGTGAAAGTTGGGGCACTCAATGCATGGCATAAATCCTTTCTGCAGAGAAACAGGAAGCTACTTTTTAAAAGCCCCTTCTCCATACTGCTTCTAGGGATGGAGCGTCTGGAAGAGCTGTGGATCTCTACAAAACTGCCACTTTTCCCCTATAGTCTAGTGAGACTTGTATATGCTTAATCTCCTTCACTCCTAAAGCTGGTTAAGTAAGAGCCAAACTGTGGGGAAGCTTAGAGTTAGGGCATTACATATGAGGTCTATACCCTACTCGCCACAGGGAGAAGCTGAGTTTGGGGATTCCTTTCCTGATTGTATAATGTTGTGCCTGGGATGGCATCTTTGCCTGAGCATGCCTCGGCTTTTCCCATCTGTTTGGTGTGGATATTTTTCAGTTGCCTGGTTGGGTCAGAGTTTCTCAATTGATTTCTTACTTTCTCTCAGAGAGAACTGATCTGCGAATAGATGTTTATTTGGTGTGCCCAAGAGTAGAGGGAGAGGCAAGGGCCTCCTATTCTGCCAAGTTGCTGAGGTCACCTCCTTGTCTCTTATCACTCCTTGTTTTTTAGGACCTTGTCCCACTGTAACATCACACCTAGTATTATCTTTATAATGTGGTTGACTTCCTATGCCCTACTTGGAACAGCATGTGTTCAAAAATGTGCATTAAATGAATGCATTGACCCTACGTTAAAAACGTTAGAAAAACCTACTCCCGCTTCTTCAGAGCTCCTTCCACAGAGAGAAGGTCACATCAAAGATGATTGTTCCATTCGAAACACTTGTGATACAAATTACTGGACTAATCAAATGACAGACATTTAGTAGGTATGTGCAGAGTAGGCAGAGGTGGGGACAGAATTCCCAGTAGATAGACCGAATAAATGCTTAGATCACCAGTAAATGGGGACATGCAAATAGAACAAAATTTAGATACAGATGTTGATGTTTTAAAAAATGTATTGCATCATTATCATGCTAAGAGTTTGAACTTTGTTGAAATTCTCTTTTACTTCAGGATTTAGATCTTAAAAAAATATTGTATTACATATGGTGGATAGTTGTGGGATGTGAAGCATAATCTCTTTAATGCTCAAGACTTTTAAAGACCTTCATCCAGCCCTGGGAGGGTGTTGCCTCTGATCAAATTATGGTCAGAGTTTAATTTCCTGGCTTCCAAAAAATCTTCTGTTAGTTTCTGAGGTCATAGGGCAGGGAAAAAAATCTCATGATTTTGGAATGAAGTTTGAAGAGATTAGAGCTTGACAGAACAGGCAGTACATATCCTTTCATGAAGACAAAACATTTGCTTCAAGCTTTGGGTTTTGCTGGTGACTGGTGAGCACTCAGGGACAAAGTCCCAGTGGAGAGGACAGGAGAGGCCTCCCCAGCTGGTCATCTTCATTCAGCACCATTTGCTACCATGGCCAATGTAATTGACCCTCTGCCTCTCATGCACCTCTTGGCAGCAGGTTGCCCCTTCCCGATGAATTTTCTTCATTCAAAACTGCTCTGGAGGCACATCCTGATCTGATTTTACCTTTGTGAAGAATTTCATGGGTGACTGTAGAGATATTCATGGATGACTCTGCAGTCACCCATGATTCTACAGATATTTATTAAGGCCCAGAAATCTCTAGAGATGGTCTTCACTGAATGGATTTCCATTTCTTGCAAAAGAAAAAAAGAAAAGTCTCAAATTAAGACAAGTAGTGAGATATGAGGTCAGAAGAAAATAACAAGGAGAGTTCACAGACACAGTCATGACATAAATAAAAGATGGAGATGTTTAACTTAGAGAACAGTGATGAATTCAACCTCATTGACAGAAAAAAAAAACATGGAAAGACAGCTTGTTAAATTAAATTTTCTGCTGTTTATCAAGTTGAATATCTTCATCTTCCCTTTTATTGACATAGATGTCTCTCTGGTGAAATCATTTCAGTGACTGAGAAAGGCTGAGTAATTTTCACCACTGGCCTTGTCTAGGAGGGGCCCCTGGGACACCCGTCATTGTTTGCACTGCTTGGGTTGAGTGATGCAAGTCACAAGCGGCAACCTGCAATAGTCCTGGCCTCTCTGAGTGCCTCGGGCCTTGTTCCAGACGATATTTCTTTTTAGGCTAAGGAGTGGCAGGCTGCCCACACTGCTTTCTTCCCAGTACCGAATGAAACCTTCCTTAAGTGTTACTACATGTTAATAAACATAGTCAGTGAAACCCACTTAAAAAGAATGAACTGTTTATGAAAGAAACCTTTTGAAAGACAGAATATTTTTGCCTGTGGGCCAAAGCTTAGGCAGGAAAACAAAAGGCTCTTTCAAAGGCTTAGAATATGATGGAGGATGGATTCTGACTTTCCAACTGCAAAAATAATGATGCTTTTAGCATCAATACCTGCATTACTCCAGGGAGTTGTAAATATACTTTACAGACACAGTCTGGACCTTTCCAACTTTTTACCTCAGTGCTCTTTGAACTCCTTAAAGGGGAGTGATGTTGGCCCCAATTTGCACACTGAGAAATTGAGGCAGAAAAAATCTAAGCAATTTGTCCCATGCCACCAGATAACTTATAAGTGAAGTCAAGAATAGAACAAACTGAAACTGAATGCTTCCACGACACAGGAGCATCTGCCATCTGGAATAATTCCTTCTTTTTCTCTAGTTGATCTCTTTCTTTTCGGTTTTTATCTTTCATTTTCTGGTTCGTTAACTCTTAGCTCTTGTCAATGAATTGGGGCCAATGTGAGTGTTGACACGTCCATCAGAAAGTCTGTGTTGGTCCAAGTGACAAAGAATCCACAGCTTGTATCAGCCAGCCTGTGCAGGTTGTTGCAGTTCCTTTGAACAATATTATTAGCAAAACTCATCTTGAAAACAATGTTCTTTCATCCTAACCTATTTTGTACTTCCAGAAACACTACTGTAAAGTACAGATGCTCCTTGACTTACAATACAGTTATATCCTGATGAACCCATCATAAGTTGAAAATATCCTAGTTAGAAATACGTTTTATGAACCTAACCTATTGAACATCATAACTTAGCCTCACCTAACTTGAATGTGCTGAGAACATCTATATTAGCCTATAATTGAGAAAGTTAACTAACGTAAAGCCTATTTTATTATATGGTGTTGAATATTTCATGTAATTTATTGAATACTGTGTAGAAAGTGAAAAACAAAATAGTTGCATGGGTACTCAAAGTATGGTTGCTACTGAATACATATTGCTTTTGCATCATCATAAAGTTGAGAAAGTCTGTGTTGGAATCCACAGCTTGTGTGAACCAGCTTGTGCAGCTTGATGCTGTTCCTTTGAACAATAAGATATTAGCAAAACTTATCTTGAATACAAGATAAACCATCACAAATTGGGTATTGTGTGTATAAAATTTTACATTTGTAGATTTAAAAAATCTCCAGTGTTTGGCTTTTTAAAAAAATAAATGGTACCTAAATAGTTCTTAATTTCCCCTTATGGTTAGTCTGCTAGCTGTTAAACGTACATTTATTTACTTATTCATTTTTTTATTTGACAGCTATTTGTTTTGAATTTACTTTTGGCACAGCATTGGGCTTTGTAATGAATACTGTACAACAGATCAAAATCTTATAGAAGATTTTATAAAGATTTTAATAAAGATTAAATCTTTAAGATTTAAAAAATTTTTAATTTCTTTTTTTTTTTTTTTTTTTTAGGCTGTCTTGCTCTGTCACCCAGGCTGGAGTACAATGGTGTGATCTCGGCTCACTGCAACTTCTGCTTCCCAGGTTCAAGTGATTCTCCTGCCTCAGCTTCCCGAGTAGCTGGGACTACAGGCGCCCACTACCACGCCCGGCTAACTTTTGTATTTTTAGTAGAGACGAGGTTTCACCATGTCAGCCAGGCTGGTCTCGAACTCCTGACCTCGTGATCGGCCTCCCAAAATGTTGGGATTACAGGCGTGAGCCACTGCACCCGGCCAAAATTTTTAATTTCTTAAGATTAAAAAGATTTAAATCTTTAAGATTTTAAACACTTTTAATTTCTTAAGGTTAAAAGAGATTTAAATCTTTAAGTTTAAAAACAAACCCTATTTAAGGAATGGGAATTAGTGTCTGGTTGGTTGCTTTTCCCCAGTTGAAGAATAGCCAGACACGGTAGCTCATGCATGTAATCCCGGCACTTTGGGACACCAAGGCAGGAAAATTGCTTGAGGGCAGGAGTTTGAGACCGGTCTGGACCACATAACAAGACCCCATCTTTACAAAAAATTTTAAAATTATCTGGGCATGGCAGCGTGTGCCTGTAGTCCCAGCTACTTGGGAGACCGATGTGGAAGGATCTCTTGAACCCCAAGAGTTCAAGGCTGCAGTGAACTATGATGACACCACTGCATTCCAGCCTGGGCAAACAGAGCAAGCCTCTTCAAAAATTGCAAGTTTGCTCAGTGGAAATAAGTGTCACTTTGAGTGACCAACCATTATTGATGTATAGGCTGATACTATTTTGAAATATTGATATACTTTCTCTTATGTACACCACGGTAGAAAACATTTCTCAGGTCAACCAAGTACTGTATTACCTTGGTGAGGCTAAGTTTCTAGAGATGTTTAAGAGTAATAAAGGATCGGTCCAGCACAGTGGCTCACGCCTGTAATCCCAGCACTTTGGGAGGCCGAGGCGGGTGGATCACCAGGTCAGGAGATTGAGATCATCCTGGCTAACACGGTGAAACCCTGTCTCTACTAAAAATACAAAAAATTAGGCAGGTGTGGTGGCAGGTGCCTGTAGTCCCAGCTACTCGGGAGGCTGAGGCAGGAGAATGGCGTGAACCCGGGAAGCAGAGCTTGCAGTGAGCAGAGATAGCGCCACTGCACTCAGCCTGAGCGACAGAGCGAGACTCCGTCTCAAAAAAAAAAAAAAAAGAGTAATAAAGGATCATTGTTCAGCCTTGACAAGATAGGCAATAAGACCAAAATTATTCCCAGAGGCAATAGTTATTAAAGCTAAAGCTTTCTATTTGAAAAAAAAGTTGTTGAGTATGTTTTTGAAAAATTTTACAAATAAATAAAAACTTGTAAATGAATGTTCATAGCAGGATTACTCATCTTATCTAAAAGGTGGAAACAACCTAAATGTCATCCATGGATGGATGGATAAGCAAAATGTGGTATGTTCATACAGTGGAATGTTATTTAGCCATCAAAGGCATAAAGTACTGACATGTGCTACAATGGGGGTGAACATTGAAAACAAAAGTGAAAACAGCCAGATATAAAAGGCCACATTTTGTATGATTCCACTCGCATGAAATGTCCAGACAAGGTAAATCCATAGACAAAAATTAGATTATTGAGTGCCAAAGCTGGGAAAAGGAGGGAATTGGGGTGCTTACTAATGGATAAAGGGTTTCTCTCAGGTAACGAAGAGGTTCTCGAGTTAGTGGATACAGCTGCACAAGTGAATATACTAAAAAAAAAAATCACTGAATTGTACACCTTAAAAGAGTAAACTTTTATGGCAAATGAACTATATTTCAGTAGTGATAACACCAGAACAGCAGCAACAGCTACAACAACAAACTTGAAAAGAGAATACGGGAAGAGTTAGGCTAAAGGTTTCAATGACCTCCTGGGCTGGAAGACTTTTGCATCCCAACTTTGCAGAAGGAGATCAGCTTGAAAGATTGCTCACGTCTTTATGAAGAAGCATTGTGAGATCCAAGCTGACTTTGGTGGAGGATTTGTTCTTGAGAGGGAGCAGAGAGGGAGCAGCGGAGGTTACTCAGCAACATGTGCCTGCAAATCCTACTTGTATTTGGGACCGGAAAGATTCTTGCTTTTGCTTCAAGGCTTTGCTCAGTCCATCCAAAAATTCCCCACCTTTAAAAGACTGGGGCAATTGAAAGTGACCACCTCTGAATTAGAAACAAATGAAATGAGCAGAATAAAGTTCATGGAGCTATAGATGCCAGAGAGCATAGAAGTAGTCTGGAAAGGAAAGTCCTAGATGTCAGTGGGGCCTAGTATAATCTGCTTGATATCTTCTCCCTACTCTGAGGCATGAGAGGGATGAGACCTATCTCCAGGTTGTCACCTTATAACTTACATTGTGGGAGTCCATTCTGCTGCTGCACTGTTGCTCTTGTGGTCAGTTGTGATTGGTGCTATGAGCTAAGGGGGCTTGGCTTTTCTTCTTCTTGTCAAGTGTTCTGCTTCTGGTTTTTCCAAGAACACCACTCCTTTGATCTTAGCCTTCACCCTCTGTAGCTTTGGGGCCTAGTGGAAAGAGATGGAATTAGAAATCAGAAATACTGATTGTAAAACAACCTCTACTTATCCGTGAGACTTACACTGGAGTCTCCCAACCACAGTTGCAAATGCATTGTGGATCTCTCTCACCCTTGGGGTCACTCAGACACTGGGTGGCTGAGGCTCCCAGGAACAACACCTTTGGCTGTTAGCTGGCTTGCTCAGGGTGCCTCAGAGGGAAAACCTAGCAGGGTGAGGCCTGCAGAATCCCATTTGGTGAACACTGTTATCTACATCAGCACTCATGGCTCCCTGTCAACACTGTGCACTGCCAACAGGAGCTCTGCCACCAGGACGTCTCCACCAGACAGGGACAGGCAGAACCATGCCCATATTGTGGAAATGTGGCCGATGGTTTGTGGGGGGGCAGGGAAAGGACGTGTTCCAAGTGTCCAGATATGCCCAGAGCTCGGCCAAGGTGTGAACAGTTAGGAGTTGGGTATGGTGCTGGGGGAGGGATTCTGGTTAGGGACTCCTGAGGGCACTGACCCACATGGCAGTCTCCCATTTTTCTCTTCATATGTATATATAATAATTCTGTCCCAATTTAGTTGATGCACTATTTTTATAAGATTCCAATTCATAGGAGGATGATTCTTTTTTTTGAGATGGAGTCTCGCTCTTTCACCCGGGGTGGAGTGCAGTGGTGACATCTCAGCCCACTGCAATCTCTGCCTCCCAGGTTCAAACTGTTTTCATACCTCAGCCTCCTGAGTAGCTGGGATTACAGGCATGTGCCTCCATGCCTGGCTAATTTTTGTATTTTTAGTAGAGATGGGGTTTCACTATGTTGTCCAGGTTGGTCTTGAACTCCTTGGCCTCCCAAAGTGCTGGGATTACAGGCGTGATCCACTGCACCCCACCCATAGTAGGATGGTTCTTCTAACAACACATGCAGCTTTTGCAAATTAGAAGTTCATTGTTATCTGGAAATACTGATATAAAAATTCTATTAAAGCCAAAGTCCATTTGCATTATTTCGATGAAATTAATATTACTCTTGTCCATGAGGGAAAGGAAGAATTGTACCAAAACATACTGTTCCCAAATGACCAGTTTTGATGTGTGCTCTACTGTCAAAAGGGATGCGAGGAAAGAGAAAGTTCCAGACTTTCTGAGCCTCAATTTTCTCAGCTGCAAAATAAACATAGTAATTCATAACTAATTTAGGCTAGCGCTCAAGGGTGAATCTATTCTCCTTGCCATGCCCTAAAATATTTAGGTTTTTTGATTAAGACATAAAAAAAGATTCAGAATTTCATAAAACAGGAATCTGGTAGAAGTTTTTTTCAGCTAAGTCCCTTTTATTTTATACTTAAGGTAACATGAATTAAGAGCAGGCATTGCCCATAGTGGTTTCTCAACCTTCTGCTGGTGAAGTTTTCACCACTTCGTTTTACATGTTGAAACAGTGAAAATCTGTCAACCCTACAATCTTGGGAGGCAGACATGGAGATATCCGCAGGCCAGCTCCAGGTATATGGTATGTTCCCTGCATCCCCCCAGGGTAAGGTGTCCACCTCCTTCCTCTGTACTCAGGTTAATCTACAGTGATGGGTATCTTGTTATAAATGCTTCACTTTCTCATTTGGGCCTCCTCTGAGCCATGTGCTCGGTAAAACTCTCACAACACAGGACAAAAGGAAGACTGAAGCAATCACATACTTTCTACTCCTCCTTTCATTTATTTTATATAAATTATCTCTTGGGACTGGAATGGTCCAAGCGTTGGGATTCTATGTATTCAGGTCATGTCAAGTTCACTCGTTCCCCATGCAAAGGAAGAGTTGTCACATGGCAGAAAGCTAAGAAGCCTTGATCTACAAGGACATAT
This sequence comes from Pongo abelii, assembly GCF_028885655.2. NCBI lineage: Eukaryota > Metazoa > Chordata > Mammalia > Primates > Hominidae > Pongo > Pongo abelii. The sequence continues at coordinate 67,481,543 of NC_071991.2, forward strand.
ACATACAAGGATTCTGTGACAGACCATCTTGCTGGGAACAACATTGCAGGGTTATGATGAGGATCAAATGTGGTTATATGTTTTAGGGGGCCTGGAAGAGGCCTGCCCTTCTCTGGTGCATTGTAACTCTCCCGCACTGAACCCAGAGGAGAGAAGAGGTTATAGACCACAACGAGAAGCTTGTTTTCCTACCTAAAAAATGGTTCCCTTTTCTGAGGACTACTCAAGCAGAATGGCTGGTGTAATGAGAAGGAATGTTACCACAATGCTGACTCATGGCCTCAGGTCACCCGTCAGAGTGTGCAGCATGAGGACAACCAGACAGATTCAGCCAGAAACACCCACCATGCCAGTGGTGCTCAGGGCCAAGAATAACTCTAGAAAAGACTTGCTAAACCACACGCCCTATTCTGGTCTTTCTACCCTACAGGTGGTTTCATCAGCTCTAGAAACTTACAGTAGTCTCAGGGGACACAGGAGTGGGAGCTTGAGGGAAAGTCTTTCAATGGAGCCAAGTAAGAGTGTTAAAGAATGTAAATATTCCAACTTAAATCTTGGAATCACACACCAGCAAGAATCACCTTAAATACGTTAATACTTATTAATGCATAAAAGGTTTATTCTAATTCACCCATGTTTCTTCCAAGGAGAGAATTTTTTAGGTGTTGACATTGTTCCAAATTAGCCTGGAGCTGTGTTTGTAGTCGCTATTCCATCAAGATAAAACAGACAATAATAGTCTTAGTAACCGAATCAAAACTTATCTTCTTGAATTTTGATGATGGACAGGAGTTTCATCATGCATGTTAATGCTATTACATGCTGGGTAAGGAGTGTGGGCCAAGTGTGTTGTAATTAAGGTGCCAATGACCTTGACTGTTCTGTGAACCAATATCAACTATAAATTAAATCTATTTGGTGTGTGCTCAAGGTCTTGTTGGGAGTTTTTCCTTTCACAGATGGATGACCTCCGTATTTGGCTGTCCTAGGTGCTGAAGGAGCATCCTATCATTCCTATTGTGTCATATAAATTGAAGAGGCATTAATTTTATTCTTCAGTACAAGGTGTAAGGCGTATCATGATTCTTTTATTTATTTACAACAAATTTAACCTAAGTTCCCATTCTGTAAGGTGGGTGGAAATTTCTATCTCTATTTTCTTTACCTTGGCCCCAGGATCTATGAAGATCCTAGCTCCACTCATTGCTCAGAGCATTTAAGGAAAGCCCGGTGGCCGCTTGAGTTTATAGTAATCACTATTGATATTTTATTTATCTTGGCCCACTTGGTTCCTTAAAAGCAAATATCTTGACTCCTTTTAGGCCATGCTCGAAGATGGGCTTTGACAAGGTAAGATGTCTTGCTAAGCTGTACTGCAGAGATTAGCAAAGTCTTCACTCCCTTCCTGAACCTGAGAGGAAACTGTCAACATTTTTTTTTAAGACTCCTGGGCTCAAGTGATCTTCCCACCTCAGCCTCCTGAATAGCTGGGACTACAGGCTCACACCACTATACCCTGGCTAATTTAAAAAAAAAAATTTTTTTAGAGATGGTATCACACTATGTTGTCCTGTTGTCCTGGGTGGTCTCAAACTCCTGGCCTCAAGCAATCCTCTTGCATTGGTCAGCCAACCTCGTCAGAAATCATCAATATGGTATATCTCCTTCTGATATGCCCACATCTTCAACTCTAATCCCATTCTTCTATCCCTTTACCTCTCAGAGTATCTGGCATAATTCTCCTGAATGAGCTAAGTTTCCTATGCATAAATATCCAAGGATAGTGAAGATGAGGTAGGGTGGTGGTTGGACATTGATTTTTGGATACCAGGCAATGCGGAATTTAGCCCTGCAACACAAAATCTCTGACGTAAGGAGAGTAAAGCCTTGGTAATTCTCTTACTATAAGGAAGAAAAGAGTCTTTTCCAGAAAGATTGGGATAAGAGGTTGGAGAGAACCTTCTTGGTAGTGCAGGGCCACAGGGCATATTTAGATACCATTGCAGGGGTGGGAGTGGCAGGTAGGAGTGGGGGAAGAAGGAAACCCCACCTTTCTGCCTGATCCTTTACCCAAAGCAAAAGTCTTAAGCTGCTGGAAGAGGAGGCAGCAACATTTGTAGCATCTAAGACAGATACAGACTCATTGCTGCTGAGGAAAGGCAAACTCTCTACTCTGGGGGTTACAAAATGCTCTGGGCCAGAATCCTACATTATCACCATTAAGATCTCCCATCACTAGGGAAGTGCAGGAAGACTCACTACATATACAAAGCAGAGCTTGGCTTTCATGGGAAGGATCATCGGGGACACTCAAATGCTGCTGAAGGGAACTGGAATATGCCAACCAAAGTATACCTCTTTAGCATACGGATTATTTTGAGCTAAAGGCCACTGAGAACCAACAGATGCAGGAAAAGCTTTAAAAATGGAGAAAATTGTTCTTTTTGTAAAGAAAATTTACATTTATAAAGAACATCTCTATTTGTAAACCTGTCTCTTTCTCCAGGAGAGGAGGACCAGGAAGAGGAGGACTATACCAACTCTATCCATGGGGAAGGTACTGATGTAAACCTGCATAACGAATCTTACTAAACAACCTTTGTTGACCATGCTTTTCTTGGTCACTTTCCCATAACTTGCCACCTCCCCCATCCCTAGAAGGCCCAAACTCCTTTTCCTTTGTTTAGCCTAAGATGGTATATAAGCCTCAATCATCTGGCTACCTCCTAGAGATACATTGTTTTCTCTGTGAACTCCCGTGCATGTGTATTCGTTCATAATTAAAACTTTTTTTTCTCTTGTTAAAAAAAAAAAGAAAGAAAGAGTCCCTATTTAATGAGAGCAAAATTAATTATCCTGTCAATTAACTTGTCATAATTGTAAATGTCACATTGGGTCCATAATCACCGAGAGCAAAAACTAGATGTGACTGAGAAACATAAACTAGGAGGGAAGGCGAACATATTGAGCTCCTATTATATGCTAGATGCTGGGACACATATAGGTGTTTCATGTTTCATTTAATCCTCACAATAGGCCCGCTAGGAAGGCATCATTATTCCCATTTTCAGAGAAGAAATCAGGGGCCCAGAAAGATTAAGTGACTTGCTGTGATAGACATCCTTGGCTGCTAATCTCACACACTCCCACCCCTTTCTCCCTTGTCCATCTTCATTGTAGAGACAGGAAGAACTGAAGAGTCACTTTCTCAAACCTCCCTTTTGGCTAGGGTTGGCCCTGGGACACAGTGTTTGGCTATGAGACAAGTAGGAGGGTGATGGGAACTTTTAGGGGAGACTTTGCCTCCATTTTTGCTTTTCTTCCTGTCTTGAGGATGCCTATTCGTCTTCAGGCAACTTGCACAAGTGTGAGGCTGAGCAGCTGTTTCCCCCAAAGTCCTTAATGCTTTTCTAGTGACGTTCATTGTCTCACATCATTTATTCAGCTGGGAGCAGCCTGTGTGCTCCATCTCCTGCCACCATGTCCCAATCCTTCTCATACTTGTGAACCCAGCTCAATTATCGCCTCTTTCCTGGAAACCTTTTCTAGTCTTCCTGAATACAATGATTATTCTATCTCCTATGTCTCCATTACATGGTATCTATACCTCCTTTATGGTTCTTATGGTCTCCATGTCTGTTTTTCTCTGCTGTCATATAAGGCTTTCTAAGCAGGCCTGTGTATATATTTATACTCCCCAGAAAAGCCTAGCATACATAGTGCCTGGAATATAGTAGCATTCAACCAGTTTTTTTTGAGTGAATAAGAGAGAATCAATCCAAGGTCAGAGTTGACTTTGCAGACTACCAAGAAGAGGACAGGAGACTCCTACATGCTGGTCCTAACATAGTGAAGTCTGTTGAGTGAATGCCAGGCACTGCTATCCTCCAGATGTGGGTTATACGAGATAACTTATTGTCTTTTGCATAAGGCACTATTTTGGGGGGTACAGTGTGATTTACAGCTAAAAGTCTGCTTTCTCCTTATACACTCCCCAAGGCCATGGAACTGTCTCTAAAATCCAGCACAGCACACAGATGACACAATTCAACATCCGAACATTTAGACAGTACTAAACTACATATAAGTGGGCATAGAATATCTGAAAAAGATATTTGAAAAAGTTTTGAAAAAGGCTGGTGAACAGATTGAGTAGGTATTAAGATATTATTAGAGATGGCTAAAGTCCCCAGGACGGAACTACACTCAAGCAGAGCCTGGGTACAACGGGCAGGAAGAAGATGCAGCTTTCTCTTGTTGCTGCAGGATAGTGATTTCAGTTTATCAAAATTTATGGGGACCAGTCAGTGTGAGCATCTTCTCAGATTGCTGGGGTGACCACATTTGCAGCAAGGTTATCCTTCTGAGTTTGAGTGTTTTGTTTGTAACCCAGATGGAAGTGGATGGAGAATCTCCATGTGTTCCATGAATACCTATGGGTGCCCCTGACATAGAAGGGTTGGAGAAAGCAGCCAATTAATTCACACCTGAAACTGCTTAGAATTCTTGGCACTTTACAGGTCTTTAGAGAACATTTAGAGACCTGTAGTTCAAAATACAGTAGTGGCCAGGCATGGTGGCTCACCCCTGTAATCTCAACAAACTGGGAGGCCGAGCGGGGAGGATTACTTGAATCCAAGGGTTTAAGACCAGCCTGGGCAACCTGGTGAGGCCCTGTCTCTACTAAAAATACAAAAAATTAGCTGGGCATGGTAGCACACACCTATAGTCAAGTTACTCTGGAGGCTGAGATAGGAGAATCAATCTAAGGCCAGATTTGACTTTGAGCCTGGGAAGTGGAGGCGGGAGGGATCATACTACTGCACTCTAGCCTGGGTAACAGAGTGAGACCTTATCTCAAAAAAAAAAAAAAAAAAATCAATAGTAGTTCTCTCCATTTAAATTCACCATGTCAAAGTGGATAGAAAGTGAACTAGAAAACACACTGCCAATTCATTTGAGGCAGTCAGTGAATAATCATGTGTGATTGAGAGAGTGGTAGAGTTTTTGTGAAAGAAAAGCAAGGTTCTAAAAGCGGGGTGCTATGGACTGAATTGTGTCCCCACCCCCAAATTTATATATGGATGCCCTAACTTCCTATGTGACGGTCTTGGATATAGAGCCTTTAAGGAGGTCATTAAGTTAAATGACATCATAAGGGTGGGGTCCTAATACGATAAGCTTAGTGCCCTCATAAGAACAGGAAGACAGATATCCAGGATGCAACATGCACTGAGGAAAGGCTGTGTGAGTACGCAGCAAAAAGGCAGCCATCTGCAAGCCAGGAAAGGGCCCTTGCCACAACCCATCCCTGCTGGCACCCTGATCTTGAACTTTCAGTCTCCAGAACTATGAGAAATACATGTTTGTTGTTTAAGCCACCCAGTCTATGGCATTTTGCTCTGGAAGCTGGAGCTTAGATGTAGACTATTCTCACAAAAAGAGCAAAGAAGGGTTTTAATTTTGACGAATTTATGGTTGCAGAGGGGTGTACCGTGGAGTGTTGCCTTTCAGCAGCAGCATTTGCTTCTGAAAATAAGGCAGTTTTAAATATATCTTATATTTGTTGATTTGTTTGTCTAGGAGTTACCTGGTCAGAGTGGTTCAAGAGAAACAATAGCTTCAAGAGGCTCCAGAACAAGTTTGTATGCCCAGGAGTCTTTGAAATTTTTCCCCCCATCAAACCGGGCTTGAAAAGAAAACACTAAAAGAACTCTTGGTATTATAACTGCCTTTAACTGGAATCAGTGTTTTCACTGGTCTGCATTTTGGCATGAGTTGAAATGACCACCAGCAGCCCTTGCTTTAGGTAGCATCTGATCTCCTTAGAGGCATCAAAGATCTGACAAGCCAGAGGTCTTGAATAGCAGATTTTTGACATGACCATATTACTATTATTACTTAATATTTTATAAACAATAATATCTGCAAATTAATGAATCTGGTAGAGCAGTCGTATTTTTCATTATATGTTAAAATAAGTATTCAACTATTAAAATAATAATATAGTTAATCCTGTCATCTAAACCCACTTTGTATTCTTCCAGGAATACCTGGGGAAATACTTTGAAAGCCCTGAGGAGTTTTGGTTAAAAACTCAGATGTGTAAAGCTGCTATTTACAAAAGAACTTTTCTGGTTGATCGTGATGTCACCATGAAAAAGTTGAAACTAGTTCTTTTGACTTTATGCTTTTAAAAAAAGCATTAAATATGTGATTTGCTCGAAAATTCAAAGAGGTTTTAACTCCTGACGTGTTGATTTTTTAATATTATAGTGGTCTTGATTAAATGCCTGTTTTGCAAGTGAAGTTTCAGCTTGGGGTTTGCTTGTATGGGTCATTTATATATCTTTTTGCGTTAGCTTTTTTTTTTCTTCCATCTAAAAATACATGTAGCACACTGAATGACTTCCTAGCTATCCCGAGGGAATCCTAAGGAAATTCTCAGTTGAATTTTTGATTTAATCTTATATCTTGGCTATTTCTTAAAGGTAGCTAGCTGCCAACTAGTCTAACACTGTTGGAATAATAGTACTTAGTATTTCAGTTCCCTGCTTAAAAACTTTTGGTCGCTCCCTTATCCTGGTACTGAAAAGTCTTCTCAACACTTTAGTTAGTGTAACTTCAGCATCTTCACCTTGGTAATACTGAGTTGCTTATTTTCAATATACTGGATACTTAGTGCTTTTAAAAAATGTTCTTTGACTCATATTGGTTACACTTTGAAGTGGCCTGTGCTTTATCTCCTGTGTCCCAGTTCCACCCCGGTGCCCATTCTTTAAAGGTCCAGCTTAACCATCACATCTTTTCTTGGAACCCCTTCTTATCTCCCTAAAACACTGTTTTATGTCCTGACATCCCACCTCCCTTTATATATTCTTTATGGCTTGTATTGCAAGCTTGCATTGTAGTTACACATGTACACGTGTAACTACATGTGTGTACATGATTTGGTCTTCTCTGATGTCATACAAGGCCTTTAAGAAGGGCCTATATGTATTTTAATTTCTTCTAGAAAAGCCTAGCTCATTGTGTGGCATATAGCAGCATTCAGTAATTTTTTTTAAGAAAATAAGTGAATACCTGAGCATCCAAAGCCAGCTGTGTGTGTGTCTGTGCATGTGTTAGAAGAGTATGTGTAGTCTAGGATCCACCAGACATAGATGTAACACCTTCAAGATCCATAGAAATGGAATTGACTTTGTGTGAGAGAGCTAGGTCTTATGGCAGCCTTTGGGACTTAGAAAGTTTCTGTCACAGAAATGGTTAAAGCCAAGGCTGTAGCAGTTTTGAACAGTTTGGGAGTCTTTCAGACTTGCCTAGAGCCATAGTCCTCAATGAGGTCCTTAGGGTAGCTATATCAGCATCTCCTGGAAGTTAGAAATGCAAATTCTTGGACCCCATCCCACACCTACTACATCCAAAAGTCTAGTGGTGGAGCCCAGTAGTCCGTGTTTTAACCAGCCCTCCAGGTGGTTCTGATACACACCTGAATTGTGAGAACCATCGGCTTAGAGAAAGTTCCAGGAGAGCTTCTGTTCAGTCTTGATATCTCTTGGCTCAGCTACCAAATAGGGCTTTTATAATTACAGACTGATTGAGTGTAAATTCTGTGAGAGTGAGGGGTCACAGCATGCAATAATGCTTGCTCAATTTCAGTGCATGAATCAACGGATGACAAATTAAGAGCCTAATTTGACCTTCCATCCTCATTTGGTTCATTGTGGAAAACTGCTGTTCATAACAGCTTGACAAGTGAACAATGATGCATACATCTGAGCAAAGTATGCTGATGTGTGAGAAGTAGCAGCAGCTATCAGCTTCCTATCAGCTGACTAGTGAAGGTCATGGTGGGACTAATAGCCGATGCTAAAGGAATATTCTTTGAGTCTGAGTTGCCAGAATGTCCCCTGTTTTCTTTCTTGCTTTTTCTTTTTAACGTTTTAAAGAGATGGGGCCTCAGTCTGTTGCCCAGGCTGGAAAGCAGTGGTGTGATCACAGCTCACTGTAGCCTTGAACCCCTGGGCTCAAAGAATCCCCCCGCCTCATCCTCCCAACAAAGTGGGAGTACAGGCAAGTGCTCATTCCTTGTTTTCTGATCTCTCCTATTTCTTGAACACAGTGATGTCCTAGTGCTTAGTTACACTACCCCAATACAGCAATCAGTGCTGGTTCACTTACCCAAGATGTATTTTTCCTTTCTTGCATGCTGGCAGTACCCCAGTTTTGTGCCAATGTCCACCTCTCCTCCACGTGAGTCAGATCTGATTTGTCAAAGCCAATTATGATCATTCTGTTCTCTCAACAGTGACTCGTGGAGGATTGGGCAGCTGCCCCAGTTCTGGCCAATAAATTGTGAAGGCACATCTGTTGGTATGTTTCCGTGAAAGCTTTTTCTCATTTTTAAATAAGAGATGCACAAGGGGAAAATGACCCATTCTTTTGGACTTTGGTGTGTCCGAATGTGGTGCTTGGAGCTGAGACAGCTTTCTTGGCATGCAAAGGCATCTTAGGCAGTCCACTGCAGACAGCAAAGTTGAGAGAGTGGAGGGAACCTGGGCCCTGATAGTGTTGCTGAACCATTGAATTAACTGGAGCTGCTCGTATTGGAACTTTTGTTATAAGAGTTAATAAATCTCCTTCAGCCAAGAACTTATTAAATATTAAGTAATTATTATATCTGTTTCTTTCCCTTTAATTTGTCTTGAAAATGAAAAGGGAATGGTATGATGACATCTCTAAATTTCTTCCAGCCCTAACAATTGGCAATTCTTTGCTTGAAGTGGTTGTGTGGAGTTTCAAGATGCGATGCTTTAGCAGACATGGAATCTGGAGGGGGTGTGCAAACATTGCCTGAGTTAGGGTCGTTTGCGTGAGGTCCAGGAGGTAGAATCAAGGTAAGGCAGTGCAGTTGAAGCATGAATTCCTAGGGACAGCCGAAGTGCTATGTCCTAGAGCACAGCAAAATCAGAAATCCATAGGAATAGCCAGACATTGAAGATAATAGCTAGGAATCAGATATAAAACAAATTAGAAAAATTGCGATGAGATTTGCTTGCCAGCAATCAGAGCTCATGGCATATGTTTAGCCTAGGGCCCTCTCAAGGTACCAAGCATGGATGAAAGGCCAGCAATCTCCTTGGGGAGATTACCAGCATCTGGAATCCTTTGGTTACCCAGATTTACTGAATTTCCTCCCTGGTCATTCATCCCGTGAGCTTCTATGCTTGGCCTGCTGCGTTTCACTGTCTCTGTCAACCTCAGGCAGCTGCTTTTCTTTCCTTTCCAGTTGTCCCTTTACTGAATATTTTCCAAATCTACGTTTCATTCTTGGTCTTGACTGCATAGTAGTGCAATTCTTCAATTTTTTGATGTCCCGAACCTTGGAAAACAGATTTAGGTCAGCCACAAAATACAATAAAATGATGTTTACATTGGTTTCTAGCATTTTTTAATCAACATTGCCACCTAGTGGCAAAATAATCCTTAAACTGCGTACAATTATTTTCATTTGGGTTTGGATATTTGATTCAATGTCAAGGATCTTCAAATGGTAAAATTTTGAGCAAGGAGAGACCACAATGATTATTCATTTAGATGTATTGTTTTACACCTAAAGAAATTGAGGCTTAGGGAAAGTCATATGGTAACCAGTGTCTTTTAGGCTCATTAATTATTGGGCTAATAGGGTAGGGTCCTCATTCACAGACTATCACTATTTTCCCCCCAGAAATTCTTAATTATTTCCTCTTGAGGTTTTGGTTGATCACTCAGTTTTTCTCCCTTAAGTTTTAAGATATTCTTACTCAATTTAGCTGTTTCCTGGTGGTAAGTAAAAAACAACACAAAACAAAAACAAACAACAAAAATCAGTTTCAAATGAAGCAAGGTTGTGTATTACATTCTCTCTTTTTGACACATTTGTTTTGTCTTTTTCTCCCAAGTCTTTCCCAAGATGTGTCAGTCCATGAGCATGTCTTCCTTTCTTGTGTATATTTCAATACAGGAAAAATATTCTAATACATCCTGTGTTCCATCCAGTCCAGCAGTATTTACACAGTTTTGGGCAGGTCTAGAGTAGAACCAGAGATTCCGAATTCACACCAAGCTTCCCAAAGATGACAAAACTCCTGTTTTAGGCTCACACTTTAAATTGTAAGGTTTTATAGAACAATGATTACATCCTTGAGAACTCAAAATCTTTCTTCAGAATAGATGAGTAAACTGTGTGTTCTGTTTGGGCAAATGAGGAGCACAAGGGGAAATTCCTTTGCCTTAAGCAACATCTCCGCTGAAGTGGCTAATTCCCTTTTTGGCTGCCATGGGGGTCATGTGCCTGTGAAACTGCTGCTGCTTGCACTGCTTAACGAGACAAGGTCAGGGAATTTCCCTGCACTCTGTGATGACCATTGACCCTCTCCAGGGGTCCGTGATAACCGGGTCTGGAGAATGCCCTTTCAGGACATTCCAGGAGTGATCCTAGGCTAGACAGTTGTATTAAAGTTCTAAATGTGGTTGCACATTGGGATCACCTGGAAAGCTTAAAAACATACTAACGTCTGGGTCCTGTCCCTGGATACCAGGGTTTTCAAAGCTCCTCAGGTAATTCCAATGAGTAGCAAGCCTGAGAACCACTGGAAACCTAAAGGCACGTAATGGGCCAAAGGAAACCAGCTTGTCCCTACCCTCCTCTCCTTTCTCCTTGTCACCAGTTTAGTCTGAAACAAAGACTTCAGGATGCTGCTGGAAAGGGAATTCAGCTCCTAGCAGCTCTGGCTTTATTCACCCTCTCAGGCCCCTCCTCCCTCCTGTGCCCCAACTGGATGGGCATACTTTTTGAGGCAAGTCCAGTCCCTTCCCAAAGTTCCTAGGGTGGCCCTCATAATACATTTTATTATGTCACACCCACGTGCTCTGCTAGGCCAGCCGAGGTCATGTGATAAGGCTGCTGCATCCCGAGGAAAGGGTTTTGGCTTTTACAAGGACAAGTGCTGGATCAGCCTGATCTCCTGGGAGTTATGAATCAGATGGTCTGAATGTCCTTGCGAGACTTGTGGAAAGAGAAATGTTATCCAGGTTTTTCCTTCAGAACTTTTCATAGGCGATCCTGGGAGCTCTGGCCTAGAACTGAAATGACTTTTGACTTTGAAAATAATTAGAATTAATTTTGTAAGGCTGCTTCTCTCTCTCTCTACATATATATATGCTTCTAAATATATATATTTGTAAAATACAGTAATCTATGGGCTAGCAACTGTGATAAGAAGCTATAATAGAAATTTACAGTTAAAGAAATGATGGATAATGTGGGATTGTGGTTAAAGATCAGAAGAAAAATGCTTTGGTTCTCCAATCTTAACTTCTTCCATTAGGTATTTTGCTGGGGGAAGGGAGGGAAGGAGACAGAGAGAGAGAGAAAACTATATATATGTGTGTTTAACAGGACATTTTTCTCTTGACTCTTCTGTGGTTTTGGCCCTGTTGTTAATCAAACATTTTCCTTGAAACTGTTTTCTTGGCTTTCATGGTATCGCTACCTCCTGGGTTTTCTTTAACTGCCCCAGATGCTTTTCAGACTCTTATTCTTCTCCATTAAATGTAGAAGATCTCAGGAATTCATCCTTGGCTTCTCTTTTCCACTCCCCTGGGGAGGATATCACCCACAGCCTCCTCATCCTGGCTATCCTCATCACTGGGCTGATGCATGCGGCACTGCCAGATGTAGCCCCGCTTTCCTTCTGAGCATCAGACCTGCATTTTCATTGCTTACTCAGCATCTCAGTAAGTCCTACTGTAGGTGCTGCAGAAACCTAAAATTCAACATGTCCTGCACTGAACTCATCACTCACTCACACAATTAATATTTATTGAGCAGCTACTCTGTCCCAGGCATATACATCTCTGGAGATTCACTCTGGAGCAAATGAGAAATACACTGTTCCTACCTACATGGAACTTGTGTTCTGATGGGTGAGATGAGCAGAAAACATTATAGTATGTTGTCAGGAACAGATGAATGCATTGAAGAAAAATAACACTAATTAATCAAGGTAATGGAGGATGATGGTATTTGCATTTTAGGTGGGAGAGTCAAGGAAGCCCTCTCAGAGAGGTGGCCTGGAGCCCAGACTGTAGCAAGGTAAATAAGAGAGTCATGGGCTCTCTGCAGGGAGAGGTTCTAGGCAGAGGACTTTCTCCAGATTTGCTCCTCTGTCTACCTTCCACTTAGTTGCTCAGCCTAGGAAGTCGGGTGTTTATGAATCCCTTCTTCACTCCCATGCCCCAAAGTCATAAGACTTACCATGTTTTTGACCTTAATCTCTCTTGAGGCTTTCCTCTTTTCTTTAGCTCCATTACCACTACTGTACTTTAATCCGTCCTTCAGTTGTTTTATTTTTCCCACCAGGATAACTGCCATGGACTCCAGAGAATTGTTCCCACACCCAGCCTTATCCTTTCAATTCTTCTGTTTTCCATAGTCATATGCCTGTTGCAGTCATCTGATCCTCAACATTGCTCTTTGATAGCTCCCCCGAGCTTTCAAGATGAAGTGCAAACACCACTGCGCACACAGGGCTTTGATGATTTGGCCCTTACTTCTGTCTTGAACTTTATTTCGCTCTAAAGCAAAACTATTGCCTTGATCTCCTAGTTATGCTTAGCAATTGTCCAAATAAGCCATATTTCTTTTTACTTCCAGAGTTTACACACTGCTACTCTTCTTGAGAGAGACTTCCTCTGTTCTTTGCCTGAAAAACCCAGTCTCATCCTCTAAGATAGTTAAATGACCCTTGTTTCACTGCATCCTGTGTTACCTCTTTCAAAGGGCTTAACTATCCCAAGCATCTTGACATGTCTAGCTAATCCATTCCCAACTTATTTATCATGGAAGCCTCAGCATATGATTCATAATAGGTCCTTTATTGAATGTATAAAAAAATGTAAAATACAGACTTAGTATTCTTTATCTGAAATGCTTGGGAACAGAGTGTTTTGGATTTCAAAAGTTTTTGGATGTTGAAATATTTGCATGTTCATAATGAGATGTCTTGGGGATGGAGTCCAAATCTAAACACAAAACTCATTTATGTTTCATAAACACTTTATATACATAGCCTGAGTGTAATTTTGTACAATATTTTAAATAATTTTGTGCACAGTTTTGCCTGTATTTCGACTGAGACCCATCACATGAGGCTTGGTGTAAATTTTTCCACTTGTGTTGTCATGTTGGTACTCAGAAAGTTTTGGATTTGTGAGCATTTTAGAGTTTTGGACTAGGGATGCTCAGCCTGTATACATTTTTATATTTTAATTTTCAATATTATTATAGAAATAAAAATGGCAATAGTTACAATACTTACTAAATGCTAATACTGTTTTGAATATTTTATATGTTTATCTCATATAAACCTTATGCCAGCTCCTTTGAAATAGTTGCATTGTCTCTGTTTTACAGATGAAGAAAGTGAGGTAAAATAAATTTCCCAAGGTCATATATCAAACCCAGGCAGACTGGCTCACCGTTCATGCTCATAACCTCGATGCCTTGTTCCCTTTTTATAGCATTAGAAACAATTTCATGTTCTGGTAAAATTTTTTTTTTAAATTTGTAGAATGATGTGTGAATTATACAGAAAGCAACCTTATTTCTTTAGAGTTATCCTTTATGTTTAACTACAATAGTTACTTCCCAAGGAAAGAAAGATTTCTCTAGGGTGGGAGAAAGGGGTAGAGACGAGAAAATAATTTCCCACATCAGTGGAAAAATGGCCTCACAGCAATCTGGAGATGTGAGAAAATGTGTGCATAGATGACATGTAACCAGAGGGCTTCTTCTACCCTCAAGATATCTTGGACCTGCATAGAATCTTGGAAGCATGCCACAGACCCATGTTGGTATTGGTGGACAGGGAACCTTAATGACTGAGTTAAATTTTCTACCTGCATGGCCTAATGGGAGCTTATAATAAAATTAAATTATTTTATGGAAAATGTGCAGTTGCAAATGTTCTTACACACATAGTTGAGTTTATAGTGATTTTTATACCCTTCTTAGAGAGCTGTTTTTCTCTAGATGTATCCATGTCTTCTATGAATTGGTCTTTTCAAAAAGGTTGTTGACTGAGGAAAACTTCTAACACAATCTGGCCTGTTCCCAAATTGGGCAAAGCCATCCTTGGAGAGCAATTAATGTCTGACTTCTAGTCTTAGAATGAGAGGGAAATGTGTTTATAAACATGAAATTTAAAATGAAATATCAGGTGAGTGTAATCAGAATTGTTGAAAGGACCCAATTCAGAGAGATTTAGTCTGTTTCTTGATAACCTCTGAAGTCCAAGAATTGCAAAAGGCTTTTAGTAAGTAGTAGAGCTCATGTAAAATCAATAATTGTGGTTGTCTGTGGCCTCCAGTAAAATTTCATTAGTGTTCATTTTCACTAGTGTAAGCATCTCTTGGTGCACCATGTATTCCATGGTCACTATTTAAATAGTTGTTGTGACCCTGAGTGAGGCACTAACACTGTATTTGAAGCATAAATCAGAAAGCCAGTGGGTATGGGATTTTGACTATGGGCTATTGAGTCAGAATGTTTTTGTTGTTATTTCACCTTGGTTAATTATCCTCTTTAACCAGACTCTCGTACTCTCTACAATCAAGATAGCATTCCTATTAATCTTTCATGGGAAGTGTTGGAGAATCTATCTAATGTTTTATTTTGTAAGAATATTTTTAAGCATTTCAGTAGTTTTCCATGTTTACGGTATTTGTTTGTACTCAGACAAATGAGTGTTTCAAATGTTAAAACTCATATTGAATGCTACTACGGGCCAGTTATGGATGATGTAAAGATGAATAAGACAAGGCTCCTGCCCTCCAAGAACTGTAGAGCTGTGGTGGCAAAGAGAGGCAGTAACCTGGCAATTCCAAGTCAGGGATGGGGCAGACACCATTGGTTCTCTGTTCAGCAGTCACTCTTTCTGTCTTCCTGGCTAACTGGGCCCTGATTTAAAAATAAATAAATAAATAAAGCAGCAAGATGCCCAAAGAAGGTAGGCCTCATTATTCAGGAGATGCATTATGATTGGTTAAAGCCACTTAGGTAATCCTGTTTCCCTTTACCATGATTGGCTGGAATGGCCATGTGGCCTTCTTCCTGGCCAATGAGACAAAAGGTAGACTCTTCTGGAAAGCATACCTGGAAAGGAAATCCTTTCCACCAATCAAAAATGGAGACAAGTGGGTAGGATATCGCTCCTTCTCTTCCTGCTTTTGAGAGTGGTTTTGAGGTGATGGTGGTTGGAGCTTGAGGGGCAATTTTCTAACTCGTTCAGGATGGTTGATGGACAGATAGAAAGGAGATAGTCCTTGATAACAATGTAGAACCGAACCAACCATGCTACCAACTTTCTCCAGAATTCTTGTTCTGTGAGGTAGTAGTGATAATAATCTCCTCTTGCTTCAGGCACTTTTAGTTACTTATTAAATTACTGGCACCTGAAAAAAAAATCTACTTGATAGGTATTTCAGTAAAGTTAGGTACAAATCCTTAAAGAAGCACAGGAGACAAGAAGGTAATTTAGCTGGGGGAATGAGAGAGGGTCTCCTAGATAAGGTGAACTTTGAGCTTTGTTTTGAAGAACAAGTAGAAATTCACTAGGAAGAAATGGCAGGGAAGGGCATCCAGGAAAGGCACGTAGAAAGGCCTGGAGGCATGAGGGGGCCTGGCCTCTCTAGACTACTATGTGGTTTTAGATGCCCAGAGTACTTTAGATGCTCAGTGGAATGGATCTCATAACATGAGTAGATTTCAAATTCACTTACATGAGATTGTTAAAGGTTTCAAATTAAGTGTATAGTCTGAGATGTACAGTAACCTATAATCTTGATTTAGAAGCCTTGAATCTACACTTTGTGGCTTTGAGTTTGGAAATGGAGGGGCAGGGAGCAAGTGACGGCAGAGCACACAGTGTGGTTTCCAAGTTCTCTGGTTTTTTTTTTTTGTTTTTTTTTTATTGTTGTTGTTCACAGCTCGGTAACTTTTATGAAGCATTCGAAGTTTGGTTCTTTTGTTAGTGCAGGTCATCTGAGAAGCAGATGAAAAGACATGAATAAACATGTAAGGATTTTATTAGGGGAACAGCCTTGTGAGAGGAAATGGAGAGTGAGCAGGGTGAGGCCACAGGACTGGGATGCAGTTGTAACATAGACAAGGAAAGAGAGAGGGAGGGTTGTGTGAAAGTGCCCTAGGCCACTGTGCAGTCTAAGGAAGGTTCGGAAAGGCCATGGGGAAGTCCTCAAGCCAGAGTCATGGTCAGCACAGTCCTCTGTCCCCTAATAAAGAGCCTGCCTCCGCATCCCTGCCCCATGCAAAGCAGCCAATGGGAAGCCCAACCTCGGCACAAACATGGCAATGGATCTTAGAGCACAGCTGCTGGGGCCACATATTCCTTGCAGTTGGACGTTTGCAAGGATTTTCTGTTTCTTTTCAAAACATTGCCTTAAAAAGAAAACTGCTAAGACTGGTGATGGAATTATTAAAAAAATCAAATATTTTATACATTTTTTAGGTAAAATTCTTAACCTTTTTTGGGTCATGGGACCCATTCAGCACTTGATTTCAGCTATGGAGTCTAGCATGACCCATTGGCCTCGTCTTAGCTTCCTGAGCCCCCAGCGTTCCCACAGCTGGGCTCCCAATATCTGCTGCTGCAGCGCCTCCACAGCTTCCCACTTGATGACACCTGGACCTCTTCTGCCATTGCTTGTCCTCCTTGGATAGACTCATGGTTCAGCAGCTGCAAGCACACTTTCGCTTGAAAGATACCTTGGCTAAGAGTATTTATGTTTTGCCCTTCAGGGCCTCTATAGTTCACTTCCAATCTCAGAACTATCTCTGAATCCTCACCGTGTATTAATTCCTAGACTACCTGAAGGATGAGATTACTTCTATTAATGTGTTTAGATCGTGACCATTGCCTTGTCCACGTGGTCAACTGGCACCTTTTCCTGTCTTCCTTAGTCCATATGAACATAGACTATGTTCTTAACTTCATCCTTAACACTTAAGGGTATATACCCCCTTTTTAAAAGCCCCCCCAACCATTGTGCTCACATAATCATAAAAACCACATATATAATACACACATATACGTACTCCCTCACACACAGTATTAAAAATGCATATGAAGTTGATTCTCATTATCCATGGTAGTTATGCTCTACAAAGTTGCTGTGAACACTGAATTAGTGAATACAGAACTATTTCTCCCAGGGAAAATATGTACATGTATATACATAGATTATAATATAAATCCTGAACCCAATTCATGCTGGTGGATTCTATTTTCTTTACTTTTTCAAAAGAGAAAACAAGCATCAGAAGTGTTAAGTGACTTGTCTGAGGCCACCCCACTAATAGGTGCCAGACTGGGACTCACACCCCATCCAACCAGCCCAGAGCCGGAGTTTCCAGCACTGCCCAGATCAGTTCCCTGCTGTCACCACGCTTGACTCATCTCTGTATGAGAACTGAAGCCGAAGGCAGAGCTTTTCCGGGTTCCACCTCAGCTGGGAATATGCTTGTTGGGGCAATCCAAAATTTCCGCCAATGTATGAATGTCTGTGAATGACGGTGAAGGCATGCTAGTATTGATTTTGGGGTTACACATAAATTATAGCTGGTAGACAAATCTGCAAACAGGAAATCCATGAATAATGAAGATCAACAATGCAAGGTAAAAAAATCAAAATGTACAAAGGGGTGTACAGTGAAAAATATGTCTCCTTTTCCATCTCCTTAGATTTCTGGTTCTTGTATCCCTCTACCCCCATCCTCAAGGAACTGCTATTATCAATTTCTTCTTATTCTTTCAGAGATAACCTTCTAATAGCACCTTGGGCAAAATGAGTGTTTAAAAATGGGGAATTTGAATTTAAACAGATCTAGCTTTAAAAATGCAAATATGGGCAAGTTATTCAAACTCTCTAGGCCTCAGTTTCTTCAGCCCTAAAACAGAGGCCTCCTAGGTGAGCTGACAGGATTATACAGCCTCGTGTATGTAAAGTACCTGTCACTGTAAAGGCCTGTATGACAGCTGTGATCTTCACCTCCAAAGCACTGAGCTTCCCAAAGACTTCTTATTCTTTTTTTTTTTTTTTTGCAATGCCAAGGTTTCTTACAGTTTAATGTTTTGCATGCCAAGGTGGCATTGCAAAAAAAAAATAAATAAATAAAAAATAAGAAGTCTTTGGGAAGCTCAGTGCTTTGGTTAGACCCAAAGACTTCTTATTCTACACTGTGGTTCTGACTTTAGCTGTTTCACTGCCTGTGTCTCTCCCACACATCTTCAACCTTGTGTGGGAGATATGGGTTCAATGTCACAGTGAGGAATCTGGCTGGAGAGAGGAGTTTATTAGCTGGAGCCGTTCTATACAGGCTAAGCCATCACTTCTAGTTAGGATTTATGGATAGGGTCACAGGATTTTTTTTTTTAAGAACTGGTGTAAATCAGGGCTTAACTTCAGCTTCAGCCAAACAGAGGGGAAATAGGAAGATATAAACTAATGGAGAAGAGAGGGGCCATTTCCTTATTCAAATAAATAGGCACTTCACTCAATGTAGGCATCTGATAATGCACCCAGTGTTTTTCCCTTCTTTCAAGTGGAAGTCTATCATAAATTTCGGGCCTTAACCATACTTGAAAAGATCTATGTAAAAATGGCTTTCTTGAAAGAATTGAATAGCGTCCCCTCCCCCAGCCATTGTAAATCTTTTTCAATTGTACCTATATTTTCATTTGCTAGATGTGCTACCATTGGTAGAGCCTTTAGGAAGGATTCAACATTTGAGCTATCATTTTTTAAAAGAAAGTTGTTGTTGTATTTGACTCACGCCTTTCTTGCAGTCAATCTGCTAGCATATAATAAAATTAAAATAGAAGACCATGTCATGGAGAAATGGGTCTACATTTGCATTATTTGGTTTCTTTACGTTATCAGGCAAAGCCGTCTGGAGCTTGGTTGTTACTGAGTGTTCAGAATACTGGCATTTCTCTGCCTTGTGTATCTCCAAAATTTAATTCCTATTGACTTCAAAGGGAAAAAATATACATCAAGTTTCTGTTTTGGGGAGGGCCTCAGAAGCTTGTCTGCCTTTTTAAAGAAAATAAAAGCCTTTCTATTTCCTTGCTTTCTCAGGAGCAGCTATCATCATAAATGTCAACTCACATTTCTTACAGTTTAATGTTTTAAGTTGGGAACAGAATATCCAATGTATGCTTTCCCTTTTTCTGTATCATTTGACTTTTTGTATCTGGATAGCCCAGAAAGACTTGAGTTGAAATTAAGGTAAGTAAAATGTATTCTGGTCATTGAAAAAATAATTCCTCTTTTCCATTTTTGAAGTCTCACCTTTGGGCCTGTACTTGGCAGAGTGGGAGTCTTTTGTTGTTTGACTCTTCAGAATCTCTGATTGCAAATATAACTGTTGGGGTACTCACTGCCCATTCCCTGGTTCAGATCAAGGTGTGAGAAAAAGCTAATCTTTAGATACTGTCCATAACTTAATTTTTTTTGGCTTGGACAAGTGCACTAATGCTAGTTCTTTTTTTTTTTTTCTGGCAGTCTGTAATCTCTACCATAATTGTTCAAAAATATTTTGTTGGTTGAACTCGATGAGATGAAGGGGAAATTCTCATCATATCATTTAGCTCTGTTGATAACTTAAAAAATTTATAGATAAAATGCTCTTTTTTTCTCCATGTGCTGTAGTTTGGATGTTTGTCCTCCCAAATCCCATGATGAAACTTATCCCCACTGTTGGAGGTGGGGCCTAATAGGAGGTGCTTGGGTCATGGAGGCAGAGCCCTTATGAATGGTTTAGTGCAGTCCTTGTGGGAATAGAGTTCTCACTCAACTCAATCTCATGGGAGCTGGTTGTTAAAAAGAGCCTGGCACCACCCCTGTCTCTCTTGCTACCTCTCTCGCCATGTGTCTCTACACACACTGACTCTGCTTCACCTTCTGCTATGAGTGGAAGCAGCCAAAGGCCATCATCAGAAGCAGATGCTGGTACCAGGCATCTAGCACAGCCTGCAGAAGGGTGAGCCAAACAAACCCCTTTTCCTTATAAATTACCCACCCTCAATTATTTCTTTATACTAACACTAAATGGACTAAGACACCACGTTTCAATAAAAATTTATATTGCTATATGCTTATCATTAGACTATCCTCCTCCATGGGTCAGTGGCCCTTAAGAGGAATAAACAAATTCCCTACCTCCACCAATAATGATTCCTTCTAGTAGTATCAGACTCAGCTGCGATCAATACAAGGAAACGGGGAAATGTGGTTCTTGTTCTTGGGATGCTTACCGTCTGGCTACTGAGAACACACATGGAGCTACTTGCTATGATATAGAAGTGATAAATGGGATTGTGGTTTAGATAAGTAGTTTTCAAACTGTTTTTGGCCACAACACACATGTAAATTGAAGTTCACGTTTGTGACACACACTCAGGGGTGTAATCATGTTTGGTTAAACACAATTCTTTAGAAAGTAGCTATAGCCCCAACCCTTTCTCTCCTATTTAAGAAAACGTTAGAATGTGAGTAAGGAAATAAGCATGCTAGAAGGTAAAGGTTGTCCTTAAATTTATCCTCATTTGTTTAAAAATATCAATTATTTAAAAACCTTAGTTATTAGTAATGTTATTATTAGTAGTAACATTATTATTAGTAATGAATTACTCACAACATACTTCACAACTGACTTCACATTTTAGAATTGGAAAGGTGCTGATTTATGCAATAATTGTTACCAAGGTTTTGTTGGGTCTCACAAATACATACACAAACATAGTTATCAAAGAGCCTATGAGTACCTCTGTCTCAGGCAGAGGGCAGCCCCCAAATCTGAACATATCCTCTTGTGATTATTACTCTTGAGGCTCCAAAGAAATGCTTCTCCACATCTCTTGCCCTGTGTCCTTGATTTCCTGTGTCAGAATGCCATGAAACATTATAGTTGGTGTTCCTGCTGATGTCAGAGAATGATGCTGCCTCACAGCTCAGTCAAGATTTCAGTGGTAGAAGTGCGTAGGTATGTTAAATCTGTTTGCTCAGGAAAGCAGTGTCATTTCTCAGTAGCTCTTGAATAGCAGCCTGGCCATGTGACTTGCTTTGTCTATTTAAAAGTAAAAGAAGTGACATATGTCACTCCCAAATGGAAGCATTCAGAGCTATTGCATGGTTCCATCATTCCTTTTTCCTTTGCTGCAAGGGCAGACTCACTTCCCAGAAAAAGAACTACCCTGGAATGCCAAAGATATGAAGTTCAACTGAAACTCGTCTGCAACAGACATTAATGTGAACAAGAAATACACCTTTGTTGTTATCAACCACCGAGATTGTGGGGTTATTTTTTTGTTTGTTGTTTTCCATCAAGCATAACTTAAACTGATCAATATATATAGTGTTATGAAGATATCATCAGTTTTCATAGAGTTGGTTTCAAGTTTGATTTTTCATGTTTCATGGGCATGTTCCTTAACTTCTCAGAAATCAGTTTTCTTATCAGCAAGATAGGAATAAAAAATAATTGTTACTGTTGCCGTGAAAATTAATTAGAATACTGTAATTTAAAATACATTGTAAACTTCAAAAATGTGTAAATTTAAGGAGGCAGCTTCTCTTACAAGGAAGACAATTTTTTTTTATTATTATAGTTTAAGTTCTAGGGTACATGTGCACAACGTGCAGGTTTGTTACATAGTTATATGTGTGCCATGTTGGTTTGCTGCACCTATCAACTTGTCATTTACATTAGGTATTTCTCCTAATGCTATCACTGCCCCAGTCGCCCACTTCCCAACAGGCCCCGGTGTGTGATGTTCCCCACCCTGTGTGCAAGTGTTCTCATTGTTCAATTCCCACCTCAGAGTGAGAACATGCGGTGTTTGGTCTTCTGTCCTTGTGACAGTTTGCTGAGAATGATGGTTTCCAGCTTCATCCATGTCCCTGCAAAGGACATGAACTCAAGAAGGAAGACAGTTTTTAGGGTAGAACAGACCTAGGTTTGCAATCCACCCCAGCTTTTTACTCACTTTGAAATCTTGCACTGAGATATTACTGAAATCCTTTGAGCCAGTTTCTTAATATGTAAAAAGAGGATCTGAAAACTATGCAACTTTGTTGGATTGGGTAGTTATTGTTTGAAAAATGTCTCTGTCTCAGCAGTTAGCACACACCAGGAACTCAATACATGGTGACTGCTCTTATTGTAAGAACTATGAGTTGTTCTACTATATATGTTGTAGATTCAAGGTATACAATCAACAATGTTAATCAGCATTTAAAGGGGTCATACACATGTACCACCCAATTAAAGTGTATGGCAGCTATTGCTTACCTGGCTATTTCTCTTTCCTCAACTCTGATTCCCTTTAGAAAAGGGCAAATTCATCTTCCTTTCCCTGACCCTAGCACATAGAATCTCTTCAAAAAACATGTGTTGGATTTTAAAAGTTTGAAGTTTAATTATGGATGTTCTAAAATACTAAAAGTTAATAATTTGGGGCTTTATATTTTATGTTAGTATTTCTCAAGGTATGGTCTTAGGGCCACTTGCATCAGAAGGATAGCAGGGTGGGAAAGGTGGTGAGCTGCTTGCTACAGTGCAGATTTCAGACTTACTGAATCCAAATTTCTGGGGGGCTTGTTGCTCAGAGAGTCTGGATTTTTACTAAGAACTTCAGTTGACTCCCATAAATACTGAGTTTTTGAGACTTGATGCTCCAAATGATAGAAACCTCATGGAGGAATGGCACCCCCTGCTACATTAGTGTGAGGGGCAACTAGACAGCTGGTACAAATGCAGATTCAGAGACCTCTCCTCATATTTTAAGATTCAATATGTCTGTGGTGGAAGCCAGGAATCTGAATTTTTGACAAATATCCTTCCATGTGGCCCCTCTCCCTACCTCCAGCCCAGGTGTCTGGGACACCAAGCTTGGCGAAATATGCAGCTAAAATCTCTTTTTTTAAAAAATTTATTTATTTATTTATTTGAGATGGAGTCTCACTCTGTAGACCAGACTGGAGTGCAGTGGTATGATTTCCGCTTACTGCAACCTCTGCCTCCCAGGTACCAGTTCAAGCAATTCTCCTGCCTCAACCTCCTGAGTAGCCAGGATTACAGGCACACGCCACCATGCCCAGCTAATTTTTGTATTTTTAGTAGAGATGGGGTTTCACCATGTTGGCCAGGCTGGTCTTGAACTCCTGACCTTGTGATCCACCTGTCTCGGCCTCCCAAAGTGCTGGGATTACAGGCATGAGCCACCACACCCGGCTGGAGCTAAAATCTCTTCAATAACTGATATGTTAATATATTTTTTCTTTTATTGTTTCAGTCAGTGCTACTTCTTTGGACTTCTTCTGTTTAACTGAAAAGTGTTTGAGGAAACTTTAGAATTTTCTGCTGCTGGATTTCACCTGAACCAGGTTGTGACAGCTAGGGAAATATAAGCAACATGTGGTTTTCCTGGCTATGGTTTGTGGAAAGGGATCCATAAAAGTAATTGTTATCCCAAGTTTTAAATATGGCATATCTTCATGGGAAATGCATTTACTTAAATATTTTGAGAATATCAGCCAGATGTGGCGTCTCATGCCGGTGATCCCAGAACTTTGGGAGGCTGAGGAGGAAGGATCAACTGAGATCAGGAGTTCGAGACCAGCCTGGGCAACATGGTGAAACCCCATCTGCATTAAAAATCTAAAAATTAGCTGGGTGTGGTGGTGGGCACCTGTAATCTCAGCTGCTTGGGAGGTTGAGGCAGGAGAATCACTTGAACCCAAGAGGCGGAGGTTGTAGTGAGCCGAGATTGCACCACTGCACTCCAGCCTGGGCGACAAAGTGAGACTCTGTCTCAAAAAAAAAAAAAAAGAAAAGAAAAAAAAAAGAACACCCCCCTACTATTTTCCTTAAAAATAGAACTTCTTCAGTAGAATGCCAAGCACACACAATTATTTCAGTTTAAATGAAACATTAAAGAAAGAAATGGTAATCTTACAGCTATGCATCCAGTGCCTACCTCAGCAAGCACTGCTCCAGCCCTCACCCATGCCCCATAAAAGTTTACTCTCCTCTGCCATTTGGTCATAAAAGTGTGGGGAAAAAAGAAATGCTGCTTTAGAGGCATTTGTTCATCCTCCACTCATTTTCGTCAAACGTTATTTGAGCATGAACGCTGTCCTAGGTATTGTAGCCACCTTGAGCTTAAGAGCACGCTTCTGCAGAGATCAGTTTCAATATTGTGCACATGATTTCAAGGTGTTTCATAACTGTGTATGGTACAAAGCTGCAGTCTGCATAATTAGTGGGAGGACATAGATACCCTTGAATTAGAAGAGACTGCTTTAAAGTCTTTGCTTTGCTATTTAGGATTAGGTAAAGCTGCTTTCCACTATGCCTTAGTTTTTTCATCTGTAAAGGGAAATAATGTTATTTGGAATTGTATTATGGAATCTATGCAGATACCATATATAATATTTAATATATAATAATATAATAATTGCTAACATTTATTGAAGCCTTACTATATTTCAGATACTAAGTATTTCATGTTATAAATGGCATAATCCTCACAAAGGCACTCTAAGACATTATCTCCATTTTGTAGAAGGGGAAACTGAAGCAGAAATGTTAAATGCATTTTCCCACGTTACACAAGATGCATTTCAGGTGTGTGCCTAGGCAGTCTGGCTCAAGAGCTCAAGTTCTAGCCTCTTTGGTCTACGTGTTGCCTGGCACAGCCTTGGTCTAGGGAGGGCAGGGTATATACTCTGCAGGGCCCAGGGCAAAACGAAAATGTGGGGGCCTTTTTTTCAAAAAAACAAGAGAAAAGTGGCCTTAAAGGTAACAAAATATAAAGCTTGCTACCCTGTCTCTGTCTCGACTGATCACGGTATTTTTGATTTGATACTTGATGTTGCCTTCTTTTAGCCTTCCCAGGCAGCGGGGCACGTGGGCAAAGCACAGGCTACTGAGGTCCGCTTCCCACCGGCTCTGTGGGCGGTGGCCAATCCCAGTTTCTCACAGTCCACAACCTCAATCCCCAGTAATGGCAACGCCTAAATAGACTGCACTTGGTAGCAGGATCAGAGTAGGCAAGAGGCTGCCACTAGCAGAGTCATTTGCATAACCCACGGCGGTGCCGCCAAGGCCATGTCTTTCCTTGAGACACGTGTTGGGGAGAGTTGGGGACCATGGGTGCATCCGACCTGGCTTCTCCCTGCGCAGGCACCTCCCGGAATGCGGGCCTCTCTGTCAGTGCACTTGACTCAGTGGGCCCCATTGGAGGGCGGCAGCAGGGGCTGGGCAGGGAGCCAGGAGGGGGAAACTGGATCAAGTTCAGGGTGTCAGGGGCCGAGGAAGCTGACTGAGAATCCATCTCGGAGGGGTATGGAGGTGCCAGAGGCAGGACTGCATGTGAGCTGGGACTCCAAATCTCCTATATAACTTCCAAGCTGAACTTACTAAGAAATTCAAGACAGTGATTGACGAGTCTTAATAACCTAGTGCAGGGCCTTTTTGAGGAAGGGCCCTGTGCGACTCCACTGGTCGCACGCCCTGAAGCCTGCCCTGGGTTTAGGAATGAGTCCTTTTTCCTCCTCCCCCATAGACGCAAACGGAACTGTAGGGCTCTTGGTTGTAGGGCTGTCGTTTTTTAACAGGTGTGGAGGATTTCCTCATTGTTCTTGCATGGATAATGCAAAACAACCCCTTTGGACCAAGATAATGTTGCAAATCAGTACATTCTTTTGTTCTTTAAGTTTTTGTTTGTTTGTCTGTTTATGGTGATGAGCGGTAATTACAAAGTGCTATGAAAGGACTGAGGAACTGTTCTCTCCTTCTGGATCCTTCAAGGACGTTTTTTTTCTTTAGGACTCCCTGTAGACTTAAATCTCATATGCCCACAGGGTCAACATGGTCTAATTCCAGAGAAACGACATGGATTTCTACTAAGAGAGACCACATTTATATTTGATGTGGATATATAATATTTTCCACATGTGACCACAAAGTAACCCAAATCCTCCATCACAGAAGACATGATTACGATTTTAAATAAACCCAGAGCAAACAGCAGGTGATGAGGGTAAATAAAACTCTGAATGGTGAGTTCTTCCTGCCTCTGAGGCTTCCACTGAATAATTAATTCCATTTTAGGAGCCACTTAAAGATGCTGGCTGAAGATTGTATTGATAAGAGCAACAATATATACTATATACTACCTTGCCACTACTTTTCCTCATCACCTTGAGTACATTCTTTGTGCTGTTTCTTGCAAAGTCAGGGCAATGTTATGCTCTCACGTCTTTTCAAGAGCATGTGGCTGTGCGGTGTAGACGACAGTCATTGATCCTAGTTTCTTTCAGACCCTTTATCATGAATGGAGTCAAAAGAACTAGAATAGTAAGTGCCTTACTATTCCATGTGGTACTTTTAAAACTGGAGTGTCTTGAAATTGCTAGGATACCGAGTAGATTTCTAGTTAGAGATGCTGAATGGCACTAATAATGGTAATCTCAGAGAAAATAAATAAGGACAAGTATCCCACTCTCAGGAACTTCTAGAATTTAGTAGAGATGGTTTCCAAGAACTTTTCTTTTTTCTGCATGAAGAAAAGGGACAAAGTAGAATGCTTCTCTTCTGCTATTTGAGATTGGGGGTCTGGTGTGTCAGAGAAGAGTAGGTGCTTTGTTTGTTTTAATCTTGTTTCCCTTCTTTTATTCTCAGTGTAGGTTCATTTCATGATTCTTTATTTTTCATTATTCCTTTATTTTTCTCCATATTACTAGTTATCTTCTGACTTACTGTGCATTCACCAGGTTATTAGTCTATTGTCTGTCACCCTCAGCAAAATAAAAGTTTCATAATGGCAAGGACCATGTGTTTTATTCTCTCCACACCCAGTGCCTTACACGGTGACTGGCAGATGGTGACAATTTAATAGTTGACAATCACTAACATTTACTAAATATTTACTATGTGCCTGACAATGTTCTGAAGCACTTGACATTTATATTGCTCGATCCTCACCACAGCTCTTTGGAGATGTCATATTCTTATTTCCATTTTACAAACGCAAAAGTGAAGCTTAGAAAAATTAAGCAAATTTCCCAAAAGTCACACGATTGGAATGCAGGAGAGGCATGATTCAAACCTAGGCCAAGTGGTTCCTGCATTTGCAGCTAACTGCCAAGTTGTGAGGTTGCTCCATGGGAACAGGAAACTGGGCTGTCTTGTTTCCTGCTGTGCCCCCAACCCGCAAACACACACAAAGCTCCCAATAAATATTTTTGGAATGGATGAAAGTTCAGCCTGAAGGGTAATGTTCCTGGCAGAAGGGGTAGTGGCCATGAAGGACAAAGAAAAGGCCGAGGCAAGTTCTTGGGACTGAGCAGCCGGGTGGGACCTGTTCTCAAGGATAATGTGGAGGCTGCTGTCTCCATCATGCCTGTGCTTCTCCCTTCGCCTTCTTTCCACCCTGCCCTCACCTACATGTGCACTGCTGGGGCAGGGGCTGCTCTGGATTCAAAGAGGACAGCTCTGGGAGAAGCCTCCAGGGCAGATCTGCCCATACATCCAAGCAACAAATCCCTTTGATGTGCAGCTGAGTCAGTGGTGTTGGCAGAGCCATTCCCTGCTCAGCCGTCAGTGTCCTGGATCTCATCACAGGCCCCGACAAGTTGTTTAGTCCAAGAAACGTGTGGACTCCATTGACTCATGTTGCATTAATTTGATGTCTTTCATAAATAGCTCTCTCTGGGGACAAGCCTTTGACGTCCCCTCTCTTGTCAAACTAAAAATGCTCTGTGATGTGTGTGTGTATGTGTGTATGTGTGTGTCTGTGCGTGTGTTCAATGACTGTGGCTGGGCCCAGAAAGCATTTGGATCAGCTTTTAAAAATTAAGTATAAGACATTCAATGTATTTTGTTCTCTCTTGTTGTCATACAGCTAGAAAATTGTAAGAGAGTTCAAGGGCAGCTTCGGAAAAGAATACTTCAGTGTGTGTGTGTAGGTGTGTGTGGGTGTGTGTGCACACACAGGCTTGTGCACCTGGGTAGGAGGGAAAGGGCAGGCAGGAGATGGAGGTGCGTTACAAGGCCAAGTTTCAAGTGTAAAAACACAAAGGTGTTGCTTCATCTGGGACTGTTAAGCTTTGCAGCCCATTAACACAGACAGTGGGGGATCGTTGCACTTTGCATGCTTGGAGGTAACATACACAACTCCTACTTGGACACAAAGGCTGCCTTGGGAATGAGGTTGCTAACCACAGTTGAGGGAAAGCCTTTCAACTAAGAGGGAAATAAAAGAGGCCTTTATTTGTGGGCACCTGAGAAGCTGAATCCTGCTTCTTTTACTAGGGAATTCATTTTAGGATCAAAGTATGATATAAGCCCATAAAAACTGAACAAAGAAATAGAATTGCTGCTTACTAATCAAGTTCTGATAAATATAAAGGATGCCTCAGGTCTATTTCATACTTCCATAGAACAAAGGAGGTATGTAATAGTATAAAACTCATTTGGCAGCCAAATATTTCTTATGTATTCTCATATGAGAGTTTGGAAGCTTTTACTTTGTTTAATATGTTGAATAAGGAAATGCCATTCATGCTTTTAGTTTATGTCAGCGTTTTTGTTTTTTAAGTTAATTTTCCTATTTTTACTTCTAAAGTTTTCGTGTCTTGATAGAAGGTCCTTGGGAAGATGGTCACAGCAGGCATGATTTGCCTTTGCTTGGTGATCACTGTACCCCCTGTCTTGGCACTATAAAATCTCATCAGCACTTTGGAAATCTTGAAAACTGTGAAAGAGTAAGGATAACAAATAATGTATTAAGTCCATGTTAAGTATTTTTACATGCTAACAGTTGGCTATAATCATCTTTGTATGGGAAAAAACTCTTTCTAGATTATTACTGAGAGCAGGGTAGTTAATTTAGTTATCTTCTAATACAGAAGAAAAAAGGCAAAGTTCTCTCTCCTCTTGGAGTCTACATTATTTTTGGAGGAAAGACCATTAACAATAGCATAATAAATAAGTAAAATATATAACAAATTAGAAGATGATACATGCCATGGATAAAGAAAAGTAGAATGGGGAAAGAGAAGATACAGGCAATTTATAATATGATGGTCAGGTTGGGCCTCATTGAGAAGATAACAGGTGATTAAACAATTGAAACAGGCAAGGGAGTTAGATGTATGGATATCCGGGGAAAGAGGATTTCAGAGAAAGGCGAAAGCCAATGCAAAAGCCAATGTATGAACACACCCTGCACATGTGAGGAACAGTAAAGAAACCTGTGGGATGGGGGTGCAAGCAAGTGAGTAATGAGATTTGAAGTCACAGCAAAGGGGAGTCTTAGGACCTTTTAGGTCTCGTAAGGATTTTTACCTTTACTCTGAAAAGAAGGGACTCATCGCAGGGTTTTGAGCTGAAAGATGACTTTATCAGACTTGTTTAAAAGCATAAGTCTGTGTACTCTGGAAAGGTAATAGTAGAAGTAAGGAAACATTAGAAGGCTATTGCTATAATTTTCATGCATTAGTTATCTAGCGCTGTGTAACAAGTTGCCCCCAAACTTTTCAATACATGTTCAAACAACAAACATTTATTATCTCATGGTTTGTGAGTCAAGAATTTGGGCAAGGTTTAATTGGGTGATCTGGTGCAGGGTCTCTTGTAAGTGGCAATCAAGGTGTCAGCCAAGGCTGTAGTTGTCTCAAGGCTTAATTAGGGCAATATTCACTTTTATGCTTACTCATATGGAAGCCAGTTCCTTGTGGGTTGTTGGACTGAGGGCTTTGGACTGAGGGTTTTTTTTCTAGATATTAATTGGAGACCACCCTCACTTTCTGGCCAAATGTTCCTCTTAGGTACATTGTAAGGCAACTTACAACATGGCAGCTTATTTCAGGAGAGCAAGCGAGTGAGCAAGCAGTAAGAGCCAGGGAGAGAGAAAGCATGCATAAGATGGGGGCCACAGTCTTTCAAAGCCCACTCAGAAGTGATATCCCCACAGCTTTGCCATATTCTGCTTGTTAGAAACAAATCATTAAGTTTAGCACACACTCAAAGGGAAGGAGTTGCACAGGGGTGTGAACACCAGGAGATGGGAGTCATTGCAAGCCACTTTAAAAGCTGTCTAATATGCTTTGCAAGAGATGATGCTAGAGTGGTAGCAGTGGAGTTGATGAGAAG
This sequence comes from Pongo abelii, assembly GCF_028885655.2. Taxonomy (NCBI): domain Eukaryota; kingdom Metazoa; phylum Chordata; class Mammalia; order Primates; family Hominidae; genus Pongo; species Pongo abelii. Next base: position 67,511,826 of record NC_071991.2, read on the forward strand.
TGATGCCAAAATACATGAAAAATCTTGGAATTGTAATCCACGATCTACCCTTCTGTAGGTGACTTCAGGTACCTTGTATAATACTTCTGAGTTTCATATTTCTACTTAGTATTATTTTTGAGATGGAATTTCACTCTTCTTGTCCAGTTTAGAGTGCAATGGCATGATCTGAGCTCACTGCAACCCCTGCCTCCTGAGTTCAAGTGATTCTCCTACCTCAGCCTCCCAAGTAGCTGGGATTACAGGCATGTGTCACCACACCTGGCTAATTTTTGTAGTTTTAGTGGTTGGCCAGGCTGGTATTGAACTCCTGACCTGACGTGGTCCACTCACCTTGGCCTCCCAAAGTGCTGAGATTACAGGCGCATATTTCTACTTTAATTGAAAGTCTATTCACGCACTACTCTACAAGTAGCTTAAACTTAGTTTGAGCAACTAGCCAAAGTGTACGTAGCTAGTCAGTGATAGTGATAAGGTTACGTAGTACTTAAACCCTGGCAGTCTGACTCCACTGCCTATTACTCTTAATCTCAGAGGACACCAGAAAAGATAAAAATGTCGGTAACTGTTCTAAAAAATGCAAAGTGCCATATAGTACAAGTAAATCATTCTTACTACTATGGACACAAGAATATAAACGCTTAGTTTTAAAGAATGTTCATTCCAAAAGATGATACTGGTGTCAATTTTCCTGTGTGGAGAAATTGAGCAATGTCGGGGAAAAGATGGAGAACTTCCATCTTTCCATGTGGTGGAAACAGAAACTAATTCCTGCTGCAGCCTGCTTTTATGCAGCATGGCAGCACTCAGATGCTACTTGGAATAAAGCCACATGGATTTTGACCTAGAATTCAATAACTTGGGCTGGAGAAGCAAGGTTGGTTTGGGAACAGATGGAGAGTTTGACTTACATGGGGCTGGTTCTGATTTTAACCAAGAAGGCATGTGGCTATGACAGGGGCAGAGTGGCCTCACAGGACCCTCAGTGGAATGAGGCCTGGATCTGAGTGAAGTCCACTAGGGCCTAGGGAGTTCAGGGTGGAAACTTAGGGCTTGGGCCAGGCCGAATAGTAGCAATGTGAGTAGAAGCAGGCATCACATTAATAGAGCAGAATGAGGCAAAAGCCTTGGTGATACTTGGCTAATGTTGGCAGTTACAGCCATTCTAATATTATTACAGAAATTACAGCTGTCTTGTGCATAGCTGTGCATGGTAGCTCTGTTACCCTCCTTTTATTTTATACCATCTGTATTATTATATTTTAGAGGAGTTTCTTGGTACCATATAGTTGAATTTTGCTTTTGTTTTTGTTTTTGTTTTTAAGACGGAGTTTCGCTCTTGTTGCCCAGGCTGGAGTGCAATGGCGCGATCTCAGCTCATCCACAACCTCCGCCTTCTGAGTTCAAGCAATTCTCCTGTCTCAGCCTCCTGAGTAGCTGGGATTACAGGCATGCGCCACCACACTCAGCTAATTTTGTAATTTTAGTAGAGATGGGGTTTATCCATGTTGGTCAGGCTGGTCTCGAACTCCCGACCTCAGGTCATTCACCTCCCTTGGCCTCCCACAGTGCTGGGATTACAGGCGTGAACCACCATGTCCAGCTGAATTTCACTTTTTTATCTGGGCTGACAATCTCCACCTTTTAATTGGAGTGCTTAGATTATTTATATTTAATGTAAATGGTGGCATGATTGGTTTTAAATATAGCATTATGGTATTCGGTTTTTATTTGCACCATTTGCTCATTTCCCTTTCTTTCTGCCTTCTTTTGGATTAATTGAGCACTTTTCAGGATTTAGTTTTATCTTCACTGCTGGCTTATTAGCTATACCTCTTTGTTTTATATTTTTGGAAATTATTCTAGGCCTTAAAATATGCATACTTATAACTCACCACAGTCAACTTTCAAATAATATCATACAGCTTCATATATAATGTATAAATCTTTCAACAGTATACTTTCATTTTCCTCTTCCATCCTTGATGCTATTGTCATACATTTAATCTCTGCATATATTAAAGATTCTACATATACTTATTGTTTATGTTTAAATAGTCAATTATCTTTAAATAAATTTAAAAATTGAGAAAAAAGTTTTAATTACCCATATATTTACTATTTCTGTCACTCTTTATTCCTTTGTGTGGATTAAAATTTCCATGTGGTACAATTTTCCTTCTGCCTGAAGAACATCCTTTAATGTTTCTTACAATGAATTTTCTTAGTTTTCATGTTTCTCTAAAAAATCTTCATTTTGCCTTCATTTCTAAAAAATCTTTTCACTAGGTATAGAATTATAGATTGGTATTTGTTTATTCTGTTTTATTGTAAAAACCACACATCATAAACTTTACCATCTTAACCTTTTTAAAGTATACAATTCATTTTTAAGTGTACAGTGTAATAGTTTTAAGTATATTTACATTATTGTAAAACAGATTTCCAGAATCTTTTTATCTTGCAGAACTGAAGCTCTATATTCATTAAACAACTTCCCTCTTTATGCTCCCTGCAGCCTCTGGTAACCACCATTTTATTTTTTATTTCTATGAATTTGATTACTTTATAAACTTCATATAAGTAGAATCATGCAGTGTTTTTCATTTTGTGGTTTACTTATTTCACTTAGCATAATATTCTCCAGGTTCATGCATGTTGCAATATGTGATAAAACTTCCTCCCTTTTAAAGGCTGCCTAGTATTTCATTTTATGTATATGTCACATTTTATTCATTTACTCATCTGCCGACAGACACTTGGGTTGCTTCTACCTTTTGGTTATTGTGATTAGAGTTGTTATGAACATGTGTATGCACATATCTCTTTGAGGCCCTGCTTTCAATTCTTGTGTAGATACACCCAGAAATGGGATTGCTGGACCATATGGTAGCTCTATTTTTAATTATCTGAGGAACTGCCATACTGTTCCAAAGCTATTGCACCATTAAATAATCCTACCAGTAGTGCACAAAGGTTCCAACTTCTTCACATTCCTGCCAACATTTGTTATTTTGTTTTCTTGTTTTTATTTTCATAGTAGCCATCCCAATGGCTTTGAGATGATACCTCATTGCGGTTTTGATTAGCATTTCTCTGCTGATCAGTGATGTTGGATATTTTTCCATATGCTTGGTTGGCCATTTGTGTGTTATCTTCAGATAAATGTCTACTCAAGTCCTTTGCCTGTTTTTAATTGGGTTATTGATTTTTTTTTTTTTTTTTCTGTTGAGTTGTAAGAATTCTTTCTATTTTAATTTTCTAAATATTTAATTTTGTTCTTTCTTCACTTTTGAAGGATGCAGGAGTTCTTTATGTATTCTGGATATTAACTCCTTATCAGATACATGATTTGCAAATATTTTTGCTATTCCATAGGTTGCCTTTTCAATCTGTTGTGTCTTTTGATGAACCAAAGTTTTTAGGCTTGATGTAGTCCCTTTGTCTATTTTTGCTTTTGTTGTCTGAGGACATTTATTTCTTCTTTCAGTACTTTAAGATGCTGTTCTTTTGTCCTCTGGCTTGCACAGTTTCTTTTTTTAAAATTTTAATTTTTATGGGTTCATAGTAGGTATATACATTTATGGGGTACATGAGATGTTTTGATACAGGCATGCAATATGTAATGATCACATCATGGAAAATGGAGTATCCATCCCTTCTAGCATTTATCCTTGTGTTACAAACAATCCAGTCATATACTTTTAGTTATTTTTAAGTGTACAATTAAATTATTATTGAGTGTAGTCACCCTGTTGTGATATCAAATACTAGGTCTTACTCATTCTTACCGTTTTTTGTACCCATTAACCATCCCCTACCTTCCCCTCAGCCCCCAACTACCCTTCCCAGCCTCTGGTAACTACTCTTCTGAATTCAATTGTTTTGACTCTTAGATCCCACAAATAAGTGAAAACAGAGCTTGCATAGTTTCTGAAGTAAGAAAGATCTGTGGTATTTTTATCTTCGTTTCTCTGTATTTAATGTGTTTTCTTTCCTCAGGCTGTTTTTTAAAGATTTTCTCTTTTTACTGCCTTTAAGCAATTTGGTTATATTGTTCTGTAGTGTTTTGTGTGTGTGTGTGTTTTTACGTTTTTGTATTTTTCTTGGTTGAGGTTTGCTGAGCCTCTTTGTGCATTTACAGTTTTCAATTATGGAATATTTTCAACCATTATTTCTTAAAAATTTGTTTCTATTCCCTTCTTTCTCCTTTTGGAACTCCAGTTTTACTTGTGTTAAAGTTCTTAATGTTCTTCCACAGATCACTGAGCTCTGTAAATTTTTTTTAGTAATTTTTCTCTATGCTTCATTTTGCATAATTTCTACTGCTGTCTTTGAATTCACTAATCTTTTCTCCTGAAGTTTCTAATCTGCTATTGATTCCATCTAGGGATATTTTAACCTCAGACATAGTATTTTTCATCTATGTTTCTATTGACTAATTTTTTTTTTGGTTATGGTCCATATTTTTCTGCTTCTTCTCATATCTAGTTGTTTTTGTTTGGAGCATGTGGCAGACAAGATTTATCTGTTTGAATCTTTTAAAAAGAGTTTTTAAGGGCATATCTGGAGTAGTCTTTATACTAGAGGTAATTTAAACTCACTTTTTAGTTTGGCCCTTCTGTGGTCTTCATTGGCTGCTACATGTATCCCATGAGGACTTTGTATTCTCACTGGCGGAAACTCAAACTATTCCTGGCCTTTTATGAGCTCTAAGAATTGTTTGGCTTATAACTTCTCAGTACATTTTCTTTTCTCAGAAGTCATTATTTGCCGTACCTTAGGGTGTTTCACACTCTACAAGTGTATATTGATACTCAGACATAGATTCTAGAGTTCTTCTATGCTGATTTCTAGAATTCTTTCTCTGTATCAGCTCCAGTTTTTTCGGGTATTCTGGCATGTAAATTAAAGCCACCTTATCCTCCTGAATCTCATCTTTGTCTCCTCCACTCAGTGAGATTGCAGTTTGGGTTTTCCCTCCTTGCTCAGCAGTTCAGAAATTGCCTTTAGGCAAAGAACCTGGGCAGTCATAGCACTCTATTTCCTTTCTGGGATCACAGTTCTCTGTTGCCTGTTGTCCAATGTCTGAAAATAGTTATTTCCTGTATTTTGTTCTGCTTCTTAGTTGTTTACAGAGGAAAGATAACTTCAGATCTTGTAGCCAGAAGTGGTTTTTTCTCTAACTGTATTGAAAACTCTACTTATGTAGATTTATGCTCACCTAGGATAGAGACCTAATAATGGAAAGCACTTAATAAAGGATTTTTGAAAGAATTGAATTAATGAATGAAGCATGGAATTAGGTTGAGCCACATGAAGTTGACAGTTATTGATGATTTTAACCCATATGATGTATATGGTTCAATTTTATATCTTGGCTAATTAGTATTAGCTAAGGAACACAGACTCAAGTAAAGGCAATTCTACCTTTAAAGTGAGATCTCAGGCAATGATGGATCGTTTGTTTTTTAAGTGATGTCTGATCCTGTGCATCTGGCAATCTTAGAACACTTCTGTTGAATTTATTTTTCTAACAGAACATGGTAGGTCTATCTATGTGGGCTTTGGGTTTTTAGGTCAAACTATTTTCTTTGGAGAGGAAGACTCTGATTGGGTTTACAGTTTATTCAAAGAGTATATCCCTGTTCCTCATAGGATCAATTGAGTTATGCCCCAAGACAAGGGGTTTATAAGAGGAGATTTCAACCTTATTGTCATCAGGATGATGAAGCACAGTGACACAACCTTTGTGAACTGGGTTGGGGATCTTTTAGCAGGATGGTGGTGGAATTCTTTTTAAGGAAAACAGTGTCACTAAGGACATAGGCATATTATTGGTTGTTGAGTTTGTGGTTGTGGTGGCTAGAAAAGACAGAGGATTTGATGACCTGTGATACAGGGTGGATAAGGCTATATTATTGTCTCATTGTTAAATGCATGAAACGGAGAATGAAACTTGATAAATACCTCAGCAGAGGATGATTGAAGAAAAAGCCAAAGTTGCTATATTCACAGATTATTACCAGGTGTGGTTTTAGTTTCACTCTTTCATATTATTGTACAGTAAACTACACATACATTTAGAAGAAAAGTGTTTTATAGGTGACCTGATTGTAATGAATTTCACTTAGCATCACAGGATACTAGTTGGTGAGAATTATAGTAGCTTCTTGCAAACTATTAATGAGCTGACACATGGCCCAGTGGGTTTGGCATCCTTGCTTCTCAGAGTGCAAATTGCCCTTAAACGTTGTCAGCAGTGTTCACCATATAAGAATGAATAGATGGTTGTTATGGCCTGAATTCTGTACCCCTGAAGTTTATATATGGAAGTCCTAACCCCTAGTCCTTCCAAATCTGACCTTATTTCAAGGTAAAGTCTTTACAGAGGTAATCAAATTAAAATGGGGTCATTAGGGCGGGCCCTAATCCATCACGACTGGTGTCTGATCAACAGGGGGAAATTTGAACAAAGAGATATGCATAGAGGGAAGGCAATGTGAAGAGACACCAGGAGAAGATGACTGTCTCCAAGCCAGGGAGAGAGGCCTGCAACAGATCCTTCTCTCACAGCCCTCAGAAGGAACTAACTCTGCCAATGCCTTATCTCTGACTTCTAGCCTCCACAGCGCTGTGAGACAATGAATTTCTGTTGTTTAAGCAACCCATTTTGTGATACTTTGTTACAGCAGCCACAATAAACTAATAAAAGGATCTTTGCTGAACTACTGTCATAGACTGACTTGGTAGGAGAAACATGTTAGGAGCAGTGGGCCATCAGGAAACTCCTTGAAGCTGTGAGACTGTTAGATAGGGTAGGCAATCAGTTCTTGTCTTTATCCATTTTGTGGATAGACACAAACACCACCCAGCTGAGCAGAATAGGGCAAGGCAGCTGACCTAGCCAAAGGCCTCCTAGGAGTTTTACCCAGCGCTTATCTGAGTGGGATGGGTTTAGGAGAAGTTGAATTTCCTATGTGAGTTGTAAAGAGATGTTATGGCTTCCAAAGAGATTATTTGAGGTGCATAGATGGTTTGGAAGAAAAACTCATAAATGCTAACTTTTGCCATTGGCATTTAAAGAAAGTTAATAATCTGCAACAGAGTTATTTTATACTCCACTGCTCCGAAAGATTATGATTACATAATCAGAGTAAGATTACATACTCTGAAAGATTATGAGATATAAAGAATATGTATAAACCTTAGTATTTTAGTTCATGTTTGGGACTTCTGAAGGTCTGCCCTATTTCTCCCTCTGCCTCTCTGTCTCTTTCTCCCTGTGAATTATGTGGGTGACAGTGCATTTTTTTTTTTTTAAATGGCGTCTCGCTCTGTTGCCAGGCTGCAGTACAGTGGCTCGATCTCAGCTCACTGCAATGCAACCTCTGCCTCCTGGGTTCAAGCGGTTCTCCTGCCTCAGCTTCCTGAGTAGCTGGGACTACAGGAGCCCACCACCACATCCAGCTAATTTTTGTACTTTTAGTAGAGACAAAGTTTCACCATGTTGGCCAGGATGGTCTCGATATCCTGACCTTGTGATGTGCTCACCTCAGCCTCCCAAAGCGCTGGGATTACAGGTGTGAGCCACTGTGCCTGGCTGACAGTGCACATGTTTTGATCCTTGACTCATCCTATTACCTATTTGCTCTTATGTTCATGTTGAAAAAATGTTGCTGCTGTTAATATGGCTACTATCCTAATGTACAAAACAAAGGATGTCCAAGTGTTACCTCCCAAGCAAAGAGATCTTATTAATGGTGGAAGTAAAAAGCCCCAAGGCACTCACTGAGTGAGTGAGGCTACAAGAGGGGCCCCAGGCCTGTCAGCAATCTGTTATCATTGATGTCTTTCCAGTTTCTCCCACCAGTGTATAATTTAAAACTCAGTTGGCCTGTGCTTTTTGACTTGATTACAACAGTTCCCAGCCTGTGAGGCGTTAAGCCAAAGTGGTTTTCATTAATTTGCCTTCTCCCTGAAGATTTTAGGCTTGCTGTTTCAAAGAAAGCTAGATACCACAATGAGCCAACTATTTGGTGAGAAGATTCTCCATGGGGAGAGAGCTGTTTGCTGCAATTCCAGTCTTTCAAATGTCAAACGTTACTCATTCTAGCTTTGGCTCTTGTAAGTATGTGTAGTCCTTTTCATTTTAATTTGAGAGTGTTTGCTTCCACTGGTAGCTCAGGGAACTTTTACTTGCCGTTTGAAATCTAACCCTGGAACACAAAAAGTATGACTAATCCTACTTACTGGAATTTCAGTGTTTTCATCAAGGCCGCCGTTTCCATTTCCAGTTTTATATAATAAGGGCAAAATACCAACTGGCAAACATATTCCTTTTTTTTTTGGTTGCTGTACATTAAACTATCTACTGTGTTATAATAAAAAGTGATGCTTCATAATAGTGATTTTTGCAATTGAGACGAAACAGTTTCCAAGGGTATTTAAAGAGCGGATAATTCATGATATGAGTCCCCAGCTAATGTATTTACGCAAAGAAGTCTAAAGGTTTCAGCTGCTTTTCATCTTCTGTATGGCAAAGATATTAGGTTATCTCTAGGCAAGAAGAATGGTTCATACACTAGAGTCACAGCCAATGGAAAGATTTTAGAACAATATACAAACACTCGTGCCATAACACTGACTTAGTTAAGCAATCATTGTGATGACCATTGGAAAGATGAAAGTATCAGCTAACGCAAACCAAGTTTTTGTCTTCTTTCATAGGAATCCTTTATCATTTCCTTATGTCTTAGAGCTCCAAATGTGGATTTCTGGAATGCCGTTGGGAAGATCTCATATGAGGAAGCTCTAGTGGAATTGGGTTGAGACTTACTGACCAGGCAGTTCTTTAAAGACAATATCTGAGTAGCTTAAAGGGAATATAGGTACTAATTTGGAATGACCTAAAAAGAGATTTCCAATCCTTTCTGCTTTAAGCAATCACCTGGAGATTTGAAAAATGTAGATCTCCAGTTCCCATTCCCAGAGTTTCCAGTTCAGTGGATCAGTGTACCTATGTTTGCTTCCAGATTATTCTGGGTGCTGTCACAACTAGGAACCCCTGGCTCCAGTTGTCAGCTTGTAACTGTATTATCCACAAAGAAATTATTCTGAATTATTGGATCTGCAGGGGCTGCTGAATTTGGCATGTAAAGGAAAACTTTTCGCTTTGTGGTTTAATCTACAGATCACCCTAAATCTCTTGTTGTTAGTATGGCTTCTTTGACTTCTCATGGCCTGATACACTTGTGGGTCAATTACTAAGCACTCAGCTGGAACTACTAGGACCTGGCCCCGGGTGGATATCAGAAACACCTGTGGAGCTACTTGAAACTAGATTTTTTTTTTTTCTAGACTTCCTGAATCACAGTCTTAGGGAGGGGTCCAGATATCCATTCTTCTATAAACCTCATCGTTGATTTTGAAAAGCAGCTAATTTTGAGAATCTCTGAGTTATGCTAATGGGGAGGAATATTGATTGACTGGCATTGGATACTAATTGAAGCTATAGAGAAATCACGTTAATTTGATTAAGATGATTAAAACTATTCATTTCACTATTCTATGATTTAGGCTTTGTGTTTGATCAACAGATATTTGGTGATGACCATTACAAGAGGGGGCAGAACTCTTTACCACCTGAAGTATGTAAAAGCTTTCAGATACAGCTTAAGGTGAATCTTTAAGGCAAATATTTCCTTAGAACTTGAATAGGGAGTGAAGTAGGGGGGCATACCGTTCCAGGTGAAAAGGACAAAATGAATGAAGTGATTAAGATGGGAACTAGAATTCTGTGCTAGTAAGACAATGTGTCTTAGAGCTCCAAATATGGATTTCTGGAATGCTGCTGGGAATAACTTGTATGAGGAAGCTCTAGTGGCGTTGAGTTGAGACTTACTGACCAGGCAGTTCTTTTAAGGCAAGATCTGAGTAGCTTAAAGGGAATATTGATATTAATTGACCTAAAAAGAGATTTCTAAACCTGGAAGACAATGTGTTTTCCATATATAATGGGAAATAATGGAATATAAAATTGTACAAAGTGGACTGGGGTCTTGGAGGTGGCTTGAACTTGAAAGAAATCAGAAGCCATTACAGCATTTTTGTTGTATCAATTTACAGGAGTAAAGTGAAAACATTTTCCTTTTTTTTTTTTTTTGGGATAGAGTCTCGCTCTGTCGCCCAGGCTGGAGTGCAGCGGCGCGATCTTGGCTCACTGCAAACTCCACCTCCCGGGTTCACCCCATTCTCCTGCCTCAGCCTCCCGGGTAGCTGGGACTACAGGCGTCTGCCACCACGCCCGGCTAATTATTCTTTGTATTTTTAGTAGAGAGGGGGTTTCACCTTGTTAGCCAGGATGGTCTTGATCTCCTGACCTCGTGATCCACCAGCCTCAGCTTCCCAAAGTGCTGGGATTACAGGCTTGAGCCACCGTGCCCGGCCAGTGAAAACATTTTCTCTTGGTAGGGTAGGCAGAAGTTCAGAGGCAGGGCTGTGGCAGTAATGCAGAGTAAAGAGATGAGACTTGGTTTAGTAGTGCTGGGGACTGGAGCAGGATAGATTTGGCAAACATGTATGGAAGTAGTCTAAATGAAAATTATTTTATTTGCAGGTTATTTATACATTTTCTGCTTAAGAAAAAATTATCCTGCAGAAGAGGGCATAAAATATCTATCTCTGCAACTGCATAATAACTTCTTTGGTCAAATTGATTTATTGTTTAAATGGTCAGCAAAAACATTCGGAATCAGCATTAGCAAGATATTTGGTTATGTTCCTGGTTGAAACTTAATATGAGTGTACAGTCAGTATAGTTTGTTGCTTGTGTAGCAAGCAGACAGACATTCACGTATTTGGGTATTGGGAATAAGCGGGTAAGACAAATCAGTATAATTAACTGTAAAGCTGCCTAAATAGTCCTTTTATCCCAATATGTGTAATGTTTGTGGTTTTAAATGCTTTTATACAAACAGAGTGACATTAAAAGACAAAGATTTTGAAATTTTCCTGGTTTCCTCCAATCATGCCCCTAGTATCTTTCAACATCCATTTCAAAAACTGCCTTGTGGGCAAATATTTCCTTAGATGCTCCTTTACATGCTTTACCTTCCATCTGATGGCTCCAATTGTTTCTACTCTCCCTTCTCTCACTCCCAGAGTCTTGAGCAGAGTGAGCAGAGGTCTTTGGTCCAAGGCAGCAGATGGCCTCTGTAAAAATCAGAGGACTCTCTCTGCCACCAGAGCAATGTAAGGGAGACTCAGACTAGCTGAGGTGGACTCCTGGAATCTGGGGTCTGGGGTGGAGCAGAATAGGGAACAATGAGAGTCAGAAAAGATGTGGAAAGATCTGCTTTAAGATGTGGATATATCAGGTGTCAAGGTTGTAAAATAGCTTACAAGTAGGAAAGCAGTTCTATAAACATTCACCAGCAGGCACTGGGAAAATAGCACTGAACAGAGGTGGACACAGCCTTTGCTCTTGTAGAGCCATGCCTCAAAATAAGCTCCATTTATGAGAAAAAAGATGGGGAATTATAGAATATATACCAACCCTTTATGCTTTTTGACCCTATGTCAGTTTTGTGGGAATAACTCCAGCCTTGCCACAAAGCACAGCCTTCACACTTTATTAGATTCAATATCATGTTTCTTCATGTCCTTAAACATGAAAATCAAATTGAAAGGTGGACAGATCTGAACAGCACAGATTTGGGGTGCTGGCTCTTATGGCTGAAGTAAAGAGCTATATGATGGCTTAATTTTTTTTTAACAGTGTAGGGGCTTTTTCTCAGGAGACCAGTCCAATTTCTCTGTAATTTTTTTTTTTTTTGTTCTCTTAGGAAATTCAGAGAGATTGCAATGTTATTAAGCTCATAATATTTTTCTTTTCTTTTTGAAGTTCTAGTTCATTTATTTTAACCTTTAATATTCCCTTGTATCAATATACCACAGGTTTTTTAAACCCATTCTCCTGTTGATATTTAGATTATCTCCAGTTTTATATTCTGACAAACATAATCTCAAGAATTTCTTAATCATTATCTATTCAAAGGTAAAGAATGGCCTCAATTATTACTATGAACAATAGCAAGAGAAATGTAATTTGTCCATCATGCTGTCAAATACAATAATGCCAATATAAATTTCCTTAATGAACAATGAACACTTCTATTCAGTTACAAAAATTTTTTGACTAAGTGGCAGCTGGAGATTGGACTTTGTGCTAATACTTAGGTTAATTGCATCTCATGTTAATATGTCTTAGTGGGTGCAATTAAGTAGAATTATAACTTGTTCATATTATAATTCCTTTTGCCTTTCTAATTCATCGGTGAACTCCTGTAACTTAACTCCTCCTTCGTTTAGGTGTCTGCCCCTTCACAGGGGAGAGAATGTTAGGAGATTTTATTTTATAGCTTAGGTTACTTTGATAGAGAAATATTAGGCATCATCTTAATTTCAGCATGATCATCCTTTTTTTTGGAGTTGGAGTTTTGCTCTTGTCACCAGGCTGGAGTGCAATGGTGCAATCTTGGCTCACTGCAACCTCCACCTCCTGGGTTCAAGTGATTGTTCTGCCTCAGCTTCCCAAGCAACTGGGATTACAGGTGCCTGCCACCATACCCAGCTAATTTTTGTATTTTTAGTAGAGACGGGCTTCCACTTGTTGGCCAGGCTAGTCTTGAACTCCTGACCTCAGGTGATCCACCCACCTTGGCCTCCCAAAGTGCTGGGATGACAGGTGTGAGCCAGTGCACCCAGCCATCATCCCTTTTTGAAGGCAGAACCACTGGATATGTCAATAGGTTGCTGGAAGATTCATTCCCATGGTGGTCCTTCTAACACCATACCTTGGCCACATCCTCAACTGGAATTCAAACTTGGGGTTAGAAGGAAAATGCTCTTCACCAGCCCTTAAAGATTTCTAACCTAAACTTACAGCAGTAGTCCCTTAAATATGAAGAATAATAAAGCTCCATAAATACTTTGATATTTTTGAAAAAAGATGACAGATTTTCAGCATTGAGAAATTCTCTGAAGTATAAGCATATCCAAGAAGAATGTCATATATTCTGTCCTTTTCTTGCTAGATGGAATGTTTAAAAGCTGGATAACACTGCATTTGAATGTTAATTCATTTTTTGGGTTCAGTTTCATAGCTCAGCATCTGATATTTATTACGAATTCACCTGAGGTATATTTTCTTTATTTTTTAAGTGATATAGTCCCTAGTTTGAAAGATAACTTGAGAGATTGATTCTTGACACAGTTAAATTATCTTTCTCCTGAGCCGTGTTTTTTAACCTCAGATATTGGTCTTAAAAATATATATATCCAGTGCCAGAAACTCCCAGCAGATGTCATTGTAAGGCAGATTTGTTTAGCAAGGCTTTTCTAGAATAGTGAATAGAATTGTTGCATATAGTAGTGATGTGTGTATTAGGTACTGAAGTTAATTCATTCTAGTCTCTTCAGAGTGGGATTTGTTATGAAGAGGTAAAGAGATTCCTGGGATTCTTGCCTGTCCTTTTATAATGTGGGAGCACTGCTTTTCTGCAATATAAATTAGAGAACAAGAATAACAGCCTTTCACACAAGCATTTCCTGGGCTACTCTACCTGGGCCTACCAGCTTAGCACAAGGCATGACTGTGTTCTGCATGGGACAGAAGAGCCATGGGGAGGAGACTGTTGCTTAGACATATAATGTAGTAAGTGAGGGAGGTGCAGTTTCAAATGAGAGAGCCTCACTAATTCTAGACTCTGCACTCTTAGTCCTGAAGGGAAAATACAAATGGACATGAAAACATGTGTCCCAATAGAGCACATCTGGTCCTTATCTAAAACAGAAAGGTGAATTATATTGGAACTGCCTAACTGATTTCATGGATATCAATTTCAAGTGAAAAAAACATTTATTCCCAGGGAAGGTCATGATACATTGTCTTATTTACTATAAATGCAAATGTAAGTCAGTCTAAACTCGCCTTTGTTTCCATGCATATATATGGTGATACATGTTGGTTACCTATGAAGATCTTATTCTTTTACTCATTAATATTGTAAGAGCTTGCTTCTCACTTATGATTTTTACACTGCTTGATTAGATTTTAAAAATAAACTCCTTTGATGAAGCCCCCTTTTAAAAGCCAGAACTATACTTTGTATTGTATAGTATTAACTGAAATGCAAATTGCTTAGAAAATGTTAATACAATGTGTTTGGAAATCAACTACTTTTAAAAAACTGCAGGGATCAGGTAAAAGAGGCAAACTATATCAAAGATGGAAGGGTGAAAGTGTGAGGAAATATTAAAAGATATGGACTTGGATATGGATTTGGATATTCCAACTGAATATCTCCACTTAACTGACTCAACATATTAACCAATTTTTTTTTTCTTATACTATCTGATGTCTGTATCATCCTGAAAGTAAGCTAGCAGGATTCCCACAGTTTTGCTTTCCCAATAGAATTGTGTGCCTGCCAAGGGTCAGGTGAGTTTGTCCCAATCCTGTTTATGCCACCTACACTTGCCATTGAATTAAAGTGGGTAATTGCAATATTATGGGAACCAGTGAAATATGACTGCAAAATAAAAGGGGATTTTTATTTCTCTGAAAACTAATTATAGATAATGCTTAGAAAGACTTGATAAAGAGAAGTTACTAGACTTGCTATTAAATTTGGATGTGGATGAAACAAATATAAGAGGTTGGAGGGGAAACTGAAAATCTTGAAGGCATGTATTCTAAAATTTCTGCAAAATTATTTCTGGGTTCTTGCTCCACTTAAAGGGAAGTGGGGATTTGGAGAGAATGCCTTGTGGATGTGCGTTATTCAGGAAAGATGATACGGATTTCTAATCAGATAATGTGCACTTAATAAAAGGAGACCCTCTACATTAAAAGATTGGTAAATGCATGTTTATTTTCAAGTTTTAAATTACAATATTTGATTTTAAAACTCCTCTATTTTGTTCAGCTTTTTCAACTAACTGACCAACTATTGATATTGATCTTACCAGATGAAAGTTACTGGTCTGCATTTTAAAAATAATTTTTAATTATAGGCTATGTGTATTAGCCTGTTTTCATGCTGCTGATAAAGACATACCCGGAGGCCGAGGCGGGTGGATCACAAGGTCAGGAGATCGAGACCATCCTGGCTAACATGGTGAAACCCCATCTCTACTAAAAATACAAAAAATTAGCCAGGTGTGGTGGCGGATGCCTGTAGTCCCAGCTACTTGGGAGGCTGAGGCAGGAGAATGGCATGAACCCGGGAGGTGGAGCTTGCAGTGAGCCGAGATCATTCCACTGCACTCCAGCCTGGGCAACAGAGCGAGACTCCGTCTCAAAAAAAAAAAAGGACACACCCAAGACTAGGCAATTTACAAAAGAAAGAGATTTAATGGACTTACAGTTCCATGTGGTCAGGGAGACCTCACAACATGGTGAAAGGTGAAAGGCACATCTCACATGGCGGCAGACAAGAGAAGAGAGCTTGTATAGGGAGACCCCCATTTTTAAAACCATCAAATCTCATGAGACTTATTCACTATCACAAGAACAGCACAGGAAAGACCTGCCCCCATGATTCCATTACCTCCTACCGGGTCCCTCCCACAACACATGAGAATTCAAGATGAGATTTGGGTGGGGACATAGCCAAACCATAATATTCCACCCCTGGACCCTCCCAAATCTCAAGTCTTCACATTTCAAAACCAATTATGCCTTCCCAACAGTCCCCCAAAGTCTTAACTCATTTCAGCGTTAATTCAAAAGGCCGCAGTCCAAAGTCTCATTCGAAACAAGGCAAGTCACTTCCACCTATGAACCTGTAAAATCAAAAGCAAGTTAGTTACTTCCTAGATACATGGGGGTACAGGCATTGGGTAAATACTGCTATTCCAAATAAGAGAAATTGGCCAAAACAAAGGAGCTACAGGCCCCATGTAAGTCCGAAATCCAGCAGGGCAGTCAAATCTCAAAGCTCCAAAATGATTTCCTTTGACTCCATGTCTCATGTCCAGGTCATGCTGATGTAAGAGATGGGCTCCCATGGCCTTGAGCAGCTCCGCATCTGTGGCTTTGCAGGGTATATGCCCCCTCCTGGCTGTTTTCATGGGCTGGTGTTGAGTGTCTGTGGCTTTTTCAAGTGCACAGTGCAAGCTGTCAGTGGATCTACCATTCTGGAGTCTGGAGGATGGTGGCCCTCTTCTCACAGCTCCACTAGGTAGTGCACCAGTGGGAACTCTGTGTGAGGTCTCTGACCCCACATTTCCCTTCTGCACTGCCTTAGCAGAGGTTCTTCATGTGGGCCCCACCCCTGCAGCAAACTTCTGCCTGGGCATTCAGGCATTTCCATACATCCTCTGAAATCTAGGCGGAGGTTCCCAAACTCCAATTCTTGACATCTGTACACTTGCAGGCTCAACACCACATGGAAGCACCTCTGAGGCCATGGCCAAGCTCTACATTGGCCCCTTTCAGCCATGGCTAGAACAGCTGGAACACAGGGCACCAAGTCCCTAGGCTGCATACAGCATGGGGACCCTGGGCCTGGCCCACAAAACCATTTTTTTTTTCTCCTAAACCTTGGGCCTGTGATGGGAGCGACTGCAGAAAAGGTCTCTGATACGACCTGGAGACATTTTCCCTTTGGTCTTGGTGAACATTTGGCTCCTCGTTACTTTTGCAAATTTTTGCCACCAGCTTGAATTTTTCCTCAGAAAATGGGATTTTCTTTCCTATTGCATTGTCAGGTTGCAAATTTTCCAAAATTTTAAGCTCTGCTTTCCTTTTAAAACTGAATGCCTTTAACAGTACCCAAGTTACCTCTTGAATGCTTTGCTGCTTAGAAATTTCTTCTGCCAGATGCTCTAAATCATCTATCTCAAGTTCAAAGTTCCACAAATCTGTAGGTCAGGTGCAAAATGCCACCAGTCTCTTTGCTAAAACATAACAAGAATCACCTTTGCTCCAGTTCCCAACAAGTTCCTCATCTCCATCACAGACCACCTCAGCCTGGATGTCATTGTTCATGTCATTATCAGCATTTTGGCCAAAGCCATTCAACAAGTCTTGGGGAGTTCCAAATTTTCTCACATTTTCCTGTCTTCTTCTGAGCCCTCCAAACTGTTCTAACCTCTGCCTGTTACCCAGTTCCAAAGTCGCTTCCACATTTTTGGGTATCTTTTCAGCAGTGCCTGCTCTACTGGTACCAATTTCCCGTATTAGTCCGTTTTCATGCTGCTGATAAAGACATACTTGAGACTGGGCAATTTACAAAAGAAAGAGATTTAATGGACTTACAGTTCCACATGGCTGAGGAGGCCTCATAATCATGGTGGAAGGTGAAAGGCACATCTCACATGATGGCAGACAAGAGAAGAGAGCTTGTGTAGGGAGACACCCATTTTTAAAACCATCAGATCTCATGAGACTTATTCACCATCACAAGAACAGCACGGGAAAGACCTCCCCTGTGATTCAGTTACTTTCCACCCACAACATGTGGGAATTTAAGATGAGATTTGGGTCCCAGCCACAACATGTGGGAATTTAAGATGAGGTTTGGGTGGGGACACAGCGAAACCGTAACACTGTGATTTCAGAATGTAGCCACTGCAGAGTTTATGCTATACCACAAGGGACACTCTTTAGATGAGCTCAGCGATTTTCTAGGTATATGTTTTGCTCTTTTCTAAAAAAATGATTTTATAAGCAGGTTAAGTAAATACTTTAAACTGGTGAACTACTTCTTTGCTTAGAATGATTTTATTCCAGATAATGATGTGAAGCTTAATTTTTATATGACATGTGATTATAAAACAACTTTAATAACTTCATAAATAATCATTTTTTCATACACAGCTCTTGCTGGCATGTTGAGGTTCTTGACAGGCCGACTTTGGGTTAGAGGCTGGGAAAACTGACCCAGACAAAGGGAGATGAACCTTGTGGCAAGCCCTAGTCAGTTTGGTCCATGGTCAAGAACATTCTAGTTTGAAATGTAAGAGAGTGGCGCATCGAGTATTCTCGACCAGAAGTGGCTCTATGTTTTTAGGCCATGTCTTATAGCACTTAATTTAATCCAGCTTCCCAAATCATTGCAAATATGAAAAAATAGGTACATCCTATGCATAACTCCAACCTTACTAAGTGTACTTCTAAATTCACATAGTAGCAAAATGAGGACAGCAGGGATTGTTGTGATAACAAAAGAATCCTTTTGTTGTTTGCATCCATCATGTTTAACTCCAGAGTTGTTTGTCTTTAAAACAATTCTAATGTTACAATGGCAATAGGAAGAACTATCTTTCACAGGGATAAACTTCCTTTTGAGGTTTCGGGTTGTGATAGGCAGAGATGGCAATGAGAATGAATTAAAAAAAGGTGGAAGATGAAGAGAAGAAAAGCAGACAGCTTGCTTACAAGGTGAAATCATTTCTTGGAATCTAGTTTATTTCATTTTGCTTTCTTTTGGGCTCTATTGGGAAGATGTTTGCCTTACTAGTTTAATTAAATAGAATAACAAGCATTGATTATTTAAAGTCAGGATCTATACACACCTCTCCTAGGCATTTTAAATTAATACTTTCCCCCCCAAGCATTTGATCTTGTAAAGGAAAATCACGTAATCTACTCGAGAATGATACTTTGAAGAAATATTTACCAGAGTAAGAGTATTTTACATCCTGTGATAAATGGAACAAGTGAAAAACTAGGTTCCAACTGTCATTCATTCTCCATCAAAGACATTTAGTTATAGTGGGTATATATAATTCATATTTCAAAGAAAGCAGCACTTGCTGAAAGGAAAAGAATAAAAAATGCCTCCCATGTAACTTAAATACTTTTCCATTGCTGAATTTAAATGTTTGGGGAGAATTCCCTGAGCGACTCTAGGTACATCTGAAATGGAACTGAACTTTGAGCTTTACAGCCACATGCCAAGATTCTGGCTGTTCCCTTTCTCTGTCAGTGGGATATTGTTTTGGGGGTGACATCTTACATAACCTTGGCAGAGAGCCCTTCATTTTCTCCTTCTGGTAAGTGGCTAGAGCTGAATTATTTGTGTTCCTGGACTTTGTTTTATCCTCAAAATATAATGACCTTAGACAGCCTGAAGTAGGAAAAAAGAGTACTAGTTTTAAAAAACCTTTCTTTTGATAGTTCTCTTGAGGTACTGGAAAGGCTGCTGGGCTGGGTGTTAGAAGATTTTGCTGCTTGTCCTAATTCTGCCCCTAGTGGGTGATCATGGCTATGACACTTTAATTTGATGCATCTTTCTTCAGGGACAGAATTTTAAAATTCAATGGAGAAAAAGGCTTTAGTTGCATTGTCATTCTCAGGAATTCTCTCCAGAGTTTTTGAAGCTTGCCTTGCTGAAAAAATTCAAATGAAATGACATCTAAAATCCAGTTTATATGTTACATTTTGGATCCTCTGATTTTAAGGCGTGCATTTGTGTTCACTTTGTTGATGAGAAAAGTGGAGGTAAATTCCTGTCTAAATTTCTAGACCACAGTCATGACTTATGGCGACAACAGGGCCTCACATGGTCTGCGTCTTGGTTCTGTTATTTCTTAATCTCTTCCTAAGAGATTCCCTGTTTAGAGCGGATAGAACTTTGCCATGTAATTTTAATGTTGTTGAAAAGATAGCACAGGCTCCACACATGAGGCAGTGGCTGATCTGACTGCTCTGCTTCCCCACAAAGACTTATGTGTTTTGTTTTGTTTTCAATTTAAAAGACTATTATTTTAAGACAAAAAACAAGTAGTAAATTTTTAGGGCAAAATGTAATGAAGATGAATCCACATTTTTTGATTTTTCTCTTTATTTGACTTTCAGAGAGATAGGTATTTTGGTACCATCTTCCACAAATGCAAATCCTGCTATGTTCAGTTATAAAAGGAAAAAAAGTTTGACTTTAGCAGCAGCAGGCACAGTCGTAGCCATAATAACCACTAATTCATATAGACACTTGTAGATGCTGGGCTCACTGACTTCTGTACTCCGAACACATCATCTTGTTTAATTCTCACAGGGTCTTCATGAGGCAGATCTGATTGTTATCCACATTTTACAGATGACGAAACGGAAGCATTGCAAGATTAACTAACTTGTTCAAAATCTTCTAAAGCCACCAATATTTTTTATCTTTTTGAAGTTTTTAATCTACATTTTACCAAACAGTCTTAAATTCTGTTTCTCTTGCCTACTGTCTCCCTATCACTTTTTTTTTTTTTTTGGTTGAGTATTCGTCATTAAATGGCTCCAGCTATGAAGTGAGATTAGGTACTTTCATTTTCTGATTTTCATGGAACTTTGTGTGAATAAAGACAGTTTAGAAATTGTATATCACAAGTTATTCTTCAAAATATGCAATTTAATATGATCACATACATGAATTTAAGTATCAATAGAGTCATTTTATCATATGGACTAGGTTTGGATAGAGTTTACTCTAAGAAAATCCTGTATGAGAAACTCTACATTTACTCAAAATATAAATGATGAAGTCATTATTAATTATTCATTATGTAAAACATATTTTGCTTTAATATAATTAATAGTAGGGGCCTTTTAAATGTGATATTACTCAAACACATTTACTGTTAAGTGAATGGATTTAGAATTGCAGAATTTTGGCAGAAAAAAGAAAATGCCTTTTTTGCGCATTTAAAAAAACACACTCGGTGAATATTGAGAGCCGGGGAGGTTGTGCATGTGTGGGGATGGGGTCAGTGAAAGCTGTCTGTAATTTTCAGTCAATTTTGCTGTAAATTTAAAACCAGTCTAAAAAAATAAAGTTTATATTTACAAAAAGGGGTCAGTTAGAATTTTAGCTCTCTGATTCACTATGATCTTGAACAAATTATCTCTCTCTTAGTATTTATTCTTTCAAGTGAAGATAATAATAGATCCCATACCAATATTGAGAGAATTAACTGAAATTTATATATATGCAGCTCCTGACTCATTATGCATACTTAAAAAAATATTATTTCCTTTTCCTTTAAATTCCCTTATGTCACACTTGAGGGATGTGGTGAGTTTATAGCTGAATAGGACTGATTGCAAGTATCCTTCTCCTTGTCTGATGCATTTTATGTAGTCCCACACACTTACCAGAAATCCAGCTTGGTGTGCAGAGAGAGTTGCCTGTCTGTGCAGGTGGTGACTTGTGCAATCTGCATGGTGGGGGATGGTGAGGAGGCCCTGTAAGAAATGTAATAAGGAGCAATAGGCTGCTGTCTGTCAAAGAGCCTAACTGGGTTCTATAGTCTGGTGAGGAGATTTGAAGCCTACTGGTTTTGACAGGTGAAAAGCTGTGCACTTTAGTCATGGATGAGCCGCTTCCAGAAAAGGATAACTCACTCTATCTCCTGGATGGCTTAATTGCTTAACTGCCAAATGGTTTCTTCTTGTCCCTTCTAACTTTATTATTTTGATTCTCCAAATTACAAGCACATCTACTCTACAAAGCAGAAATTTTTAACCTCTTGGCATCAAGAACGGCATTGAGAATCTGATAAAAACTGTGGAACTGCTCCTCAGAAAACGCACACACACATATACACAGTGACCTTTACAAAATGTTTGAATTAAATTTCAGGAAGCTAATGTCTGCTGTAAAAACCTTAGACATCAAAAACACTCAAACACATGGAGAGGAAGCAAAACTAATGTTGGAAGATAAGACTGAAATATTGAGCAGTTGTTCCTCTGTATTAAACAATGAGAAATCCTAAAATAGGCCACCTTCGAGAAAAATGTTAACCTAAAGGCTTCTTACTGCAACTGGACTGTATGTGTTTACGTCTACCAATAGATATGGTTGCTGAGAGTGAAGAGTTACTAAGAATTGTCTCGGAAAAAAAGCCTCTAATTCTACACAGCAAAGGCAGCCAATGTTTAAAATATTTATTTAAATAATAATCCTTAAGAACGTATGTTTCCCTTTCCTTACATCACAGCAATATTATTGAGGCTTTAAGAACCATGTCTAGAAAATCAGTACACATCGTAGCGAAAACATGGAGCACTTTAGGAGGGAAATATTCGGGTGGGGAAAATGGATCAATAGCTGATGTGATACATATGACAGCTGGAAGATTGTTTTGGGAGGTTATTTGAGAATAAGGGAAGAATTAGCAATAGTTACATGGAAAAGGGAAAAAATAATAAAATAAGAAAGTGCTACTTTTTAGAAAAATGAAACAAAGTTGTACATCTAGGAAATAATTATAGTTTACCACTTGGTTTAGCAGTGACTATACAGTCATGGTAATTTAAACAAAAATAATTGGGGGCGGGGGTAGGTCATCTCTGGTAATAAGAGTTGAATAGATTATACTTAAAATGGATAAATCAAGAAATAACAACATAAGCACAGTTTTTGGAAATAGCAAGATAAATATTTGGAAAATGCAGGTCATTAAAAGTGCTTACATTGGGGATTAAAATTAGAGAGTCAGAGGTGTTAGGCTGGGGACAGCACTTTTCTTAAATAACTTGAAAAAAAGTCCAAATCTTTAAAAAAAATCAAAATTTTAAATAAAAATCCGGTTTCTGGGATTTCTCAAGTAATTATAAAATTTGAAACTACAAGACCTAATTCCCAGAGGGCAAGCCTGTCTGGACCTGAGAATGAGCTGCCACCTTAAGAAGGGACTGCCTTCTCACTTTGGCTTCCTCAGCCAGCCCCATCCTCCTGCTGTTCTCATGGTGCATTTTCCAGCTTTCCTCCCCATCCTCCCCCACAGCTTTGCTGAGGTATAATTGACAAATAAAAATTTTGTATATTTAAGGTGAACAACTTGATGTTTTGATACATGTATACATCGTGAAATAGTCACCACCATCAACCTAATGAACATAGCCATCACCTCACATAGGTACAATTTTATTTTTCTTCTCTTTCTCTTTTTCTTTCTTTGCTGTATTAAGAATCCTTGAGATGTATCTTTTAGCAAATTTCAAGTATGTAATAAGGTATTGTTAACAATAGTCACCATATTGTACATTCCATCACTGGCACTTATTCACCCTGCATATCTGAACCTTTGTACCCTTTGATTAACATCTCCCTATTTTCCTCTCCCCCAGTCCCTGGCAGCCATTCTACTCTTTGCTTTTATAAATTTGGCTTTTTTAGATTTCACATGTAAGATCATGCAGTATTTGTATTTCTCTGTCTGACTTATTTCACTTAATATAATGTCCTCCAGGTTCCATGTTGTTGCAAATGACAGGATTTCCTTCATTTAAGTGAAGGAATAATATTTCATTGTACATATGTAACCCATTTTATTTATCTGTCAGTGGGCATTTAGATTGTTGCCATATCTTGGCTATTGTGAGTAATGCAGCAATGAGCATGGGAGTGCAGATATCACTTGGAGATAATGATTTCATTTACTTTGGATATATACCCAGAAGTGGGTTTGTTGAACCATTTTTACAACCATAGTTCTATTTTAATTTGTTGAAGAACCTGCATTGCATTTTCCATAATGTCTGTACTAATTTACATTTTTACCAACAGTGTACAAGAGTTCTCTTTTTTCCACATCCTTGCCAATACTTATCTTCTGTGTTTTGATGATAATCATTCTAACAGGTGTGAGGCGATATCTCATCACAGCCTTGATTTGTATTTCCCTCATGATTAGCAATGTTGAGAACCCTTTCATATACCTCTTGGCCATTTATATATCTTCCTTTGAGAAATGTCTTTTCAGGTTCTTTGTTCATTTTAGAATTAGGTTATTTGATTTTTAAATTATTTTCTGATGAGTTGTGTGGGTTCTTAAATATTTTGGATTTGAACTGCTTATCAGATATATGGCTTGCAAACATTTTCTCCCATTCCAGAAGTTATCTTTACACTCTGTTTGCATTCTTTGCTCTGAAGAAGCTTTACCTTTGATGCAATCTCACTTGTCTATTTTTGTTGCCTTTGCTTTCATTGTCATATCCAAAAAAATTATTGCCCAGACCACTTTCAAGTAGCTTTTCCTCTATGTTTTCTTTTAGTAGTTTTAGGGTTTCAGATCTAACATTTTTGTCTTTAGTCCATTTTGAGTTTATTTTCTTATATGGTGTGAGATAAAGGTCCAATTTTACTCTTCTGCATGTGGATTTCCAGCCCTCCCTTTGATGAATTTTTAGTATTACTGTTTGTTAAAAACATTTACAGTTCAATAATCCAACCCAGTTTTACTCTGATTTCTGTTTCTTTTTAAATTCAAGTATAGTTTTATTTAATAATTCTACTAAAATCACTTATAGTGCGATCCTTCTCATATATCATCATATCTACCTGTGTCTAAAGCTGCCCAGAGGTGTCTGGAATTGTATTCATCAAAGATAGCATGAGCTAATCCGGAAAGGAGAATATGGGCGATTTATTGCTTTCTTTCTTTGTAATTTTCTACATAGCTTGATTTAAAAAAAAATTTAAAAGACCTGTTTTTTAAAAAACAATAAAATCATAGCTTAAAAAGAATCTCATACACTTGCCAACTCATTGTGAAGCTCTTTTTATAAGTGAAATTGCATCTTGTCCTTTTTATCATTCTATGTAATTTGTTGTCAGGACTAGTTCCTTATCAAGCTGAGTTTTAAGTTTTCATCCAGCTACATTTGCAAGTAAACAAGTTTTCTGAGGGCAGATATTTTGTCTTTTCTGTTTATAGCTCTACCCCAGTGCCTAGATCACTACTAGGTGCATAGTAGGGCCTCAGAAAACATTTTTTGAAGACTAAGTGGATAGGAAGTCTTATGGTAGTAAATCCACATATTTATGACTGGCTGATTTTTGACAAAGGTGCCAAGAGCATACATTTGGGAAAAGACAGTCTCTTTCAATAAATGGTCATGGGAAGTTGGATATCTATATGCAGAAGAATGAAACTAGACCCCTATCACTTACCATATATAAAAATCAACTCAAAATGGATTATAGACTTAAACATAAGACCTAAACTATGAAACTACTACAAGAAAACATAGAAAAAAATGCTTCAGGACATTGGTCTAAGTAAAAATGTTTTTGATGAGACCTCAAAAGCACAGGTAACAAAAGCAAAAATAGGTAAATGAGACTATCAAACTATACAGCTTCTGCACAGCAAAGGAAACAACAGAATGAAGAGACAACTTACAGGATGGGAGAAAATAGTTGCAAACTATTCACGGATAGGGGATTAATATCCCCTGTATTGATTAATATCCAGAATATATAAGGAACTCAACAGCAAAAAAAAAAAAAAAAAAACCCAAACAATCCAATTTAAAAATGGGCAAATGATTTGAATAGATATTTCTCAAGAGAAGACCTACAAATGGCCAACAGGTATAAGAAAAAATGTTCAACATCACGAATCATCACGGAAATGCAAATCAAAGCCACAGTGAGATATCAACTCACCTCAGGTAAAATAGCTATAATCAATAAGATAAATAAAGCACATACTGGCAAAGATGCGGAGAAAGAGGAATTCATATACTGTTAGTGGGAGTGAAAACTAGTGTAGTCATTATAAAATACAGTATGGAGGATCCTTAAAAACTAAAAATAGGGTTACCATATGATCTAGCAATCCAAGTACTGGGTATATATCCAAATGAAAGGAAATCAGTGTGTTGAAGTGATATCCACATTCTCATTTATTGCAGCACTATTCACAGTAGCAAAGATATGGAATCTAAGTGTCCATCAGTGAATGAATGGATAAAGAAAATGTGGTAAATACACACAAAGGAGTATTATTCAGCCATAAAAAAGAATAAAATCCTGTCATTTGCAGCAACATGGATGAACCTGGAGGACATTAGGTTAAGTGAAATAAGCCAGGCACAGAAAGACAAATACCATATGTTATCTGAGATTTGGGAGCTAAAAAAGTTGATCTCAGAGTTGACAGTAGAATGGTGATTACAGAGGCTGGGAAAGGTAAAGGGGAGGAGGAATAGGAAGAGGTTGATTAACAAGTACAAAATTATACTTAGAAAGAATAAGTTCTAGTGTTCTATAGCACAATAGTTCTAGTGTTCTATAACACATAGTTAACAATAATTTATTATATATTTCAAAATAGATAAAAGAATTTTGAATGCTCTGAAGACAAAGAGATAAGTGTCTGAAGTGGTGGACATGCTAATTATCCTGATTTTATAATTATACAATGTATACATATATCACAATGTCACTTGTACCCCATAAATATGTACAATTATTATGTGTCAATTAAAAAGTCTTCCCGTAGCAAAAAGTATGAGAAGTACATAAATGTTACTAAGAATTTGTCATGCCTTTTTGAAAGAGCTCAAGATACCTGATAACTTTTTTTTTTCTAAGAAAAGTTTTATAGGCTGGGCACGGTGGCTCATGCCTGTAATCTCAACACTTTGAGAGGCCAAGGTGGGCAGATTGCTTGAGCCCAGGAGTTCAAGACCAGCCTGGGCAACATGGTGACATCCTACCTCTACCAAAAATATATACAAAAATTAGCTGGGCATGGTGGTGCATGCCTGTAGACCTAGCTACTTGGGAAGCTGAGGTGGGAGGATAAATAGAACCCCATAGGCAGAGGTTACTGTGAGCTAAGATTGCACCACTGCACTCCAGCCTGGGCAACAGAGTGAGACCCTGTCTCAAAAAAAAAAAAAAAAGTAGAAAAGTTTTATGAGGCAGATATTAGGCCTATGTTACCAAAAATTTTGCTGTGTAACTGTCCTTGGTTGTTCCTCAATTCCAGTGCTGCTGACCAGTGTAAAATGGGTGTGGATCACATTTATTGCTTCTTCAAAGAAGCAGATGGGAAAACAATGACTCACACTGTAGTGATAAATGGGAATGACAACACAGATCAACAATGTCTGAGCTATCGGTAAACCTAACTGAGAGGTACAAAGAGAGGCAAGGGAGTCCTCCTGTGCCTCTTGTACCCAGGGTTGGGCTGCCTGGGCCAATTGATAAAGCAGTTCCCAGCAGTGCAGCTCTGACTTTGGAAGGACCCCTGCTCCTTGCCTCCTTTATTCCCTAGGCTT
The DNA here is from genome assembly GCF_028885655.2 of Pongo abelii. Lineage (NCBI taxonomy): Eukaryota > Metazoa > Chordata > Mammalia > Primates > Hominidae > Pongo > Pongo abelii. The sequence goes on from NC_071991.2 coordinate 67,538,905, forward strand.
TAGGTTCTAGGGACTCAATCAGTTTCCCTTTTCTCTAGTAAATCCAAGACTAGCTGTGGAGTAAGAACCACCTACCTTGCTGCACACCCCATGGCATTCTTCCTGTTTCTTTGCTCCTCCAGAATTTTGGATGCAAGAAAATGTGCTAGTTCAGAGTTTGCTTTACAGGTTAGACAGACTTAGGTTTGAAGCTTTTGCCCATTCATGGGCTTGGACAAGGCACCCAACATCTTTAAAACCTCTGTTTATCTATAACAGTACCTACCTGCAGTATTATTGTATGCTATTAAATAAAATATCCATGTAAAGCACTTGACAAAGTGTCTAGCAAACAGGAAGCACACAGCAAGAGTTAGCTAGTACAACTGCTATTGTTATGATGTTATTTGTTTATATATTTGTCTCCTCTAGTAATTAACTTTTCCAGGACAGAGATGATATTCTAGTCATCTTCGTATCCCATTTGCCTAACAACCTAACTTGAGTATGAGGGTTGCTCAATAAATCTTTGACTAATAAATAACTGCATATATATGTGTGTGTGTGTGTGTTTGTGTGTATGTGCACATATATAATATAGAAAGAGATGAAATGGTCTTTTGAAGCTCTAATTTGCTTACAAATATGGATAGCATTATTAAAATCATAAAAAGCCCTATTAAAACTCTGAATTAATTGTATTGGAGATTTTCGCTCACCATAATGGAAAGTTTTCCAAATTTAATTACTTTTGACCTCAAGAAATTTGGACCTTCAGAGCAAGACCCAGTTCCTAAAAAAGGAGACTTCATATCTATGCCCTAGGAATGGACTAGGCTAATTTCAGATTAAACTGAAAAGAGAGGACCAAGTGCTTTGGGATAGCTGATCCCTTAGGGGTGGGAAGAGAGGTGCTGCAGGTTACTCCTTGTTGGAGTCTCTGTTTCATGGCGTCAACTCATCACCAGGGTCAGATTTTTCGTAGTAGGGAACTTGAGTGATAACACTGGCACAAACTGGAGACTCAAGAAGGTGGACTAGGAGAACCAGTTTCAGGCGGATGAAAATTTAGCTATTGATTATTTTCAGTTTTAGTGGTATTGTATTTGAGTAAATGTGTTAAGATGCAAGCAATAATAATATGGAGCGTTGGGCGCGGTGGCTCACACCTGTAATCTCAGCACTTTGGAAGTCCGAGGTGAGTGGATCACCTGAGGTCAGGAGTTTGAGACCAGCCTGTCCAAAATGGTGAAATCTTGTCTCTACTCAAAATACAAAATATAGCCGGTGGTGGCACCACCTGTAATCCCAGCTAATTGGGAGACTGAGGCAGGAGGATCCCTTGAACTCGGGAGGTGGAGGTTGCAGTGAGCTGAGATCAGGCCACTGCACTCCAGCCTGGGCGACAAGAGTGAAACTCCGACTAAAAAAAAAAAAAAAATTATGGAGCTTGAGGTAAGGCTGCCACACTCAATGCTATAAGCAATACCACAGGCTGAGAATTGAGAAAAGCTATGTGAAGACATCTGAAAGTGTTTGAAGTCATTCTTTCTGGATATCTGTTCATGTTGAGTGTGCATGTTATGCTGATTAGTTGATAAAGAGCATCACATAGTCTAGTTAGGATGGAACTTGTTCTGATAGCACAAATAAAATTGAGGAATTGAGAATACATTAGCAACAAGATCTACAACAGATCTTTGTCTCCATACACAGGACGATGCCCAAATGAAGCCTCATCAGAACTGTTCACCAGCCTTGTTTCTGACCAGCAGTTTGCAAGAGAAGTCGGCTCCTGGGAATGTAACTGCTGACCTTTATGAGTTCATTTTCATTCACATGCAGAAACCATATTTAGCCATTTGAGAATTAAGAACTGGAGCCCACCACATATTCAAAAAGAGATGGTGAAAGGAAAAGGAGGTATACTATTATAGATAGAAGTATAGCAAGAAAATATTTTGCAAAAAGTGGGGAACTAGTATGGAGAGAAGAACACAGCAGAGGAAGAGAGATGAAAGATGTTGAAGGAAGCAATGAGAAAGTAAGATCCAAGAAATATGAAGGAACAAGATGGAGAGATTGGGGGGTCGTGTGGAAAATGATACCATTTTTCTCTGAGCCTTGAGAGGAGGATGAAATGACACAAGGAGAGTCAAGGCTATTTGGCAATGAACAGGATATTTGAGAAACTAAGTCATGTTAAGGCTATACAATTGTGTATCAACAAGGTTACCATCTATTGAGTTGTTGCCATGTGCCAGGCACTGCATTCACTTTAATTCTCATGCCAATCTTCAGGATAGATATGATTATCACCATTTTATGGAGGAAGAGACCCCTGTTTAGGGAATTTAAGTAATTTGCTCAAGGTTACACTGCAAGTAAGTAGGTGGCCTGAGCCCACATATCTGCAGGACATCCTAACTTGCTTCTTTTTTGTGAATTATGAACATTTTTGAAACTCTGATGAGAACAGTTTTCTCCTCTGATGAAAAATAAACCCAAAGGCACGTACCTACCACATTTGATATGCAGTTGCGGGAGATTGCCCTGAAACCCATCTGTGCCCCCTTGTGGATGCGTTGACACTGGATTAAGAGCAGTTAATCACTTTTTCAACAAAATAATCTTTAAATATGTATTAGTCTTCCAAGTCATCACAATGCTATTCAAATAACACTTCTGCGGCTCAAAATATTTCTGGAGCTCCAACTTCAGAATGGCCTCAGAATCCACTCACTGGCTACAAAAGAAAATCAATCCCAGTTATTTACTTCTGTTTCCCTCAAACAGTATTTATTGTCCTTCCTTGTCAATTATCCTTGTTTTCAAATGGCTTTTGGCTATTTTTAAAAACACAAACCATTCTCAAAGGAATCCATCATTAAATAAAACCAAAGAATGTGCAAGAGGCTCAGAAAGAAACCCTAACAGGGCATTTGAGAAGGGATTATATCCGAGGTTAAAGCTTGGGATAAGAAACTCTGTTCTCAAATACAACCACATGATAGCTACACATACTACCTGTGGTTATTACTTTAACGATAGTAATTCGTATTTCCATGTATAAGGCAAGGTGTGCTTCTTAAAATATTAGAAAATATACCCCTAAATTTGATTATTATAAGTTACCAAGTAAAATTTACTGCTGCCAGATATTTTTTGATTATTGGAAATAGAACTTTGTCACTCATGTAGGTAAAATTTAGTGGCTTTTGCAAAGCCAGTCCTTCAGTGAACTATGTAGAAATAGTACACTTAGTCATTGCCCATTGACTTTTCTTATGTGTTTCCATAGTCCAGTTAATTTTCAATGCTTCTGAGAAGGTAGTAAATAATTATATCTAAATTAATAATTTTTAAAAATTGTTTTTTATGGCAGCTTTTGTATCACTCTCTTTTCTTCTAATGTCTAATTGAAATATATCTATTTTAAAACTTAATTTTGTTTTGGGAATATCATGTTACTTCTGAGATCATTGGAAATAGTTCTAGAACTGTTTTTCTCAACGCATGTTTATCTCAACTATATTAGCTAGAAAATTGTTCTTTCTCTATGGTGCTTGGGAAACCAGGGACCCTATATATTGCACATAAATGTCAATCTATAGAAGGGTATGCTTAAAATTTCCACAATGTCATCTTGTCCCCCAGCCCACTTAAATGACTAATAACTTTGGTGATATGTGTTTTTTAATCAACCTGATGAGATCCCCTTCTGGAAGGAGCTCTAGGGCTAAAAAATGAGTAGTACACTTCTCAAGTTATAGCAGAAAAGTTCTTGAGGTGATGATTTTCACTTTCTTTTTTTTCTGCCCCACACACCTGTTCACAAGTTCTTAAGGCAACACAGCCCTGTGAAGTAACTAATGGTTGGGTCACTGATAGTACAGGTTGTGGTGTACACAAGTGATTCTCAAGACCAGGTGCTTGTTCTAATTCTATCACTTTCCTCTTCAGTGGAAATAGTCATACTGGTGTACTGTGATACTATTGTGGACAACAATTGGCTTAGGGATAAACAGTTGATGTCCTGCTGTATTTCCCCAGTACATTTAGTATAGATTCTTGCTTTTCAAAGTGTGACCCAGGAAACAGCAGCATGAGCATGACCTGGAGAATTGTTAAAAATGCAGAATGTCAGGCCCCACCCCAGGCCTACTGAATCAGTATTTGCATTTTAATAATGTCTCCAGGTAAATTGTATACACATCAGAGTTTCGGTAGCACTAATTTAGATGGGTCTATGTAAGCTCTATACTTAGCAATTGCAGAAATTCCTTAGTTGCTATATTTTGGGTGATGGATATTGATGAAAAACCAATGAATAAAAAAACACAAGCAGACTGAACAGACGCAGTTCCATCTATTGCAAGTGATGGGTATAAATGTGTAAACTGGTTACATTTCAGATATTTGGTTTATTCACTTTTAGTCTTTGGAACTGGTTATTTTTCCATGTCTAATTTCTTTTACTCTGAGTTTATGTTATGTTCTGGCTCACGTAGTAAAGCTGACTAAAACTCATCATCCAAACCATTTTCAATTTGCTTCTCCTGAGAGTAAGACTTTGTGGTTTTATCTCATTTGAAACCACAGTTCTTGTGAAATAATCTAGTTTTATCCCAAATCAGTAGCAAGGATTAAGCATACAACAAACTGACCAGAATATATTGTAAGCCCAAGATGCAGCCGCAGGTCTGTGTCAAAAACAAAATGCTGTGCCTAAAAATTAACCTTCCATTGGAGACTCTGCAGAACCCCAGCAAATTTAGCTGGAGCCCCAGGTAGCACACTATCGCCTCCTGACCCACTATTTGGTGGTAGGTTGAAGTTCTCTCTTCAACCTTCTCTCTTACCCTGCTAGTGTGATTGTAAATTGCTATAGGCCTTGTAGAAGACAATTTTGATAAATATATATCGAAATCATCCAAAAGTGAATATTCTGTGATGCAGCAATTCTGATGATGCAAATTTATTAAAAAATAATTATATATATGGATTAGTAAGTGATCAATTTTAAAAGAGATGGCTACAGTGTCCACGGGAGGCAAAAGACAGTTTCTGCTTGTTCCACAACTCGCATACCCCTTTTTGTTCTACATTTATTTCTTCCTTCCTCAAAGTAATGGAAAGTCCTTTAGTAAATCAGTTAATCTCACCTGGGTGTCAGTTTCTTCATTTGGACAACATGGAGTTTGGGGAGACAGTGTTTCTCAGAATATTATTTACGTAAACAACATGTGAGAGTCATTACACCTTTTCATATGAAATGCAGATTCCTGAGCCTGAATCATCAGAACACCCTGTGAAGAACGGATTATTATTATTATTTTTATAAATAGGGGGAAACTGGTAGAGCTTAGATTTGAATCCAGTTCTACTGATTAAAATTCCAGGGCTTGTTCTGTCACTCCTAAGTGTTACGGAAACAGGTGAGCAGAGAGGTGCAGACCTCTGCCCTTGTGAGCTTACATCCTAGCAGGGAGGACTTGTGATTGTTTTGTCATGTGCCCCACGTGGTTCCTTAAAGTGGCTTTTTGTGGTTGGAAGACTTTTGTAAATCTTAACTTCTTCCTATAGAATTAGTAGAAGATGTGATTTTTAATAATTTTGAGTTATATTAGAGAGATATTCTATTTGCCAGATATTTAATACTCAGTAGCCAATGAAAATGCTTCATCTCACTTTTAATTTGCAGACCTCCCTAGTAGTAATGCACATTGCTCTGGTTGGCGAGAGGTGTTTCTGTGAACTGAAACAGGACTTACTCTTGTCTGTGGGTTATGTCTACTCTAATTGGCTATGCAACCTATCCTTGCCTTGTATTCCACAAAAGTCGTGGTTTCATTTCCAGTAGTTACAGGTTTGTTAGTGTCTTCAACCTATCCATTGAAAGTATATCCATTATACTTTCTGAACTGTTTCTCAAGTACAGGGGAAAAAAAGAATCTCCTTTAAAGTGTTATTTAAAAATATGTATTTACTGAGCACCTCATATGTGCCTAGCACTACACAGACATGGGGATACCCAGTGAACAAAATATCCTAAGACCTGTGTCCTGATGGATTTAGATTACTTTGTTAATGGTCCACTTTTAAACCCTTTCCCTCTTTTTTTTTTTGTTATATTCCACACAAATTTTAGTTAATTTTAAAAATGAGCAATTGAAATGAAGTCCTATATATAATCTAACTCATTAGAAGCATGGTGGTGTGCAACATCCTGCACAACTTAAACCATTGCTTCCAAAAAGAAAGACCCATAATATGTTAATTCCTTATGTTAAAACTGTGAAAAGTTTTTTATGGAGTCAAAGAATCGGATTGCTTTGAAAATCTTGTCATGCTATTTAATCCACTTTCATTATATTTGGTCTTCAGTTTTATGGGCTGCTTTGGCTAGTTGTAGTAATAGCAGAAAATTATTGTAGCCTTTAGGGGGGTGAAAGGAGGAATGGAAATGATTAAAAATAAATTAGCTTTTTTATGTACAGAAAGGAGGAATAGTGAAGAAGCAGCAATGCATTCTTAAAATGATTAAGTAATTTACTAGGGCATTTTGAAGCCTCATTAAAAATTAACAAATTGATCTTAATGCAGCTCATCTCATTTTGTTGGCAGGTTGCCCAGTGCCTTAAGGCTCTGGTTAATGGGCTCAGATGATAATCTCCACCAAATGGCAATAATCTAACATTTTAAAAAACATCTCTTCTTTCTGTTGATTATATAGTGAGGCAAAGACAGAAAGAGGTAGGCCCTTACAGATAATCCTTAGAGTGATTTTCAAAAGATTTGAATGTATTGATTACACAAAAAAGATGAAACCTGCCAAGCATTGCTACAGAATCTGGGACTCGTTGGCTTACATTGGGATTATAAATGCCATTGCTGAACACCAGCTACATCTACATACATTTAAGTAAATTAGACCAGAATCAAAATTCTAAATCTCTATAAACTCTGTGAATTTGCCATCATAATATGAAAGTAGCAAGACAAGGAAGCCAGGTTTTTCCTGTGGTGCATTTGTTGGTTTAGGTCAATGCTGTGGCTTTGTCATGGATCATTACTTCCTATGAAAACTGTGATAAATAAGAATCCTTGAGTTAGAAAACACCTTAAAAGATTCTGATTCAAATCCATGCCTTTAGGGCTTTTTCTATACCCCCATTTTAGGGCTGAGGCTATATAATTTGCCTAATGACATAGAACTAGGAGATGGAAGAGAGTCACACCCAATCCTTTCACTCTGTTCATTGCTCTCCCCTGCCCCCAAAGCATTAATCCAATCCTTTACCGTATTCATTGATTCAAAACATACATACACACACACACACACACACACACACAGGGCATCCTTTCCTATTTCCAGTCATCCATTTTTAAGTGGCAGGATAATTTAATGATGCTTCTGAAGTGATCTAGATATATCCTTAAAGGGTTAAGAAATTCCTCAGTTATTTTTAGTCAACTCATCCATACTTTATATATTAGCAGTATTGTTTTTCTAGTCATTCATGTTTATGAATCTTTCCAAGGATTCATTTACATTCATGCATTTTAGTTTTTATAGAAATGGTCTTTTTGTACTCATATTTTGTGGGTTTACATAAAATTTAATCGATTGTACATAATTAAAACAAGTCTGATTGGAATTTGCAGTTTTGAGAACATAAACACCAGTTAGGAGCAGAAGTGTGCAAGCGTACTGGAGATGAATGTAGTAGCTGTAAGTGCTCAGTATTCCACAGACATCAGCACGCATCAGTTAATCTAGTGACTCAATTATGAGGAGATTGACTAAGAGAGCTGTAATAACTAACATTTTTGGGGGGTTCATTCTGAGTCAGGCCCTGTGTGAGGCACTTAACACACAGTCTCCTATCTAATCTTTACTGTAACTATGAGGGTTAGGCATTATTAACCTTATTTATACAAATGAAAAAAAGTCTTTGCTAAGTAGCTTGTCCAAAGCTACTAGCAAGTAGCAGATTAAGAGAAAAAAAACAGATTTGGCTGTCTCCAAAGACTTTATTTTTAACCATCATACTATATCATAACAAGGGGTTTGACCATCTAAAACTCAAAGAAATCTGTACCTATAGAAAGAATGCAGATATCACAAATGAAATCTCCATTTTAAGAAATAACTATAATTTTTCCCTACTTGGTATTTGTTTGTTGCTTTCCTGTTACAAGAATTCACAAGAAAAGTTTTGCTGAAGGAGCCTGGAAAAACACAGGCAATACTTTTGGGTTCTGCATAAATGAAGGTAAATAAACTAAATGTCCCATCCTGCTCTATGTTATTTATTAGAAAGTTTACAATTTCTGTAGTGAGTGATGTCAAATATAATATATCCTCAGGACTTGACATGAGTTCAATCAGCTTGCAGATTTTTAAGCAAGGAACATGGAGATTTTATGACAGACATTTGTTTGCTTGTGGTTCTTTGTACTGTTGCTCCACCCCGTTCAGTTTAAGTCCTTCAGTCTTGATGACAGCTTTGATCTTTGATTATAGAGAATAATTAGGATAATTAGGAAATGTTTGTGGGTTTTATTGCCAATCCAGACAGTGATAGCTATATGGCTAAAGCTATGGAATGAACCTGAGTTCATATGTATATTTTTTCTCTTCTCCTACCTTTAGGGATTAAAGGGCATTCAAAAAATAAATTTAAAATAGAAAATTGGCCTTGACTTTATGAAATAAGTTTTGGAGTAAGCCAATCATTTGTTTTGGCTTTCCAAGAGCTCTTGAAAATAGCTACCTAGAATCCTTAATCATATGTGGATCACAGGCTTTATGGCTCCTTGTTTCCTTTAATGAAGTTAAGATAATCCTGGGTTTAATAGATTTTTAGAATCTCCTGTCCTAAAATGGAATGCTCTTGCCTTAAATGAATGTGGCACTCAATTCCCTAGAGTAACCTTATTATCAGGATATTTATCTCATATCTTTTGTATATTTTCATGTATTTTGGAATTATTTCTCTCATTCTTGCTTCTGAGTCCTGACAAAGAACATCTGATTTATCCAGAACAGCCTCTCCCTTACCTCATGGTGTGATGGGAAACACTTAACAATCATGGAAAAACAAACAAAAACAAACCCAATGCCTTGGCCTGATTGGTAGCATTTGCTGATTTCCATAGTGTAAATACTCCTCCATCACCTATTTCAAGCTACCAACCTGACACCAATGGATGCCGGATTGAAAATGTGCATAATGAGATCTCAGGAGCTGGCTCCTGAAGAGTCCTGCTTTGCCCCTTCTGTCTTTTCATCAAATAGCTCATGTGGGCTCAGCTCACTTCTGATGCTTTTGACCAATGGGAAGGCAGGCAACTAAGAGTTTCCTCCAGCAGCAGTTCCTTGCTGAGTGTCAAGTTATTGCTCTATCAGCTCTTTTACTTACCACTTCAAATGCACTTTTAACTGTAAAATTTCATTTTAGGGATTATTTTGTCAAGATGCACACCCCTACACCCCCACACACATGAATTGATATTTGTTCTGTTTCAGGCCCTCAGTCTTGGTGTTGGCATAACATGTTTTTCCAGTGTTCTCAAGGGTCTCAAGCCTTCTCTCTTCAATTTGCACTCTTTAGCCTCCTGAGGCTGTAATGAAATCAATCCACACATCAGCTCATCAGCTTTAACTCTTTTTCCCAGTCTATACTCACAGATTTCCCAGGTACGACCGGCTGATGTGACCTTGGCAAGTACTTTACTACAATGTCTCTGAGTTTTGCAAAACAAATAGATAGCAGCCCTCAATTTTATGCAAGGTCATCCTAATATTGGACTAGAATTCCAAGTGCAAGTAAGATGATTCAAATGATTTTTAATAACATAATGAAATGAGGTTAACTGTCTCATGACATGACTTCTGCTTTTCCAATCATATTTTGAAGCTGTCTTCAAATTCATATTTGAAGACATATATGAATTCAATTCATATTTGAATTGTATAACATCAGCAGGATGAAATATAGACTAATACTATAATAATAATACTAATATAGACTAATACTATAGACACACTGGTTCTTCTTTCTCAAGACAAGATGTCCAAACTTAAAAAAGATTTGCTCTTCTTGAGTAAGACTTTAGTCCTTTCACAGTTGATACAAAGAAATGACCACACTAGCCAAGTCGATGTAGAGATTTTACCCTTTGATAATCCCTTCTGCTTTCAACACATGGAAATGATAGATAAAATATAATAAAAGAAAAAAAACACAAACAAGCACAAGTAGCTCAAATACAAAGCAAACATTTTGAGGGTCTCAAAGTGTGGCAAAAATGCCCAAGAGTGAACAAAGCTGATGCTGCTGTCTTTCTCAAATGTCACCTCCTCAATAAGGCCTTCTTTGGACACCCTAGCTAAAGGGGCCACTTCCCTTTTCTCCCACTCTGATACGCACTATCCCTCTTCCCTGTTTCATTTTTATTGTTAGCACTTATCTTCTAAATATTATATATTTTACCAATTTATCTGACTGCCTGATTGGGTGTTAGCTTCAGGAGGGCAGGGATCTTGTCAGTTAAATATTTGTGAATAAATAAAGGAATGTTAATACATGTAACACATTCAGCAAAGTACTAGCATGTAGTAAATGTTTAGTAAATGTTACTGCTAGTATTGACAGGTTGGTGCTGGTTGGTCTGAGGCTCCCTACCTCACTCTGTGTCTATCTCTCTCTTCCACTCCTCTGTTGCCTTTGTCTTTCAATGTATTGCTCACTTCTCTACTTTTCTCCACTATTCTTTCTTTCCCCTTTCCTATCTGTCCAATGTTGGATCAATGCTGTGTGTCCGTGGAGCGCAATAGAGACTGCTTCGGGTCCCCCCTGCCCCAGTCTGTCAGTTCCAGCTCCATGTGGGTATCTGGTGGCCAAGAGAAGAGTGGGTGGTGGGAGAAGGCAGAGGCTCATGGCAAGGGTAAGACCCTTTCTAGTCCCTCCCCATTCTCAACTTCACTGCCATGGCTCAGGGCTACTTAACTTGAGTGAGAGCAGAGCTCATGTTCTTTTGACCTATATCAACTACACAGACAAAACACAATCACCTTGGTTTTGAATTTTAAGGATACATTACCTTTTAACTTTATTGAGGTATAAGTGACAAATAAATATTATATATATTCAAGGTATACGACATGATGTTTGTGACATACATGTATATAAAAATCACTGCTACAATGAAGCTAAGTGATGTATGCATCTCCTCAAATAGTTACTTTTCCTTTTTGTGTGGGTGGCAAGAGTATTTGAAATCTCCTCTTTTAGCAAATTCCTGGTATATAACACATTGTTGTTAACTACAGTCACCATACCATGCCTTTGGAAGGATACATTACTTCTGTCTATAGAATGAAACCTGGGTTTTGAGGTGAAATAAATAGAAATTTGTAGGATGAAGAGGTGAGATATAACCTACAACAAAGACATAATAGGAGGGGCTCAGAACGTCAGGGATTTGAATTTAGGTGCTGAAACTATTTTTTGTGGTCCAGAAATGTAGTGAGGACAATAAAGAATCTCCCGCCAGAAAGAGTCTCAAGAGAAATAAGGAACCTTGATATTGGCTTTAGTCTCTGAGGTTCTGAACGTCTCCTAATTTCCTAGATTCCAGTCTACAGGTAGAGAGTAAGTAGTGTACATGGAATACTATGTAGCCATAAAAAAGAACAAGATCATGTCTTTTGTAGGAGCATGGATGGAGCTGGAGGCCATTATCCTTAGCAAAATAACGCAGGAACAGAAAACCAGATACCACATGTTCTCACTGAGGGAGCTAAATAATGAGAACTCGTGAACACAAAGAAGGGAACAACAGATACTGGGGCCTCTTTGAGACTGAAGGGTGGGAGGAGGGAGAGGAGCAGAAAAAATAACTATCGGGTACCGGGCTCAGTACCTGGGTGACAAAATAATCTGTACAACAAATTCCCATGACATGAATTTATCTAATAACAAACCTGGACATGTACCCCCAAACCTAAAATAAAAGTAAAAACATATACATAAAAATATAAGAAATGCTATATTCATGTTCATATGGTGAAACAAAAGCTTTAACAAATGATACCTCCCTTTACTGTCTGTCATGCAACTTATTTTAAAAATCTGCTCATTTTGTTGTCTATTTTGTTTCATTACAAGCACAATATGCTGGTTGCAAGAACAAAAAAGAATATGTAGTGTAGATGGTAGAGGGTGAAATGATGAATCAGCTGCGTTTGATGAGTAGCCAGTTGTCGACTTTTGCTTGCTAAGAATAAAGTAAAACATGTGTCTTGTTCCTATCAGCACTTTGTAAGAGTTTTTATACCTTTATGCTAGTCCTCAGCAAATAGCAAAAATATTTTTAAGAAGCCTCTGAAGAATTTTATCTGTCATAAATAACATGTGGACTGAAGGAGTTGTTTAAGAGTACACTCAAAACAAGGTGTTAAAGCTAAGCTGAATATCTCATTCTACTTTGAATTTCAAAATGAAATGACCATGAGCTAGCACACAGTGCCATGCCCCACACATCTAGCAACTGCTTTATCAACAGATGTTAACTATACAGATCTCTAAAACATGAGCAATTAGCTTCAGAGTGATGCTCATCCTTGCTAAGTCTTTGAAAATGGGATGAGGTACTTAGGTCCCCTAAGGTAGCAATAGGAAGTGGGTAATGTCCACCTGAATAAACAGAGGCCTCCTAAATAAATGGAGACCCTCCCAGGGTGACATGTTTTGGTTTTCACCTGCCTCAGTAGAGCCCTGCCACTCTGGCAGAGGCGCAAATTTGCTATGGCCATGTCTCTGGGTCATAAAGTGATGAAAATTGTTGAGGAGCCTCACAAAACAGGGAGATTGGCTTCCCATCAATTGTGGGGATCATTGCATTTCAGAACCAGGAGGCGTCTTGGGACATGCTCCAGTCTGTTTCCATTTCTGAACCCTTGTGGAACTAGTCTAGGCTCTGGGGCTATACAGATTAGGCCTAAATCCAGGCCACTCTATTTACCAGTTGTATGACCCTTTGAAAGTCACTTAAACTTTCTGAACCTCAATTTATTCAGCTGCAAAAAAGAAATAATGGTTACTTTCAGGGTTGTTAAGACAGTGGACATTTGGTTAGTTAAAACAGAAAAGAAGAAATATGAACCATCTTCTATGCCGAACCCATGTTAGTTGTTGGGAATTCAATGGTGAGCAAAAGGAATACTCTCCTTGCTCTCACTGAATTTATAATCCAGCTGGAAAAGCAGATGTTAACTAGTGACTGGTACAGAGTAGGGTCTCAAAAGATGGTAGCTATCTCATTATTTATTTTTGAAATGAGGGCATTGCCATGCCAAGAGGTTAAGTGACATGTTCCAGATTTCACAGTGAATGCTGGCAGAGTCAGGACTTTATGACAAAGCTACAGAATTTAAAATCAATAGTTGTCATAGAAGCTAGTGGTGGTGTCCCAGAACTTTGGTGACAAGACTAGACCTTTTAATTCACTTGGGGACAGTATTTTCCAACCAGACGCCAAGGTAGCATGGGTTTCCCTACACCATTGTCACGTATTGCCAGGTCAGATTTATATCAGGTCAATTGGAATAATTCCAAAGCCACAATTAGTTCATTCTATATGGAATTTGTTACGCTCTTGTGGGTTCTTGAAAAATCTGCACAAAGGTCAGTAACATAAGCCATAGGCTTAGGGTTAAATGAGCATTGATTTGCACTGACCACAGCACTGGTATTAGGAGAATGAACATTCTCCTCAATATGTAGCTCAATGATTCCCATTAAAGGATTTTATATGAAAAATTATTTGAGAGTGTAGAGTCAACAAAAATTTGCTCCCTCCTTTCTTATAATGGGAGTTATGTAAATAATTATGTTTACCTTTTTGCCCAAACTGCCAAAAGACTTGGACTCAAAATTGTGCCCATTTATAGGGAATTGCATTAACCCTGGAAGCTGGCATATGTTTCCTTCTCATTTCCTTGGTTCTGATATGTCATTCATTTCTATTATTTTATTGTCTGTATGTTCTTTTATCTAAGCTAATATACCAAAATAATAAGTCATAAGCTGCTTTCCCTTGGAGGGCAAGAGAGTGCCAGCTCCTCCAGGAAAAAATAGGAAAAACTGTGAATGAGCATGACCTCTGGACAATTATTTTGTCACAAGTGCCTTTTCCCAGGTAACTGTAGGCTTTCTGTTTGCTGCTTATAGAATGAAGCCCAAGGACCTATGACCCCTCAGTTGATCCGGGTCTGATCTCAAAATGAATGCCTTCCAGCCTTTTCTTTCAGTTTCTGTGTACATTTGCTGGCATATCAGATAAAGTACAGCAGTTAAAAGCCCTTTGGTCCTAGATTTACTGTTTATCTAGATTTGCAAGCTTGGTTTAGCCTGGGCTTTCAGTGTGCTTGCTGTGATTGGGAATTTGTTCTCCGTGACCAGAGTTACCTTTACTTCTATTTTCTTTACCTTTGTCTACTAAGTTCACATCAATTTTCTGCAGAATGGCAATTTTCTGCAAAACTGGTTCTTCTGTTCTTGCTGCTAATCGAAAAGGGAATACAAATAAAGTATGTGAACTCAAGTCTTCAATAGTAATATGTTTCAAAGAAGTAAAGCTATAAAAACACAATAAACCCAGATTTACGCCAGCTCTTCTGCCTAGGACACAGTAAGATCACGGTAATAGTCACAGAGCAGCTGATTTCTAGCTCAGCCCAATTAGTGATATTGCTGCAATCCAAAATTCTTTCTAGTTGAAGGGGTCACTGGGTGCCCTGTGACATGCTCACTGAAGCCCACAAATGACCTGCCCTTTTTTTCGGCCTCGAGGGTCCCACTGTTCTCTCTGTGTCCCCTGTTCTGCATTTTTCCAGTGATCCTCTCCTGGCTGCAGTGCTTGAGACTCGTTTTGAGGACACTCTTCCTGGTACTCCACACTGCTGGCTCCCATAGGAATGGATCTAGCCACTCCTCTGCTCCTGTTTCATGATGTCTAAGCTCCCTCTGACCAGTATTACACCCTGGTACCAGGCACAAAGCACAGCTTCCTATGTCCTCCATTGTCTGGAGGCCCTTGACTATCCTGACACTCGAACTGCTCATTGATTAACTGGGTGAGCATGGCAGACTGCTGATTATATCCCCAAATCTGTTCTTCCTCTCATCCATGTAATATGGCTGCCTCTTCAGAGTACTTTTCCAGTCTGTCCCGAAGCCAATTGAGGCCATTTTACTAGGCTCTTGCTAATGGAATGTGAGAGTTTACATTTGTGGGCACTTTCTTTTTTTTTTTTTTCTTTTTTTTTTTTCTTTTATTATTATTATTATTATTATTATACTTTAGGTTTTATGGTACACTTTCTTAAAAAAGAAATATTTGCCCTGTACATTATCCTTTCCCCTATTTACCCTAGTGCAGCAGTTCTCAAAGTGTGTTCTGCAGACACCTGAAGATTCCTGAGGCCCTCTCAGGGAGTCTAGGAAATCAAAGCTGTTTTCATAATAACACTAAAATGCTATTTGCCTTTTCACTGTTTTGCATTTGCACGGATGGTACAAAAGCAATGGTGGGTAGAACTGCTGGTGTCTTAACATGAATCAAGACAGTGACATGAGGTGGAGCCAAGACTCATGACATTCTTCACAGCTTTGTGCTTGCAATAAAACAAAGCAAAACAAAATGCCAGTTTCAGTAAAGAATGTCCTTGAGGAAGCACTTACAAATGATCGATTTAATTCAATCACTTTCATTGAGCACAGTTTTAAAAAAGATTCTGTGTAATAAAATAGGGAATATGCATAAGTACTTCTGATGCATATGAATACATGTTATCTCCAGGAAAAAGACTCAGGTGATTGTTAGAGTTGTGAGTCGAACTACTCACTTTTCTCATGTAACACCATTTTTACTTGAAAGAGTGATTGTCGGCCAGGCATGGTGGCTCACACCTGTAATCCCAGCACTTTGGGAGGCTGAGGTGGGTGGATTACCTGAGGTTAGGAGTTTGAGACCAGCCTGACCAACATGGTGAAACACCATCTCTGCTAAATAAAAAAAATTAGCCAGTCATGGTGGTGCATGCCTGTAATCCCAGCTACTTGGGAGGCTGAGACAGGAGAATCGCTTGAACCCAGGAGGCAGAGGTTGTGGTAAGCCGAGATCACACCATTGCACTCCAGCCTGGGTAACAAGAGCGAAACTCCATCTCAAAACAAGAAAACAAAACAAAAAAAAAACAAAAAAAGAATGATTGTCAAGTTACTTTTGTTTAGACATTTCTTTAAAAATGGGCCTGTTACTTCAAGGGAAAAAAACTGACAATATTTGTTACCAGTGATAAAATTTGAGTTTTCAAGAGGAAATTTTAATTTTGGAAAATATCTATCTGTTACTATAAACTTGGCAACATCCCAATATTTTAAAATGCTTCTGATGAGACCAGCAATAATATTAAATGTGATTTTCTGATATTGTGTAATAAAATGTGTCAAAATTTGGAAGTTCTGCATAATTCAGTGAACCAGTAATTTCTAAAGACCAATGCAAAATATTAGGAATCTGTGCATGGGTAAAAGAGCCATTGGAACTATAAAAATAAGAAATTTTGCTTGTTTTTTGTTTGATCCGTTTTGACAAATGTAACCAGTTGTATAATTACCACCATTCTAATGGATTTTAATGTAATAGAGTATTAAAAGTTTATTGATATGGTTTCAGATTCCACACAGCAGTTAACCTTTAAGAAACTACCATTTGAGTTTTGGTGTAGTATCAATGAACGGTATTCATTATTGTCTGAAAAGGAGTATTTATCCCCTTCCCAGCTATATTTGTGTGAGGCTGGTTGCTCTTCACATACTCTTTTTTTTTTTTTCTTTGAGGTGGAGTCTTGCTCTGTCACCAGGCTGGAGTGTAGTGGTGCAGTCTGGGCTCACTACAGCCTCTGCCTCCCGGGTTCAAGTGATTCCCCTGCCTCAGCCTCCCAAGTATCTGGGACTACAGGCGCGTGCTACTACACCTGGCTAATTTTTTGTATTTTTAGTAGAGATGGGGTTTCAGCATGTTGGCCAGGATGATCTCAATCTCCCGACCTCGTGATTCCCCCTGCCTCGGCCTCCCAAAATGCTGGGATTACAGGCATGAGCCACCGCACCAGGCCACTCTTTACATACTTTAACTAAAACAACTCTTTACATACTTTAACTAAAAAACTTACACTCTTTACATACTTTAACTAAAACAACTTACTGTCCAGATTGAATGCAGAAGTATTTCATAGTAATAATAATGATAATCTGTCTTCTAGTAAGTCAGATATTTAAAAGATTTACAAAAATATCAAATAATGCCACTCACTTTCACCATCTTTTTAGAAGATTTATTTATTTATTTATTTGTTTGTTTATTTTGAGACGGAGACTCACTCTGTCGCCCAGGCTGGAGTGCAGTGGCGCGATCTCGGCTCACTGCAAGCTCCGCCTCCTGGGTTCACGCCATTCTCCTGCCTCAGCCTCCTGAGTAGCTGGGACTACAGGCGCCCGCCACCACGCTCAGCTAATTTTTTGTATTTTTAGTAGAGATGGGGTTTCACCGTGTTAGCCAGGATGGTCTCAATCTCTTGACCTCGTGATCCGGCTGCCTCGGCCTCCCAAAGTGCTGGGATTACAGGCGTGAGCCACTGCGCCAGGCCAAGATATATTTATTTTTTATAAAATAAGTAACATGTTAACAAACATTGAGTTTATCATGCTTTTAAGAAAAGAATTAATAAAGTTTATCATAACAGGATGTTGAATTTTGTCAAATGCATTTCTTCTGCGTCGTTTGAGATAATCATATGTTTTGATTCTTCATTCTGTTAATGTGGTATATCACATTTATTGATTTGTGCATGTTGAATCACCCTTGCATCCCAGGGATAGGTTCCACTTGAACCTTTTAATGTGCTGTTGGATTCAGTTTTTGAGTATTTCATTGAGAATTTTTTACATCTATGTTCTTCAGGGCCAATGGAGTATGATTTTCTTTTCTCACAATGTCTTTATCTGGCTTTGGTATGAGGATAATGTTGGCCTTGAAAAATGAATTTGGAAATGTTCTCTTCTCTTCAATTTTTTGGAAGAGTTTGAGAAGAATTGACATTAATTCTTTAAATGTTTGGTAAAATTCACCAGTACAGCCATCTGGTCCTGAGCTTGTCTTTTCTGGGAGATTTTTGATTATTGTTTCTACTTCTTTACTCATTATTGTTCTGTACAGATTTTCTATTTCTTCTTGATTAAGTCCTGGTAGGTTGCATGTGTTTAAGAATTTATTCATTTCTTCTAGGTTATCTAATTTGTTGGCATATGACTGTTTATTGTATTCTCTTATGATTCTTTGTGTTGCTGTGCTATCAGTTGTAATGTTTTCTGTTTCATTTATAATTTTATCTATTTGATTCTTCCTTTTTCATTGTCTAATTAAAGCTTTGTAAATTGCATTTATCTTTTTAAAAACCCAGGTCTTGGTTTCGTTGATTTTTTCTATTGCTTTTCTCATCTCTATTTTACTTACTTATGCTCTGGTCTTCATTATTTCCTTCCTTCTGCTAACTTTGGGTTAAGTTTGTCCTTCTTTTTCTAGTTCCTTAAAGTTTAAAGTTAGGTTGTTTATTTGTGATTATTCTTTTTTCTTAATGTAAGCATTTATATTATATGCTTACATATAGTATTTAAAAAGCAGCTCCCTCTTAGAACTGCTTTAATTGCCTCTCATAAGTTTTGATATGTTACGTTTCTCCATTTTTGGCTGTATCAGAGTTTTTAAAATTTACCATTTGATTTCTTTGACCAATTGATTGTTCAGGAGTGTTTAATTTCCCAGTGTTTGTGAAATTTCCTATTTTCCTTCTATTATTGATTTCTAGTTTCATGACAAACAATGCCACTCTTTTTATTATCTTTTTAAGAAGATTTAAAAAATGAAATATGTTATGACTAATATCAGCAAGATGGTGGAATAGAACTTTCCAACACTCATCCATCCTCTCACAGAAACATCAATTTGAACAACTGTCCATGCATGGAAATGCCTTCACAGGAACTAAGGAAACCAGATGAGAGATTATACCACCTGGGTGTAGCACACAGATAAGAAAATACATTGAAGAGGGTATGAAAGACAATTTCACATTACTTGCATCACCCCAGCCCCAACCCTAGACAACACAGTGGGGAGAAATACACCTTTTCTATGGCAGAAGGAGAGTGGAGTGAGAAAGTGAGCACCATGCTCTGCCTCAAACTCCAGCCCAGGACCATGCCAGTAAACTCAGTTACGGGTCAGCCCCAGTGGCCCCAGGCTTCAGGCCCACTCCAGTGCTAGGCCAGCTCTTGTGGATTCAGGCTCTAGGCTTGTCCCCATGGATCCAGGTGCTAGGCCCATTTCAGTGCCCGGCCAGCCTCTGAATATGCAGGCTGAAGAAGGCCTTCCCCAGTACCAGGTTAGCCTCCATGGGTCCAGGCTTTAGGCTGGCCCCTATGGATAAGGCTCCAGGCCTGTCCCTGTAGACCCAATGAGCAGACCCATGCAAGTGGACCCCAGTGTGAGGTTGGTCTCATGGACCCAGGGTCCACCCACTCCAGCAGACCCAAGCTGTAGGCCTGTCCAAGTGAACCAAGGCTCTGGGTCCTACCCTGCAAACCCAAGTGCCAAGCCCACCTACCTGCTGACCCAGACACCAAACTCGCCCAGGCTGGCCACATACCATGCCAGATGGCCTGCCCAGAATCTCTGTGTGGGCTGATTACTGTAGGGCTTTCCTTGCAAACGCCATTCTGCAAAGACTGGAATATGTGCCTACTTCTTCAAATGTGCAGGCATCAGTGCATGGCCACAGGATCACAAACAATCAGGGAAACATGACATCTCCAAAGGGGCAAAATAAAGCACTAGTTACTGACTCTAAAGGAATAGAGACTTATGAACTGCGTGACAAAGAATTCATAAAAGAAGTTACTTTTGTTAACAAACAATGGGTTGATTATAGTTTTAAAAAATAAGTTAATACTTACATATTTTTTAAGTTCAAATTTCTTTTTCCTTCTAATTTCTAATATAGTAATTATCAACAGGTATTTCCTGCGTAAACAAAATCTATTCAGAGTCCTCAATACTTTTTTTTTTTGAGATGGAGTCACACTTTGTCACCCAGGCTAGAGTGCAGTGGCGCAGTCTCAGCTCACTGCAAGATCCACCTCCCAGGTTCACGCCATTCTCCTTCCTCATCCTCCCGAGTAGCTGGGACCACAGGCGCCCACCACCTAATTTTTATGTATTTTTAGTAGAGACGGGGTTCACCATGTTAGCCAGGATGGTCTCAATCTCCTGACCTTGTGACCCGCCCACCTCGGCCTCTCAAAGTGCTGGGATTACAGGCGTGAGCCACCGCACCTGGCCTAGAGTCCTCAATACTTTTTTTAAGAGTATAAAAGGATCCTGAGAACAAAACATTGAAGAACTTTGCCTTCATTTATGACAGAGCTACACAATGAAATCCACCTGGACCATTGAGTGAGCTCTTAGAACACAGCAAGCTTCTTTCAGACTGGTATGTGGAAGAGAAATACATCTCTGTTTTGTTTGAGCCACTTGTGTATTGGTGACCCTTTGGTACAGCATCTTGACCCATACCCTAAGTAATATATTGGTCTAGAAAGTGATCAATGGACACAATTAGAATTATTCCTCCCCTCAACCCCCAACCAGTATCTCCAAATCAAACTTGTATATCTTGACTCTCCCAGATATAGCCTGAATGATTGAGCAATGGCTTTTTTCCCTTAATTTTTAGCAAAATCAGTATGGTACAGCTGTTAGTACAAACATGTCAAGTCAAGTATCCTTCCCATGAAGGACCTTAAGATTCTGAAAGTGTGGAATTTTTAACAAGTAAATGGCTTATACCCATATTTTGGAATCTTTGTCACAGAAGGTTTTAATCTGCATTCTGTTTTTGTTCTCTTAATGTCAGTGTGTTTGGTCTAGTTGTTATGGTAGTAATATTTTTCAGAGACAGCAATGAGGCCTGTGGTTTAACAAGTATAAGGGTATCATTTGGGACAACGGAATAGTACTGGAATTTAAAATTTTCTGGAAAAATTCATTGCTTTTGGTCATCATGCTTATAACAAAAGTCCCTGGAGTATGGGAATCACATTTCACTAATTTCTCTTTACTGGACTTTGCACAGTCGATAAAATTGATTTGCTAAGATGCTCTTTAATGATAGCATAGCTTTTCTACTGTGTAAACTTAGGAACATATAAATGCTCACAAGTCTGGATTACTCAAGAGAGGAGAGGAAACCTCCTGCTCCTTTGCCAGTTTCCCGCTTTTCTAAACCATGTTAGGCTTTTAAAATCTTATCACTTACTTGTTTAAAATATCATGAATGACTGCCTATTTTCTCCATGATCGAGTCTAATTTCCAATCTGGGCTTTTAAGATTCTTCATAATTTGGCTTTATTCTACCTACCACTGGTATTCTTGACAGGTGATACAAAGCCCTGTAGACTACTGAGTTCACAAAGGAGGAAAAGAGGGAGGAGTGTAGCTTTCTTAATCAGATACTATAGCTAGTCTTTAAAAAAAAAAAACACTCTTTATTCTTTTGTCCCCAATTGTACTCATCTGTAACACCAGAACCCTGATTAAAATTAACTCTGCCTACTTTGAGTCTTTATCTAACAGCTGAGCATCATTGGAGAAAATCGAGCAACTGTGCTTTCTTCCTTTAAAATTGTAACTACAGATCTAAAATGGGCACTCAACATAGACTGTCAATCCTACTAACGTCTTTCCTACATTCACTCTCCCACTTACTGAGGTGACATTTTTTTGTCTTCTAACTTCCTCAGCTGATGACATTGCCTCGTACTTTATTTTTGAAAGAATAGATAAAAACTAACATGTATCTGCTCACTCATTTTTTACCTTCCCTCCTTTTATGATGGGAGAATTGTCCTCAGTTCATATCTAAGGACTACCCTTCTCACCCCCGTCCCGTTATTTATACTTGAAGATCATCCCTGTGAAATGGGAGAGAGCACTTCTATGCTCTCCAGAACACAATTTATCACACACCCCTGTTCCTTGTGCCACAGATATATTGACTTCTTTCTGTTTTTTGAAATTTCTGTCTCTGGTCTCTTGCACTTGACGTTTTCTCTGCTTGGAACAGATAATGCTCCTTTAAGTTTCAGACCCGATGTTACTTGTCATCACCTCACAGAAACCTTCCTTGACAATATTAGCTAAGGTAGGCTTCTGTATTAATTTTCTAGAGTTGCCATAACAAAGTACCACAGACTCGGTAGGTGAACAACAGAAATTTATGTTCTCACAGTTCTGGAGGCTAGAAGTTTGAAATCAAAGTGTTGTCAGATTTAGTTTTTTCTAAGGCCTCTCTCTTTGGCTTGTAGATGGTCATTTTCTCACTGTGTCTTCACATGGTCTTCCGTCTGTGTCTGTGTCTGTGTCCAAATTCCCTCTTCTTGTAAGTACATCAGTCACACTGGAATAGACTGGAATAGCCCATCCTAATGAAATCATTTTAACTTAATTATCTCTTTAAATATCCTGTCTCCAAAATAGTTACATTATGAGGTACTAGGTGTTAGGATTTCAATATATGAACATTAGGGGGACACAGTTCTGCTCATAACAGCTTTCCCATTGTGCTATTTTTTTTTCCCAGTATTTGTCACTCTTAGAATTTGAATTATTTCTCTATTTTTTAATGCATCTCTCTCCTTCACTAGACTATATGCTCTAAGAATGGAGAGTCCTTGCGTGTTAGTCCATTCTGCATCGCGATAAAAGAATATATGAAACTAGGTGATTTATAAACAAAAGAGATTTATTTGGTTCATGGTTCTGCAGGCTGTACAAGAAGCATGGCACCAGCATCTGCTTCTGGTGACGCCTCAGGAAGCTTTCAATCATGGAGGAAGGCAAAGGGGAGCTGACGTATCATATGGCAAGAGCGGGAACAAGAGGGATGTCAAGCTCTTTTAACCAATCAGCTCTTGTGTGAACTCATTACTGCAGGGAGGCTACCAAGCCACTCATGAAGGATACATCCCCTTGGTCCACATACTTCCCACCAAGCCCCATTTCCAGCATTGGAGATCACATTTTAATGTGAGATTTGGAGGGGACAAACATCCAAATTATATCACACATCATTGAATATTCCTTTCTGTTGTTCTTGAACTGCCTAATGTCTTCACATGTGTGCTCTGTCTTTCTAGTGAGATTTGATGTCCCCAAGGGTATCAACCATCATTTATATATTTTGATTCTGGGTATGCTGTAGAGCTTTATGTTATAATAAATCTGAATTTTGTTTTTTCCCCCAGAAAAAAGAGAAAAAAAAGCTAAAGCTTTCTTTTTTTCTTTTTTAAAAATAATTTCGACTTCTATTTTAGAGTTAGGTTTGTTATCTGAATACATGGCATGATGCTGAGCTTTGGGGTACGACTGAGCTCATCACCTAAGTACTGAGCATAATACCCAATAGTTTTTCAACCCTTTCTCTGCTCCTTCTTCCCTCTGGTAGTCCCAGTGTATATTGTTGCCAACTTTTTGTCCATGAGTCCCCAGTGCTTATCTCCCACTTATAAGTGAGAACATGTGGTATTTAATTTTCTGTTCCTGTGTTAGTTCACTTAGGAGAATGGCCTCCAAATACATAAATATTGCTACAAAGGACATGATTTTGTTCCTTTTTATGGCTATGTAGTATTCCATGGTGTATATGTGCTACTTTTTTTTTTTTTTTTTTTTTTTTTTTTTTTTTTTTTTGAGACGGAGTCTTGCTCTGTCGCCCAGGCTAGAGTGCTGGAGTGCAGTGGCGTGATCTCGGCTCACTGCAACCTCTACTTCCTGGGTTCAAGTGATTCTCTTGCCTCCGCCTCCCCAGTAGCTGGGATTACAGATGTGTGCCACCAAGTCCAACTAATTTTTTGTATTTTTAATAGAGATGGGGTTTCACCGTGTTATCTGGGTTGGTCTCGATCTCCTGAACTCATGATCCACCCGCCTTGGCCTCTCAAAGTGCTGGGATTACAGGCATGAGCCACCGCGCCCGGCCCCGTACCACATTTTAAAAATCCAATCCACCATTGATGGGCACCTAGGTTGATTCCATGTCTTTGCTATTGTGACTAGTGCTGTGGTGCATGTGTCTTTGCAGTAGAATGGCTTACTTCCTTTTGGATAAATACCCAGTAATGAGATTGCTGGGTTGAATGGTAGTTCTGTTTTAAGTTCTTTAAGAAACCTACAAACTGCTTTCCACAGTAGCTGAACTACTTTACATTTCCACCAATAGTGCATAAGCATTCTCTTTTCTCCACAGCCTCACCAACATCTGTGAGTTTTTTTTTTTTTTAACTTTTTAATAATAGCTATTCTGACTGGTATGAGATGATATCTCATTGTGGTTTTGATTTGCAGTTCTCTGAGGATTGGTGACATTGAGCATTTTTTCATGTTTGTTAGCTGCTTGGATGTCTTCTTTTGTGAAGTGTCTGTTTATGTTTTTTTGCCCATTTTTATACGGAGTTATCTGTTTTTTGCTTGTAAAATTGTCTAAGTTCCTTATAGATTCTGGATATTAGACCTTTGTTTAATGCATAGTTTCTGAATATTATCTCCCATTCTGTAGGTTGTTTACTCTGTTGATAGTTTCTTTTGCTGTGCAGAAGCTCTTTAGTTTAATTAGTTCCCACTTGGCATTTTTTGTTTGCATTGCAATTGCTTTTGAGGGCTTAGTCATAAATTCTTTCCCAAGGCCAATGTCCAGAATGATGTTTCTTAGGTTTTCTTCTAGGATGCTTATAATTTGAGGTCTTGCATTAAAAAGTCTTTAATCTAATGAGGGAATTTTTGAATATGGTGAAAAACAGAAATCCAGTTTCATTCTTTTGTATATGGATAGCCAGCTATCCCATCATCATTTATTGAATAGGGCATCCTTTCCTCATTGCTTATTTTTGTCAACTTTGTAAAAGATCAGATGACTGTAGGTTTGCAACTTTCTTTCTGGGTTCTCTATTCTATTCCATTGCTCTGAGTGCCTGCTTTTGCACCAGTACCATGTTACTGTAGCCTTATAGTATAGTTTGAAGTTGTGAAGCCTTTGACTTTGTTCTTTTTGCTTAGGATTGCTTTGCTTAGGATTGTTTTGTCTACTCAAGCTCCTTTTTGGTTCTATATGAATTTTCTTTTTTTTCTTTTTTTTTTGAGACGGAGTCTTGCTCCGTCACCCAGGCTGGAGTGCAGTGGCTTGATCTCGGCTCACTGCAAGCTCCGCCTCCCGGGTTCACGCCATTCTCCTGCCTCAGCCTCCCGAGTAGCTGGGACTACAGGCACCTGCCACCATGCCCTGCTAATTTTTTGTATTTTTTTAGTAGAGACGGGGTTTCACCGTGTTAGCCAGGATGGTCTGGATCTCCTGACCTCATGATCCACCCGCCTCGGCCTCCCAAAGTGCTGGGATTACAGGCGTGAGCCACCGCGCCCGGCCCTCTATATGAATTTTCAGATAGTTTTTAATAGTTCTGTGCAAAGTGACATTGGTAGTTTAACGGAATATCATTGAATCTGTAGATCTCTTTGAGTAGTATGGCCATTTTAATATTGATTCTTCCAATCCATAAGCATGGAATGTTTTTCCATTTGTTTGTGTAATCTATGATTCCTTTCAGTAGTGTTTTGTAGTTCTCCTAATGGAGCTCTTTCACCTCCTTGGTTAGGTGTATTCCTAAGTATTTTAATTTTTTGTGAGTATTATAAATGGGATTGAATTCTTGATTTGGCTCTCAGCTTGCACATTATTGGTCTATAGAAATGCTACTGACGTACAGTGTACATTGATTTTGTATCCTGAAACTTTACTGAAGTGGTTTATCAGTTCCAGAAGCCTTTTGACAGTCTTTAAGGTTTTCTAAATATAGACTCATATTTCCCAGAAGAGAGATAGTTTGATTTTTTCTTTTCCTATTTGGAGGCCTCTTATTTCTTTCCTTTGCCTGATTGCTCTGGCTAGCACTTCAAGTACTATGTTGAATAGGAATAGTGGGAGTGGGCTTCTTTGTCTTGTTCCAGTTCTCAAGAGAAATGCTTCCAAATTTTGCCTGTTCAGTCTGATGTTGGTTTGTCATAGATACTCTTATTATTTTGAGGTATGTTCCTTCAATGCCTAGTTTGTTGAGGGTTTTTATCATGAAGGGATGTTGAATTTTATTGAAAGCCTTTTCCATATCTCTTGAGATGATCATATGGTTTTTGTTTGTAATTCTGTTTATGTGGTGAATCACATTTATTGATTTGCATATGTCGAACTACCTTTGCATTCTGGGAATGAAGCCTATTTGATAATGGTGAATTAACTTTTTGATATGTTGTTGGATTCATTTTGCTAGTATTTTATTGATAATTTTTGCATCTATGTTTATCAGGGATATTGCCCTGTAATTTTCTTTTTTCACTGTGTCTTTGCCAGGTTTTGGTATCAGGCTGATACTGACTTTGTAGAATGAGTTAGAGAGAAGTCCTTCATCCCATTTTTTTTTTAACACTTTTAGTAGAATTGGTAACATTTCTTCATTGTACATCTGATAGAATTTTGATGTGAATCCATCTGGTCTGGGACTTTTTTTGGCTGGTAGATTTTTTTCTTACTGATTACGTTTCAGAACTTGATATTGGTCTGTTCTGAGTTTCACTTTCTTCTTGATTCAGTCTTGAGAGCTTGTGTGTTTCCAGTTATTTATCCATTTCCTCTAGATTTTCTAGTTTGTGTGCATAGGGGTTTTCATAATAGTTTTTGAGGATTTTTTGTGTTTTTGTGGGATTGATTGTAATTTCACTTTTGTTGTTTTTGATTGTGCTTGTTTGGATCTTTTCTCTTTTCTTTGTTAATTTAGCCTGTGGTCTATCAATCTTGTTTATTCTTTTGAAGAACCACCTTTTGGTTTTGTTGAATTTTTGTGTGATTTTTTTTGGGTCTCAATTTTGTACAGTTCTGCTCTGATTTTAGTTATTTTTTTTTTCTTCTGCCAGCTTGGGGTTAGTATGTTTTTGTTTTTCTAGTTCCTCTAGGTGTGATGTTAGGTTGTTAATTTGAGATTTAACTTTTGAGGTAAGCATTTAGCACTATAAAGTTTTCTCATAACACTGCTTTTGCTGCATCATAGAGACTTTGGTATGTTGTATCTCTATTTTCATTTATTTCAAATAATCTTTTTATTTCTGCCTTAACTTTGTTGTTTACTCAGAAGTTATTCAGAAACAAGTTGTTTAATTTCCATGAAATTGTATGGTTTTTTAGGGATCTTTAAATCCCTTTTAGGGATTTATGGTTTTTTGGATTTTATGGATTTTATGGGATTTAGGGATTTTATGGTTTTTAGGGATCAATAAAGATATTGACTTCTATCTTTATTCCACTGTTGTCTGAGAGATTGCTGGTACAATTTCCTTTCTTTCAAATTTATTGAGACTGGCTTTATGGCCAAGCATGTGGTCAATCTTGGAGTATGTTCTGTGTGGAGATGAGGAGATTGTATAGTCTGTGGTTGAACAAAGTATTCTGTAGATATATATTAGCGTCAAATGGTCAAGTGTTCAATTTAAATTTAGAATTTTTTGGTAGCTTTCTGCCTCAATGATCTGTCCAATGCTGTCAGTGAAATGTTGAAGTCCTTAATTATTATTTTGTAACCATCTCAGTCTTTTCATGGGTCCAGAAGTACTTATTTTATGAATCTGTATGCTCCAATGTTGGGTGCAGGTATATTTAGGACAGTTAGGTCTTCTTGTTGAATAGAACCTTTTATCATTATGTGATGCCTTTCTTTTTCTCCCCCCTCCTTTTTTTTACTGATGTTGGTTTAAAGTCTATTTTATTTGATATATGAATAGTGACCCCTGCTCTTTTTTGTTTTCCGTTTGTGTGGTAGATCTTTCTCCAACCCTTTACTTTGATCCTATAGGTGTCATTATGTGTGAGATTGGTTTCTTGAAGACATCAGATGGATGGGTCTTGTTTTTTTTAGCCCAATTTGCCACTCTGTGCCTTTTAAGTGGAGTACTTAAACCACCTACATTCAAGTTTAATATTGATTTGTTAGGTTTTGATCTTACTGTGAAGTTGTTAGCTGGTTGCTTTGTAGTTTCTATTGTGTGGTTGCCTAATAGGGTATGTGGTCTATGTACTTAAGTGTGTTTTGTGGTCACAGGTATTGTTCTTTCATTTCCATGTTTAGAACTCCCTTAAGGATCTTTTGTAAGGCCAGTCTAGTGGTAATACATTCTCTTAGTGCATAGTTGTCTGGAAAAGATTTTATTTCTCCTTCACTTATAAATTTTAGTTTGGTAGGATATGAAATTCTTGGTTGGAATTTCTAGTCATTAAGAATGCTGAAAATAGGCCCCCAAATCTCCTCTGGATAGTAAGGTTTCTGCTGAGAAGTCTGCTGTTAGCCTAATAGGGTTCCCCTGTACATGATCTGATCTTTTTTTTCCTAGCTGCCTTTAGGATTTTTTTCTTTAGCATTGATCTTGGACAGTCTGGTGACTATATGCCTTGGTGCTGTTTATTTTTTATAATATCTAGAAGGTTTTCTTTGGATTTCCTGTATCTGAATGTCTACCTCTCTAGTAAGATGAAGGAAACTTTCTTGAATTATTCCCTGAACTATGTTTTCCAAGTTGTTTACTTTTTCTCCTTCTCTCTCAGGAATGTCAATAAGTCATAGGTTTGGTTGGTTTACATAATCCTGTATTTCTCAAACAGTTCTTTTCTTAAAAATTCTTTTTTCTTTATTTTTATCTAACTGTCAGCTTGAAAGACTGATCTTCATGCTCTGAAATTCTTTCTTCTGCTTTGTCCAGTTTATTGATAAAGCTTTCAATTGTATTTTAAAATTCCTTAAGTAAGATTTTCTTTTCTTTTCCCTTCTTTTCTCTTCTTTTTGTTTTAGAGATGGGGTCTCATTCTGCCTCCCAGGCTGGAGTTCAGTGGCACAATCATAGCTCATTGCAGCCTTGAACTCCTGGGCTCAAGTGATCCTCCTGCCTCAGCCTCCAAAATAACTGGGACTATAGGTGTGCATCGCCATACCTGGTTGAAAGTGAGTTTTTCAATCCCAGAGTTCTGATTGATTCTTTTAAAAATGTTTGTCTCTTCATTCATTTCCTGGATTGCTTTAGAAGTTTCTTTGTGTTGATTTTCAACCTTGTCTTGGATCTCATTACTCTTCCTTTTAATCCATGCTTTGAATTCTTTATCTGTCATTTCTGAGTTTTCATTTTGGTTAGTGACCATTTCTGGAGAGCTAGTGTGATTCTTTGGTGGTATAAGTATATTCAGATTTCTCATGATATCAGAATTCTTGCACTGGTTCCTTCTCATCTGGAGATACTGGAACTTCTAATTTTTATAATTATTTCATGCAGGTAGGATTCTTCTCTTTTTCCTTCCCTATAATTTTTTTTTTTATTTCCCTTTCCCTTTCTCCTCCTCCCTAGAGGGTGTAACTGTAGAAAATGCTGTGTAGAGTCTTTTGGCTTTGTTTCTATGTCCTATGTACTTTTGTTAGCAGGATTTATGTTGGGCTGTGCAGTTCAACCTATAAGCCAGGGTATCATGCTTATAGGTAACAGCCAGATTGTGGCCAACATGCTGGGTATATACTTGATCCTTGTTTACTGGAAGAAACTCTCTGTTGCCTCAGGAAATGGGTTGATTCATGGAGTGCACAGTGGTTTGAGCTCTCTGCTCAGCTGCAGGGCCAAGATGGTCAGAGCCAGACCAGGCATATCCATTTATGGGTCCCCCAATGGCAGGCACAAGCACCAGCTCTGAAGAAGAATCCAGTGGGTGGTGACTAAATGCCCAGAGGTGTGTGTAGGTGTAGTGTTGGGAAATCTCCTCATTCCCAAGTTCTCTGCATAGAGAAGCAGGCAGCCTCAACTAATCCAGGAGAGTGAGTGCTCCAAATGCCTCAAGATCTGCCTGGGCATAGAGTAGAAAGCCCTCCACCGCCACCTACACCAAGATCTTTGTGCAGGCAGGTGGGGCGGCTCAGGCTGCTGAACGAGGCAAGCAGGTGCTCTGAATGCCTTTAGATCTGCCTGGGTTTGAAGCACAGAAGGTCTCCCTATAACAGAATTTCTACACAGGAAGGGTGGGGTGGGTCAGGCGGCTGCTCCAGGTGAGTAGGTACTCCAAATGCCTAGATATCTGCCTGGTCATGGAGTGGAGACAGCCCTCCTGGACCAGAATCTCTGTGCAGGAAAGGTTGGGCAACTTAGGCTGCTGACCCAGGTGAGGAAGTGCTCTGAATGCCTGGAGATCTGCCTACACGTGGAGTGGAGAGGGCCCCAATGTTAGGCCATCTCAGGCTGCTGATCCAGATGAGGAAATGGTCTAAATGCCTGGAGATCTGCCTGGGAGTAGAGTGGAGAGGGCCTTGCTTCACCATGATCTCAGTGTAGCAGGCTGGTGCACCCAGCAATGGCACACTCAGACCAGTTTCAGGTCACCAAGGTGGCCCTGGCTGCAAATCTCATAACCCCAAAGAAACTGCAGTGGTAGCAGCTCTTCTCCCACTCAACGCCTGTGATGGGGGACAGCACAATTCCAGGATCTCCTCCTGAGGTACTTTCCACAGTCCTAGCTGTGGAGGCCCCTACCCTGCTCCAGAGTAGGTGCTCCAATCTCTAGCCCAAGAGTAAAATGCCTGTGCAGCCATGATGCTGTGTTACCAAAGAATGGCTGATTTTGTATGCACTCAGAATAAAAATGACATTCTCCTCTTGGTTCTGGCCTGGGAAAATGTCTACAGTTTTCCCAATGTCTTTCTCTCACAGTATGTCCAAGCTTCTCCCCATGTTAGCTCCAGAGGTTGGGAGAAACAAAATGCTCTCCCTGGCCTGGGTTGCTCAGATCCTTAGGGGAAAGGTGAGTCATAGAGGGAGGCTCTCTGCCTCTCTCACATACTAGGGCTTCAGTCGATTTTATCAGCTGTACCTATATAGGGGCCATTTGCCTATGTTCTCCTCCTCAGGATGTAGTGTCCTTCATGATTCTGGTAGATTTCCTTTTTCCTTCCTGAATTGAAGTTCACAGAGTTGATATATATGCACTATCTTTCTATTTCCAAGTGGCTGAGGCATGCTAAAAGCCCCTCATCCCATCTTGGGGAAAAAACCCCAAAGGACTAAAGCTGACTTTAACAGACTTGGATGCAATTTCTATTCCTCATTTAGCAGCAAAGTAGGAATCTCTGGACAAGAAATTATGAGTGAGTTGGTAGCTCCATGTGGCGTGCTTTCTGAAGCATGAAGGAAAATTCTGCCTTAATAACACATTTCTGGTCCATTCTTTCCTCCACATTTGCTGATAGATGTCTAAAATTTCTTTAATGGCAACTTTCTGAGAAACTTTTAGGTTGAAAAATAGAGCAAGGTGTTTTAAATGCAAATATCCTCAGGGGAGGCAAAGCAATGATTTATCTTTACATATCCTGACTGGTAACTTGTCTTTTCTGGAAAACAGACTTATTGGAGTGTGGGAAAGGACTGGATGGCTGAGGTGGGAAAACCATGCTAAGAAAGGGAGCTGAGGACGTGATTTAAACTTTAGCCTCTCAATCCTGACCTGGCCTGTCATGCTGAAGAATAAGATGTTGCCTTGAGTTAGAATCAGGTGTGGCTAAGTCTCTGGTTTAAGGTGGTTCAATCACTCTAGCAATGTGAGCCACGTGACCTTAGGAAAGTTACTTCTTTGTATTTGAGAACCCCCATTTGTAAAATCGGTTACTTCCAGGTTACTGTGAGGATTAAATTAACGTTTAATAAATATTAACTGCTACTGCAGGGCCCCTTTCTTAATTTAAAGCATTCTCACTGTAAGAATGAACACATTGTCTTAGGAGTGTTGTAGAAGGTGGGGAATCAGGTTAACTGATTTATACATAAGTGATTGCCATTCCTTCCCTATATGCTTTCTTATTAAGGGTAGTGGTCCCCAAACTTTTGGAGAGGAGATGCTACTTTTTATTTTCCACACAGTTTGAAGTTACTAGGTTGTAAATTAGAAGAGAGGTGTAGATATTGAAAAATCTCTGGGCAAGTTTAGGTGACCATGGGGTGATGTGCTAATGTTGTCTCTCAGAGTGAAATTGCCCCTGAGAGATATCAGAAAGAGATAGTTTTTCATTACTGGGAATTCTATCAAGCTGTGGAAAGGACGCTAATCCTAAAAAAAAGGAGCTCTAAGATTATTTTCATTTTTGAGTAAACTATAGCCAAGTGAACTGACTTGAATGAAAATCCCACAGATGAACTCTAAATCAAGGGCTGTTTTGATGACTTTATTCGACCTTTCCCATACACTTCTGAAGTGAGTTGGGCTGCAAGAGTGCCAAAACCCAAAGAATGTTGTAGAAGTCCATGTGGGACCTCTTAGAGGTAGAGTTGACCTCTCATGTAGGGTAGGGATGACCTTGTAAATAGTTTAGAAATACAATGTTTACATTACATCAATATTTTCATAGGCCCTACCTACTTTGCGGCCAATTTTATGCTCTGGAGACACATACTACTTCCTGCCAGCTACCCAAACAGCCTTGAAGCAATGGGCATAATGACTCATGGTCATGTAACATTCTTTTCAGACACATATCAGCAAATTTCTTATTACATTACTGCCCAAACACCCACAGAATCCCGGGAGGTAAAATAGGATTAGTGTTGAAGAATTTAGTCCCACCCATTTCTCTTTTATTCAAATCAAACTTTCGAAATGATCACTGTTGAGGGTTCATTTTTGCTTCTAATAAGGGATATGGTAAAGATGTGTGATCAGGCTGGTCTCAGTCTTTGGAGTCAAGCCATATTCTGGAACTATTTTATTTGGAAACCACACCTAAATCATAGCAAGGAAGTCATCCGATATGAACCACATGATCCAACTTGCTAGTGTGAAGGAGCTGGCATTACATAGCACGCACAGAATGGGAAACAAGAAGATATCCTATAAAATGCCCATTAGCTATTCAAGATAGATAAGTGGTTTGCTTACAGCTGAAGCTGGTAATTTATGTTGAATAAAATGGTCAGATTCACCTGTCTCAGCCATAAATCTCATGCCATAAATCATGGCTAATGACCAGATTCTTATGCATGATTTCCTTAACTGACCTGTAGATAGCAGAAAGTATATGTAATATTTACAGTGCATATTGGATTAAGGGAGCAGCTATTTTATGTCAACAACAGGGCCACAAAGTACTAATACACAATGAGAGTCCATTACATGGACATTGATTAATTTCATTGAATTTTTTTAAGTGCTAAAAGTGTTTTAGCAGTCCCTGAAATATTTATTCTCTTGCTTTTCAGAGCAATAGGGATATTCATTTATTCATTCATTTGCTAAATGAATGAATTAATGATTATGTATTAAAAATATCTAATCTGAGCACTCTAATCCTTACTTAGCTGAGTGAACTTTGGCAGTTAACGTTTCTGCTTCAGTTTCCTCATATGTAAATAGGAAAATAATTGTGTTTATCTCCTGAGGTTGTTGTCATGATTAAATGAATAAATACATATGAAGTGCTTAGAATAGCTCTAAACATGACAATAAAATTTATTTATTTATTTTTTGGTATTGGAGACACAATGATTATATTGCTGCCTACCAAATTACCCTGAAACTTAGTGGCTTAAAACATCACTTCTTTACTATCTCATAGTATCCATGGGCCAGAAATCTGAGCATGGCTTACTTGGGACCACTATTTCACAGGCTAAAATTAAGGGGTCCACTGGGCTTAAGTGAGGAAAAATCTGCCTCCAAACTCACATACATAATTGTTGTCAGGATTTACTTTGTTGATGGCTGTTGGGCAGTGATTGTCCTCAATTATTTGCCATTTGCATCCTTTCAACATGACAGCTTGCTTTGTCAAAGCATGCAACTTGAGAAGCTAATAGATAGAGTCAGCTAGCAAGACACAACTCACAGTCTTTCACAACCTAATTGTGGAAATGATATTCCATCACTTTTGCCATATTTATTTGAGGTGAGTCACTAGGTCTAGCCCATGCTCAAATGGAGAGTATGATACAAGAGTATGAATACCAGGATTTATGGATCATTGGGAGCCATGTGAAAAGCTGCCTATCATGATGATGAACAACATAAACATGAAGATTACGTTTGTTAGGGGAGACAGATATAAAATACAAATACAATATTCATTACAAATTTTGATAAATACTATGGATTAGAAATATAATGTTTGATGACAAATTACAATACTGGTACTTGATTTGAGTTGGAGTATTTCAAATGAGGCCATCTCTTAGGAAATAATTTTTAATTTCAGATTTGAAGGATGAGTGGAACTACTGAGATGTAGAGCAGGAAAACAGACGAGTCTCTTTGGAAGAGTAAATAGATGACACATAGGCCCTGAGATGGGTGAGCACCTATGCATGGTCGCTTCATGTAGCTTGGGTTCTCAGAGCATGGTGGCTAGTTTCTGAGATAGAGTGCTGCTTCCTGGAGCACTCCAAGAAAAGCAGAAGCTGCCAGGTCAAGGTATATAGCAGCCCTTCCAATGTATTATATTGACCAAAATTGTCACAGGTTCAAACCCGAGTCAAGGGAAGAGGTAATAAACTTTACTGTTTGAATTGAGGAGCAGTCTGCTTATACAAGAACCAGCATAATTGTTTTGGGCCGTCTTTAGGAAATAACCACGGTCAAGAGTAATTTAGATTAAAGACGGTGTAATAAAAAAGCAAAGAAAGGATGTGTAGATACCTCTTTAAAAAGCTTGGGTGGAGCTGGGAGTTCACACTTAGATGGGTAACTTTAAGAAGATGATGGTAAAGACAGGAATTTTATGAAAGTGATGTTTGTATGTTATAGGGCATGATCCTATAGAAAAGAAAAGCTTGAGGATCATGACAGAGATGAGATAGTGGATGAAGAAGGTTTCTGAGAAACAGGAGGACAAAAAAATTCAGAATACAAACTTGGGTGATTGGGCTTTGATAGAACATTTTTTCATAGTAACAAGAAGAGAAGAGGGGATGGTATGAGCAGATGTAGGTAGTTGTTGAAGGCTAACTCTTCCATTAGCATTGGGGATCCCATGTAATGGAAACTCAATAAATATTTGTGAATGAATAACTATCTGGATTATAGCAATGTAAGCAGAATGCAGAAAAGCAGTGTGTGGACATGGTGCTGGGGGAACTCTGTGCCCTGCAGTGGTGCAGGGAAGAAAGGAGAATTGGAATTATCGCAGATGCAGCTGAACCCAATTCAAGGGAAGAGTTTTAGTTTAATTGGTATATTGCTACCTCAACGGGTTATTTTATTGTAGATTTTATTCTCATTTATCTCATCCTGAACATGAAGCAGCACAAGAGAAGCTTTAATCAGTTGCATGATCTCTGTTCTCTCCTGTTAGGCTTGCTTCCTAAGTTAAACTGAGCCAGACGAGGAAAATTCCTTTTGCAAACAAAGGACCCTCTGCTGGAGGACCTATTTATTCTTCAGCCCCTGTGCCTTCTTCACTTGTGGAAAACCCGCTGGGTTCCAGTTCAACACTGTGTCCTCAGCTTTAATTGGAGGTTTATACAAGAAACAGATTATGAAAAAATGTTGAAAACTCTTTTCTGCCTGTTAATACGTCCACTATTTCTAACATAAGGCCAGGCATGATTTATTCTTTCTGAATCTTGGTCTCGAAATTTTTCTCTTTTGGAGGTCCCATTTAATTTGTTGGAAAATTAAAATGCTAACATAATCATTGTTTTCTGCTTCTTTTTTTGACATCAGGATCTCAGAACTGAATTTAGTGCTGTACCACAGTATCTATGGGTAGACACGACAGAGTTTAAGAGTGTAGATTTTGAAGTCATATTTCTCAAAGCCACATTTTTTATCTGTAAAATGAAATAATTTTGGAACCTATCTTATAAGGTTATTTTAAAGACTAAATGAGTTCATACCTGTGAAGTACTTGGCATATTACTTGGTATTTGATTGTTAGCTGTGTTGGTTTTAATTGTGCCCTTCAATTTGGGTGGCTGATTTGCAAATGTGGAACTTCCCAGTTCTCTGGGCCCACATTTCTTTCTTTCTTTCTTTTTTTTTTTTGAGATGGAGTCTTGCTCTGTCGCCAAGGCTGCAGTCACCCAGGCTGCAGTTCAGTGACGCGATCTTGGCTCACTGCAAGCCCCACCTCCTGGGTTCACTCCGTTCTCCTGCCTCAGCCTCCCGAGTAGCTGGGACTACAGGCACCCGCCACCATGCCCGGCTAATTTTTTGTATTTTTAGTAGAGACGGGGTTGCACCATGTTAGCCAGGATGGTCTCGATCTCCTGACCTCATGATCCGCCCACCTTGGCCTCCCAAAGTTCTGGGATTACAAGCGTGAGCCACCGCGCCCGGCCTGGGCTCACATTTCTATAAGTAGGTCCAGGTTTGTCTGATGTAATCACCTTTTCTTTCTATTTCTTCCTTGTAAAATATTTTACCTAGGATTTCTTTTTTAAATCTCTCTATTTTCTTCTGCATGGCCAAAGTAGATGACACCTAAGGAATTTTCCAGTTGTTTAACCGTATCATTTTATGACTCCTCTCTGTGGATGTAAAGATGAAAAAGAACAATATGTATGTAAGGCAACATGCAATCAATATGAATGGTTCTAACTTAGAGGGAATCTTTAGTTACTTTGGAACTGAAAAGTGGATACTAATTTGACACTTGTGATATTCTTTTTTTCTCTATAAATGTCTTCCTTATCTAGTGTGAATGGATAGGCTAGGCACATGATGGATTTACTGGCTCATATAATCTGGGAAAAGGCAGGGTAAGAAAGCATCAAAATTCTTGGCATATAGGGGCATAGGTTATTCTTCTACACATAGATACGAAAAGATGATTATTTATCATTAGGATGAGGAAAAGACAACAAGCAATACACATCATTTTAGGCACCCAGTGATTTCTCTTCATGTAAACATTGTGTTGGAAGATAATCATTTCCTTGTTCAAATAAACTTGATGACCATTTTTCTAGAATGTTGTAGTGAGAATTGATACATTAAATAGAAGATTATGGTAGATATAGTAGAAACTCTAATGTCCTTCCAACTCTTAATAGTCATGCTTTTATGATTTTTGTCTTCAGAGCATTGAGTCTGGAATTTCTCTACTCACAATGTGATTCTCATCTGAGAATTAGGTGAGTCATTTTGATTTCATAGTAGGGCTTGGAGTCAGGGCACCCCAAACATAGCAATCAGACCTTTCCCTGGTATTTTAAATTAATCCCTTTGAGATAAACTGTAACTATATCTTCAATATCTGGCTCTAATTGTGCATTCTTTCAGATGACAGCATAATTTTTTATTTGTGGCTCTATCATAATAGGAGTTGTCAAATCCTAGTTAAGGGTTGGGTAGGTTAGGTGTACTTTTACATGAAATAAGGATTTTTTTTTTCTTTGAGATTTTGAATCTAGCTTGGAATAAGAGACAGATATACCAGAGACTTTTTTTTTTTTTCTTGTCTGAAGCATCAGGAATCCACTGGCTGCTACTTAAGCCTTTGAGTCAGGCTGGGGTCTCCTCACCAGACTTGATTCTTTGTTTATACCTTTTGATTATGTGGGTGTATGCTCAAACTTAAAGGCATAATTATGGGTGGGGGAAGGCAGCTATCTAGGGTCTATGGCATGGGCATAGGCGGCAGCTCTCTTTATACCCTGAATCTGCTGGAATAAAACTCACTTTCTTTTGAAAAGGCCGGAATGCTGTAAATTTATCAAGACTCCACACTCACAGTGCTTATCTGAAATAGCCAGATGCATAGATGTCTCAACACCACTGCATAGAAAGAAGACACCTGATTCATATGTGCCCAACATCCTGGAAGACATTACACAAAGAAGAGTAGATACTAGCTGCCAATGATTGCTTTTGACTAATGGCATTGATAACCCACATGTGCCTGGTACTTTCTCTTTTAGTTCTTGCAATGTCAAACTAGCTAAGAAAGATAGGCAAAGATGTATGTATTTTGTGTTTCCTCTCTCTAATATTTATTTTATTTTATTTTTGAAACAGGTTCTCACTCTGTTGCCCAGGCTGGAGTGCAGTGGTGTGATCATAGCTCACTGCAACCTCGAATTCAAGGGCCCAAGAGATCCTCCTGCCTCAGCCTCCCAAGCAGCTAAGACTACAGGCACACATCACCATGCCTGGCTATTTTTTTTTAGAGACAGCATCTTGCTATGTTGCCCAGGCTGTTCTTTAATTCCTGGCATCTCACCTTGGCCTTCCAAAGGATTGAAATTATAGGCATGAGCCACCATACCCAGCCTCTAACATTTTATTTACTAGGCTATTTTTTTTTTTTGCCTCTTCATTTTAAATGATCTTGTATTCTCTAGTTGCTTAAACTGTAGACAGGAAGCCTTTCAATGGCAGGCACTGGGCTTCTTTAACTTCCTTTTAGTATCTTAGAGCCTTCTCCAGGACTAGGTCAAAAGTAGAAGTAGAAGTAATCTCTTGAGACTTACTTTTTGATTGACTAAGAAATAGAACTTGGTTCCAACTGATGCATTAAAAATTGAACTTTTTCGGTCATAGGTTATGTTTATTCAGATTATCCTAGGTGGTCTAACAATTGAATAGTGTGGAATGTGGCTGCATACTTTCTCCTCAGGGAAGAGTTAGTGTGTCAAAATGAAAAGATGGGGAAGAGGCAGAGAAGAACCCAGGGGAGGCATGGGGACAGGCCTCCCTAAAGCCTAGCACATTGTCTGCCTGGTGTGTGGCGGCCACTTGGTGGAGGTTTGTTGATGAATGAATGAATGTATAAAAGCTGAGTTAATCTGAACAGTCAAGTTGGGTTAACTTCAAATCCCTCTCTTTTCTTGGGAAAGCTAAATTAAATCCAGCCGTTCTTCAGACTGCCAAACCACTTTTGAGCAAGTTCTATTTCTTCCATTTCTATTTATTTTCCCCTTGGGTACTAAAGAAATAAATGCTTCACCAATTATTTATTCTTTATAGGGGTTGGCCCTCTGCACTTGACATTTGCTTAATTGTTCACATTCTGCATATTATTTTCCTAACGTTGTTCCATTGTCAGCAACATCTTATGTGACTCTAGTGATTAGAGTGTAGCAGGATTTCCTTGTGAGCCCTTTTATTTTGTCCTTTCCATGTCTTTGCTACATATTCTTCCTAATACCAATATTCGTATCTAAGCTGACCACACCATTGACTATATAAATGTGACTTGGAAGTTTCAAATGACTTAAGATGTTGTATCCCCTACATTTTATTGATTAATTGATTGATCAATTGATTGAGACAGGTTCTTGCTTTGTCACTCAGGCTGGAGTGCAGTGGTGCAAACATTGCTCACTGGAGCCTCGAACTCCTGGGCTCAAGAGATCCTCTTACCTCAGCCTCCTGAGTAGCTGAGACTACAGCTGTGCCACCATGCCAAGCTAATTTTTGTATTTTTGGTAGAGACAGAGTCTCACGATGTCTCCCAGTCTGGTCTCAAACTCCTAGGCTTAATCCATCCTCCCACCTCGGCCTCCCAAAATGCAGGGATTATAGACACGAGCCACTGCAACCAGTCTCCCCGGCATTTTAAACAAAATGGTTTAAAAATATGGACGTGCAACTTAGCTCTTTCTCCAAAATTCTGCCAGGCTTTTGGAATGAATTCACATCAGTCAGATTCACCGATCACATTAGCAACACCTGACAAACTGGATTAACCCATACCTGTATAGATTCGCTCAACATGAAGCAACAATAATGTGCTGCACAGCCTCCTGGCACCGCTAGGCCCTGCAGGACATGATCATAGAATGTATTAGTTCTAATAAGAACTAAGAACAGAGAATCTCTCAGAGCACCTTCTGGGACAAACACCAGTACCCTTCAGCCAGCATACCTTAACAAGGAAATACATTGGTATTAGAGTCAATTTTAAGAAAAACAATTATTGATCTAATCTACAATGCTATTCATGATACTGTTGTTCAATTCTTGTTCCCATAACACTTTAAAAAAATAGTACTGATAACATGCAACTTTATATTCTATTCTGTCCTTGATCTTTCTCTGCATGATGACACTTTCTTTGTTGTTATATCACTTATAGTTTACCTTGCTTCTGTCCTCATTTACCAGACCTTCCCCCTTTCTTCTTAAACATTAGCTAATATTATCATTTATCCTGCTTAACTTCTGAGTTACTTTGCAATCCAATGGGCAAAGCCAACCAAAACACAACCATAAGTCAAACTTCCTCCTCCTCCCCCTCCTTCCACTCCTCCTCCTCCATTGTCTCTTCTCTTCTCTGTCCCCCTCTCTTTCTGATGCACAGAATTGGATTGATTTAATGAATTATACTCTTACCTTGGTAAGAAAATATCATAATTTGTCTAGGCATAGCCTTTATTTTATGATCCTTTTTTACCTCATTCCCAGACATGAGTCCCATTCACAAAACATCCTATTTTCAGGCAATCATTTTGGCAATTCTTCGACTCATCAGATACTTCAATGTCCTTGGAGCATGTCTGTCTTTTTTGGAAAGAGGGAATTTCCTCACATTTCCCACATTCATTTGATTGTGCTGGTGTCATTGATAAATGCAGTAGAACAGTGGTTCCCAAATGTCAGTCTGCTTGTTATCACCTCAAGAGCTCATTAAAACAGATTGCTGGGCACCAGCATCAGAATCTCCACTAGGTCTTTGGTGGAACACAGCAATTTGCATTTCCAGGTGATGCTGGTAATGATTAGGGCCCACGTTTGAGAACTACCTCATTAGAGGATTTCCAACTTTTTATCCAAGTACAGGTGAGAGAGATTGGCGATTATTTAAGGAAGAGCGATTTGCCTTAGGTCAGAAACCCAAGAATTTACTCTGCATATATAAAACCCCAGCATATAGGACCACTTATGAGAGTCCAAAAATTGTGTAAAATGTGGGATTCTATTATATCCAGCGAGATCAAGAGCCATGCTGAGTCAACCCCTAGGATAGGGGTGTACAGCAGCCAGTGGCTTCATATCCAAATATGTTAATAGTAGGTAAATTATCTGGGGGGCTTCACTGTAACATTGGCTTTAGAGGAAGAGTGCTTTTCTGACAAGTGATAAGGAGGAAAGAACATTTCCACAGTTGCCTCCTCGAGTAGACACACCTTTAGCCTCCACAATGTATCAGGCCATTGCAGAAGACAGTAAAATTGTAGAGGCCATCATTGTTACTATTATTATTTTTAGTCTGCCAAGAGAGCCCTCCCACTGTCCTTCCTCTAGTCACAAGCCCACCATCTCTGGCTGTGTATGGGTACCAGGTGTAGCTACTAACACTCCCTTATCTGTGGGACGTAAGTTGAGCATGTGATACAAGCAGAACCAATGAGCATCCTTCCCTGTGATTCATGGGGTGGTGCAAGGCTGAGGCTACTAGCAGCCATGTCTCCTGTTAGCAGAGAAGGCCAACTTCCAGAAGAGAGTGAAGCCAACATAGGAGGAGGAGGGATGAGAGGCAAATGCAGAGAGAATCCAGGAGGTAAGGAGTTCCTAGGGGTGTTGGCTTCAGCAGCTTTCTTCAATGCTGAGCCTACCCTAGTAAACATAATAGTTTCCTTTTTGCTTTAGTTTGAGTTGAGCCTCTGTTGCTTAAATAGGGTCCTAACCCAGGTGACTTTCTTAACTCCAGACTCCTCACTCATCATTACAGCTGGCAAACTGTGGCAGGAAAATGTTTTAAAAATGCTATTTTCTGAATATTCTCTTCATAAAAACTTGTATGATACTACTCTGTATTATATTGAGTCTATAGTCTTTTGGATTAATTTCAAAGCCAAAAAAAAAAAGATATTGGTGACCTTTCAGACTTTCAAAGCACTAAATGATCTAGGGTATAATCTAAGAATAGAGAAGCTTCAAATGCCCTAATCCATTTTGGAAGCTGTAATGAGTTTGTCTCTGAGGGTGACAATTTTTAATGTTGTCCAGTGGGAGTTGACCGTGATTATTGATGACATTGGGGCTGAATCAGAATTTAAATTTGGACTTGCATGAGTTCACTGTGAAGGGCCTTCCTTAGGAGGATCAGGGTTTTCAGAAAAACTGAAACCAATATAGTCCTTTCTTTACTTCAAGCTGCTGCAGACTGGAAAGTGGACTAATCTGATAAATGCCAGAGTTCACTGTCTTTGGGAGTCTGCTTCCCAGGTGATTCAGGTACCCTTTTCAGAGAACGTTGCCATTCCATAGACTTCTTTACAGCACTAATGGGGCAGTAGAATATAATCTCCAAATGCTTGGCTGATTTTCGGGAGACTGATTGTTCAGCACTCTCAAAAATGCCTTCTTTAAACTTACGCACAGAGATAGACCTATCCAGCATGTGTTGGATTTAGACTGTCATGATTTATTGCTTAAATATCTGGGAGTTGGCAGCATG
Source organism: Pongo abelii (assembly GCF_028885655.2). Lineage (NCBI taxonomy): Eukaryota > Metazoa > Chordata > Mammalia > Primates > Hominidae > Pongo > Pongo abelii. The sequence goes on from NC_071991.2 coordinate 67,581,520, forward strand.
TTTTCTGCTAAGCAGATCTGCTTTATTTTTTTGAACCAATGAGTTATTTGAATGTATTAGGATTCACATGTTTTTCATTAATTCACAATTAACTCATATCAAGATGTTATTTTATGAGAGCATTTTAACATCCATCAAACCCTCTGAGTATTTCTAAAATACACTCTAAGTTGCCTTTTAACCTTAGAATATGTTAGGCATGGTATCAAAGGCAGTTGTTTCAAAGGTGAAGATGTGGATCTGGCACAGAGACAAGGGCAGAACATCACAGTGTTAAATGAAGAGACAATAAAGCTTCACTTTATTAGTAGTTAACTAGAAATTGAAGCTGGGTACCAATTTAGTTGTGAGAGAATGGACTTTCCTTGCATTTACTTTCTTATCTATATAATGGGAGTAACAAGGAATTTTTCAGAATATGAAAGGATATAAATACATTTTTAAAATGCCTTGAAAGATGAGGACACCGTTCAATACAAATAAACACTATGATTCGTGTAGTCCATCAAACCTTTCTTTCTCAATGGTGACGACAGACTTGATATTGAAGTGAATTCTGCCTCTGCCATATACTCCCCAAGTTATAAGCTAACATGTGTCGTGTTTCCCAAACACTTCCCAGTGCCTTTATTTATTTTTATCTTATATTTCCATAAATGCAAGCTTTGTGGTACAATTGGATAAACACAGAATTCTAAGTCAGAATTGCTTGTGTTGAGACATAGAATGAAGGCAAGTCAACGATCCTGTTTTTTCAATGTTTTCTTCCCTCATTGGAGGAACATGGGTGCAAACAGCTGTTGTGAACACGTGGCCAATTTGCCTATGAGGCATTGATTATCTATCTGCCTGAATAATTAAAATAGGAATATTTTGCTTTTCAGGGATGTATATTCTTTATGTAAATATATAAACAATACATTTGATATACAAATATATACAATACAATTTGGAGAAAATTAAATACATTAATTCCCCAGATACAGCCTGCTTCATTGCCTTAGAAAGTCATTTTCCTCATATTCTTCTTGTCAAATTCCTTTATATTAAGACCTATCTAAAAAAAACCACCACCTCCACAAAGCCTGCCGTGTTTTTCCAACAGCTATTTGTGTAGATGATGAATACTTGTACTCTGCTGTGAGTTAGTATGAACCTTTCAGGAACAGGGCTGGGTGCCCATCATCTTTGTCTTCTACCACGTTGACTACTCCAGGATTGATTATGTAGCAGATCTCCAATGAATATTTCTTGAACTACAAATTGAGTTCAAGTGATCTTTTCAAAGTTTTTGTACTAACCTCATTATTGCTATTTCCTAGGATCAAGCTCAGACATCCTCCACAAATTATTCTCTGATAAGCTCAGCCAACAGCTTCCCTCCTTTATATAACTTTGACTTCAAACTTATATCTTGCCCTTTGTTCCTGTTGCTTATTTTCTCATGAGTTGATTCTCAAATTGCATTTTAACTTTCTTAAAAACACAGATTAAGTGAAAGTATAGCACCTGGAGAGTGCCCTGTTTTAATAGGTGCCCAATTGCTAGTTATTCATTGACCAATCCCCACAGCAAGAGATAATGGCCTATAAGGAAGAGATAATTTTGTCATCGGCTGTGGTTCATTCTGTCATCTACAGATGATGCAGAACATTGGGAAAGAGGCTCTAATGACTTCAATATTAGAATCTAGTCTTGATGAATATACAATAAATCATTATTGGGCAAATCTTGTTTCCTATTTTTGGAAATGTTCGGTATGTAAACAGACTTTTATTTAAAATAATATAGGTTATAATTGTCCGGGATAGTTTATCAGAGACTGTAAAGTAAAACTGAAGAAGGCTCTCAGCTTGATCATGAGAGGGATTATATTGGATTAACTCTTTTTTGGGGGATAATATCTACAATTTCGGTAGCTGCCACCAGTGGAATGGTGATGGCCTGTGGTTATGATGGGAGGTACATATTAGCATCTCTGGAGACTTAACATATAATACACATTCCTGGGCCATGCTTACCCTAGGAGTTTCTGATCCAGATGGTTCGAATTGGGAACCAAGTGGGTGTGGGGTATGTGTGTGTGTGTGTGTATATGTGTGTGTGTCTTGAAAGCTCACAGATGATTCTGATGTACATTTACAGTTAAAAGCCATTGGTTTGGAGTTTGGAATATCTTGGTGCCCAAGAATAGGTTTTCTTTTTTTAAAAGTTATGTTTTTAAATGTTAGATTCAGTGGGGTACATGTGCAGGTTTGTTACATAGATACATTGTATAATGGTGAGATTTGGGCTTCTAGCGTACCCATCACCCAGATAATGGACATTGCACCCAATAGGTAATTTTTCTTAGCCCTCACTCCTTCCCACCTTCCCTGCCTTTTGGAGTCCCCAGTGTCTATTATTTTCATCTTTATGTCCATGTGTACCCATTGTTTAGCTCCCACTTATAAGTGAGAACATGCAGTATTTGATTTTCAGTTTGAGCTATTTCACTTAGGATAATGGCCTCCAGCTCCATCCATGTTGCTGCAAAGGACACGATTGCATTATTTTTCACGGCTGCATAGTTTTCCATGTTGTATATATACACCACATTTTCTTTATCCAATCCACCACTGATGGATACTTAGGCTGACTCCATGACTTTGCTATCATGAATAGTGCTGCAATAAACATACGAGTGCAGGTGTCTTTAAAAAAATAGAATGATTTCCTTTCCTTTGAGTAGATAACCAAGCAGTGGGATTGCTGGGTCAAATGGGAGTTCTATTAGTTCTTTGAGAAATCGTCATACTGTTTTCCACAGCTGTTGTACTGATTTACATTCCTATCAACAGTGCATAAGGGTTGCCTTTTCCCTGCCCTCACAGGTTTTCTTCTGGTAAGGATAAACTGGAATCCAAGATGGAAAGCAAGGTGCGTTTGACTTTGCTTTTTTATACAATTATTTGTGAAGAAAATGATATGTATATTGATGAGCTGCTTTTGTCTTATAATTTAGAGTCAAAGAAATGGATAGTCCTAAGTGTAGTTCATAGGATGTATTTGTAAGTAATAACTAATAAAAACTGAGTATTTAAGAATTTAGCTTCCTTTTATTCTAAAGGAAGGTTTTTAGTGTTCTTTCATGTTTGAGACTATTTTGGTACTTTTTCATGTTTCTAGGCCCCATTCCAGCTATTCCTAACTTCAATTCAAAGGAAAGGTATAATTTTTTTTTCTTCTGTAAGCCTCTCCTGTTGCAATGTGTCCTTAATTAGCCTTAATTACTTTTACCTTTGTGTTCCTCTGATCCCGTAGATTGCTGCCTGGTTACTGAGCATTTGTTCTGTCTGCCCTCCAGCTCTGAATTGCCTCCTAAAAAGAAAAATGATAGTTTTGGAAGTATAAGTATTAGTAATTCTCTCATTCAAAATCTCTGTTTCTTTATTTTACTGTTTTCTTAAAAGGGCCAGACACTTTAAATCTGAATACTTAAAAATCATCAAGTGAAGTAGCTTTTAAACACGATTCAATAGCCGATGGATGGCTGTTATTAGTATGAACTGTGCTTAAAAACTTCGCAGGAAACCACAAGCATTAATCTGGAGGAAGGTAAGACCCTGGGTGTCCTGTCTATTGTGCCACATGGATGCCCTCTCTATGAAACAATCTTTCAACAAAGTCCTTTAGGTACTTATGTTCATTTAAATGGGGGTTATTAACTAGAATTTATGCTAGAAAAGTGTTATATCAAAATGGATTTTTATGAAAATTTATTGAGTAGGTCATGTGCCAGCCATTTTTGTGAGGCAAAATGCAATCCTCAAAACCATCTCATGAGCAGATGTTATTCCCATATTCTGTATAAGAAAATTGAGATTCAAAGAGTTACATAATTTGTACATGGTCAGTGCAACTGCTTGGTGTGTATTTCATCTCTCATTGCAGCCAAGTCAGCATCGACTTGGACTTCTAACCCCCGTCAACCAAGGCAGAAGACACAGAAGTTGTAAGGAAGCCAAGTTCAGAGCGTCCACCAGTAGTGTTCCTACATTCTACACAAACGATGCTATAATGGTGCATTGGTCCTGTTAAAGTCAGTCAGTCACACAAACTGTCATATCCTTTGAGCATATCTATTTTCTTTCACAGAAATAAACTGCCTCTGGACAAATGTGCAAGCTCCCACAAATCTGTCCCATTCTGCCTTGACTTTGTTGATTAGAAGACTTCTTTTCTGCTTCTGGGCAACATCTTTGGTGGATTCTCTACATTTCTGGTTAATTCTCATTACTGTAACTGAGCTCAGTTTTCAATTTCCAAGCTCACAATTTAAAGAAATCCAAATTTTTCTGCTTCTTCTTTTAGGCACAAGTACCTCCTGTGTCTTGGAATGGAAGGAGGGAGTAGAGCAGGTGTCTGTCTTCATCTGGCCCTGGTTTAGATCTCTTTGTTGGTGGTTGATGCTTCTCTGCTGTCCTTCCATGCCTCTATGGGGCAGCATCCAAGTGTCCACCTTTGGGGCACAGAGTGGAGTCTCTCCACTGCCCAATTTTCAGAGTAGAGCCCTATGTCTTACAGCCCAGACAATCCCCACCACCAGTAGTCTAGCCACAGATTTTTGCTGCCACAACCCAGACTTTGGCTGGCACCTGGTAAACAGCTTTCTTGGGTAAACTATGATGAAAGACAGCTGCAGCGTAGCTATCTATTCCATGTCACTCTCTTCTGTGTACCATAATGTTGTTCTCATTCTCTTCCCACACAGGCAGAGTCTAAGCATACTCCTAAACGGCATCCTTTCTTATAGGAAAGCCCTCTTGGACTTGTTTCCAACCACATTCCCACTCTCCAGGCTATTCAGAGAAGAAAGATACATCTTACTTGGAAGCGGTAATCTTCTCACTGCTTGAGAAGAAGATGACCATCTTGTCATTGTCTTCAAGGCCAATGTCTGCACTGCCCCCTTCTCTTGTATAGCAGTCATTCCAACCTTGCCTGCAATTAGAATTACCTGGAGAGCTTTAAAAAACATCTTATTGCCAAGGGTGCCAGACCAATCAAATATCTCTATAGGAGGCATCTAGGCACCAGTAGAAGCCTGATTTTGCCATCTTTTAATCCTGGCAGATGTTGGGTGCTATCTGCAGCTATTGACATTCTAAAACGTTAGTATACTTCTGTCCTGTAGTTTCCAGTCATGGATCCTAGCCAGTCATTCAGGGAAAAATTCCCTTCAATACCCTGTTCCACAAGCATGAAGTGACATGCTTGAGTATAGAAAATGAAGTGAAAAGAGGGCCTTTTGCTTTCCTCAGCTATGGCTTCTAAAAGGGAGGTTACCGTAAAATTCACCACCACCAAGTATTTGTGCTACAAATGAGTTGTATGAACCAGTGCAACAGCTTGCTTTCTATTCCTACATTTCCAGGACAAATACAGGCAGACAATACATGTGGTTAGTTTTTTTTCTCTCTTCCTTTTTGTTTAAGGAATGCATAATGCTGAGGCTTGCTTATTGTGGTTTAACCAGTCGTGGCTTGGTTGTAGTGAGATGTAAAATGATTGTAGCTGAAAGAGAGAAATTCCATCTGTAAAAATAAGAAACACAACCACATCTAAAATTTGAGGAGAAAAGAAAGCATTTTGATAAAGAGGTAGCAAAGAGCCTTAGTGACTGGGATCATGAAAACTTGTGTTGGCTGTGTAGTAACAGATATTTTAGAGCGAAAAAAAAAAAAAAGATTTGGACTCAGGAGCCTTGTGTTCTGGGTTTCACTCTGCCACTAACTGGTTTGGAGAGGCAACTAGAGCAGTGATTAGTAACCTGGTATATGGAATCTACCTCCACCTGCCTGGGAACCGATCCTGGCTTTACTGCTGACAGGGGGAGTCTCTTAATTTCTTTGTGGCTCAGTTTCCCCATCTGTAAAATGAGGATCACAGTAGCACCATATCAAGATTGTTATGAAAATCAAATGAGTTAATGCTCAAAAATATTCCATGTAAGCAATTATTAAATGAAAAATAATTAAATTTGAGCATTTCATTAAATCTTTATGTACTTCAGTATACTCATCATTAAACTACCTCTTTAAAATACCTAATAACCTCCATATTCCCTCCCTCCAATACCTATACAGATTTGACATTTTTGATTTACCTAGTTAATTTTGTTTATTTATAGATAAATAACACTCAAACATCTTTGGAACTACATATAACATACCTTCACCAATGAGATTAATAATATAACAACTTTGTTTTAAAGATATCACAATAATAATTATTAAATAAGGATTAGCTATTCAAGAAGACTTGTTCTTAAGAGTGTCAGAAACAGTCCATTATATGCTATGAAATTAGAGAATTGGACACCAGTGAGGAAAAGTCACCAATGTGCTTTGCAATCTAATTACAAACTCATGATGTCTTCCCAGCATGTCTTGGTTCCTACTGCTGTTTTTTTTTTGTTTGTTTGTTGTTTTTTTGTTTTTTTTCTTACCTGGAATGCCCTTTGTGTCCAACAGCATTGCAGAGAGCTGAGCTATCCTTCAATGACTAGCTCAAATACCTCCTTCATTACGCCTTCCTTGATTTCTCTTGTTGGAAATGACTACTACCTTGTATCAACCTCTCCTGCAGAATTTTGGGGATTACATTCAGAACTATAGTTAATTGTGTACTTATCTTTGGCCTTCACATTAGACTGTGGAGCTCATGCCTGCATGGTATGGTATACTATATCATAATACATGGTCTTTAAATAAAAGACTTTGAAGAGAAGAACAATTCTTACTTTCCAACTTAAAAAAAAGTTATTTTTTTAAAATAAAAGTTTTAGGTTCACAGCCAAATTGAGAGGAAGGTATAGAGATGTCTATGAACCTCCACCTCACACATGTATACCCCACATCCACTGCCTTGTTTCCAACCAGGAATGGTACACTTGTTACAACTGATGAACCTACATTGACACATCATTATCCACAGTCCATAGTTTACATGAGGGTTCACTCTTGCTATTTTTAAAAAATCTTTTTATTTCTTCTAAAAGGATATATGTGCAGAACGTGCAGGTTTGTTACATAGGTATACATGTGCCATGGTGTTTTGCTGCTTCTATTGACCCATCCTCTGAGTTCCTTCTCCTCCCCTAACCCCCCATCAGGCCCTGGTGTGTGGTGTTCCCCTCTCTGTGTCCATGTGTTCTCATTGTTCAACTCCTGCTTATGTGAGAACATGCAGTGTTTGGTTTTCTGTTCCTGTGTTAATTTGCTGAGGATGGTGGCTTCCAGCTTCATCCATGTCCCTGCAAAGGACATAATCTCATTCCTTTTTTTGTATGCAAAGTATTCAATGGTGTATATGTACCACATTTTATTTATCCAGTCTATCATTGATGAGCATTTAGGTTGGTTCCATGTCTTTGCTATTGTAAATTGTGCTGCAATAAACATATGTGTACATGTGTCTTTATAGTAGAATGATTTATATTCCTTTGGGTATATACCCAGTAAAGGGATTGCTGGGTCAAATGATATTTCTGGCTCTAGATCCTTGAGGAATTGCCATAATGTCTTCCACAATGGTTGAACTAATTTACATTCCCACCAACAGTGTAAAAGCATTCCTATTTCTCCACAGCTTTGCCACCAACTATTGTTTCCTGACTTTTTAATAATCACTATTCTGACTGGTGTGAGATGGTATCTCATTGTGGTTTTGATTTGCATTTCTCTGATGATCAGTGATGTTGAGTTTTATTTCATATATTTGTTGGCCACATAAATGTCTTCTTTTGAGAAGCGTCTGTTCATATCCTTTGCCCACTTTTTGATGGGGTCATTTTTTTTTCTTGTAAATTCTGGATATTAGAACTTAGATGGACAGATTGCAAAAATTTTCTCTTATTCTGTAGGTTGCCTGTTCACTCTGATGATAGTTTTTTTTGCTGTGCAGAAACTCTTTAGTTTAATTAGATCCTATTTGTCAATTTTGGCTTTTGTTGCAATTGCTTTTGGCATTTTAATCTTTGCCCGTGCCTATGTCCTGAATGGTATTGCCTAGGTTTTCTTCTAGGGTTTTTTGGTTTTGGGTTTTACATTTAAGTCTTTAATCCATCTTGAGTTAATTTTTGTATAAGGTATAAGGAAGGCATCCAGTTTCAGTTTTCTGCATATGGCTAGCCAGTTTTCCCTCCCTCTTGCTATTGTATATTCTATGGGTTTGAACAAATGTATAATGACATGTATCCACCATTCGAGTATCATACAGAGTATTGTCACTACTCTCAAATCCTTCATCCTCCACCTATTTTTCCATTCCCCAACCCCTTGGAACTGCTGATCTTCACCTTAATTTTTTACCTTAAAAATTAACAGTTAGTGACTTTCTCCTTTTTAAGGTCCTAATTAAGATGGTCCTTTTCTGTTGATTGTGGTGTTTCTGCTTTTATAACTAGATACTGCAAATTATGCAGTTATTTTCTTTCAGATTCTACAGTATGTAGTTTTTATCAAATAGTTCTTCAGATAATTTGCAGTACCTTATTTAACTTACCTAGCATAATAAAATTCTAGTATTAAATGTATAGACATATATGCATATCATATATATTTTTCAATAATTTAAGGTAAAGAACGATTTTTACATACTCAGCTCATTTTTGTTCAGAATTAGAAAATGAATTATATTTGTGCTTGGGGCAGGATATTGTGTAAATTTCTGTGTTATGTTTATATATCTAACTAAAATATGATATTACCAGATTAGTTTTGTAATTTCAATCCAGTTTTTTCAAAATGCCCAAGAGATGTCAGTTTCAATCATGCAAGAAACTTTTTGTTTTAAGTCACAGACTCCAGTACTGGGTTGCTTGTTTATTGTCAATGATCAATAGAGTTCTATTGCAAGGGAGAATAAATGTAGATGGTAAAAAGCTTTCTTAATTCTGAAAGAAAGCATAGACATTTCTGTGCTGCTGTAATTACTTGCAGATCCTTGTGGAAGCAGGAGGAAAGTTCCATGTGAAGATTATTTCCCAATGTTGAGTCTGCAAATAGTTCCAGTCTTAGGTGTGAGTGTTCAGTTTCTGGCTGTGAAGAATCATCTACCTGCACAGAAGCAAGAGATTGCTGATTATTTTTCCTTCAGCAATTCATTGTTGTGAAGATGACTCTAGAACTCTGAGCTAAATTGCCTAGCAAGTCTCTTGAATTCTGATAACATTTTCCTGAATGCTTATGTTTTACATATATTTTTAATATAACTTGCCTTTTTAAAAGAGAAGTTGCTCTATACACATGCTTAAAGAGATAGTATGAAACAAAGGCAATCAGTGCCTCTTCTAGCAATACACGTAGAAACACAGGAGACACATGGAGAATTAATTTCCAACATCCAGGTTCTGTCGATTATGAATAAAGCTGCTATGAACACTAACATACAAATGTTTGTGTGGACATATGTTTTCATTTATCTTGGGTAAATACTTATGAGTGGAATTTCTGGGTTAGATGGTAAGGATGAGTCTGACTTTATAAGAAAATGCCAAACTGTTTTCCAAAGTGTCTGTACCACTTTGCATTCCCACCAGCAATGTTGGAGATTTCCAGTTGCTCCACAGCACTTGTTATCAATCTTTTTAAATGTAGTCATTCTAGAGGGTGTGTTGGGACATCGCACTGGAGTTTTAATTTATATTTAACAAAATGACATTGAATATTTTTTCATATGCTGTTTTCCATCAGCATCTTTTTTTGAAGTGTGTCTATTCAACTATTTTGTTAAAATTGTGGCTTGTTAGTCTTGTTATTGAGTTTTGAGAGTTCTTTATATTCTCTGCACCCCTGTTCTTTATTGTTTGGAGATAACTCTTTATGGATCTCTCATATTTCTGCACATTTTGTAAGCAGGGACATTGACAACTGTTGTTCTAGACTATTTTTTCAAAGGAGTTTGTATAGCAAAAAAGCCTTGGATAATTGAGATATTGTTTTCCTTTTGGGAAAGAGAAGATATATTTGGTGTCCAAGATAATAAACGTATCTCCCTTGTTTTCTTGCAGGCCTTAAATAAGACTGGGCTATTAAGCTTGGGGTTACTCAGTGGCAAGACAAACTACTGCATGTGCAGCATCCATTGGGGCCAGTCACACACACACATCTCACCAACCCCACTACTGTGAGTAATAAAGTCCTTTGTGACTCAGGAATCTCATGTCTTCTGCCAGAATCCATGAAACTGGTGGGTGGTGGGGAGCTAATTTGTCAGTTTGCTGGTAGTATAAAATCTCAGGACTGTCATAGCTCTTTACAAATACAAGTTTTCCAAAAATTTTTCTCCCGCTTGTGGCTTGCCTTTCATTTTTTCAACAGTGGCTTTGAACAGCAACCTATTTAATTTTTTGTGAACTCTAATTTATTGGGATTTTTTTTTTCTGTTCTTGCTTCTTGTGCCCTATAATAATATTTGCCTAACCTAAGGACAAAAATTTTTTCCCCTGTTTTCTTCTAGAAGTGTTACAACTTTAGGTTCATGAGTCATTTAAGTTAATTTTTGTATACAGTGTGAGGTTTATTTTGTATATATTTTTTTCACTTAGGGATATGTAATTATTCCAGCACCACTGGTTGAAAAGATTCTCTCTTCTCCATTGAATTTCCCTGGCACCTTTCTCACAAATGAATTGCTTAAATATAGATAGCTCTGCTTACATGTTTTCTATTCTGTTTCCTTAATCTATATCTTTAAGTCACGCTATCTTGATTACTGAAGCTTTATAATAAAGTCTTGAAATCAGGTTGTAGAAGTCCTATAACTTTCTTCTTTTTTGGAAAGTATTTTGCGTATTTTAGATCATTTGCATTTCCTTAGATATTTGAGAATCAGCTTGACAATTTCTACAAAAGGTTTCTGGAGTTTTTATTGGGATTGTGTTGATCTATTTTATTGGGATTGTTAGATCTATTTGGGGAAAAATGACTTCTTCACAACACTCTCTTTTGATTTATTAACACAATATGTTTCTTAATTTCTTTAGGTCTTTAATTGCTCTATGTAAAGACTTATATTTGCTACTTATAAACCTTGTTTATAATATTTTTTAAAATTTAATTGAATTTTAAGTTTCTGGGTATATTTGCAGGATGTGCAGGTTTGTTACATATAAAAACATGTGCCATGGCGGTTTGGCCTGAAGTTTTCATTTTTTGTTACCTCTGCCAGGTTTTGGTATAAGGATGATGCTGGGCCTTATAAAATGAGTTAGGGAGGAGTCCCTGTTTTTTAGTTGTTTGGAATCATTTCAGAAGAAATAGTGCCAGGTCCTCTTTGTAACTCTGGTTGAATTCAGCTGTAAATCTGTCTGGTCCTGGGTTTTTTTTGGTTGGTAGGCTATTTATTACTGCCTTAATTTCAGAACTACTTATTGGTCTATTCAGGGATTCAGCTTTTTCCTGGTTCAGTCTTGAGAGAGTGTAAACGTCCAGGAATTTATCAATTTCATCTAGATTTTCTAGTTTATTTGCATAGAAGTGTTTATAGTATTCTCTGATAGTTTGTATTTCTGTGGGGTCAGTGGTAATATCCCCTTTGTCATTTTGTATTGTGTCTATTTGATTCTTCTCTTTATTAGGCTAGCCAGCTAGCAGTCTATTTTATTAACTTTTTTCAAAAAACCAGCTCCTGGATTCATTGATTTTTTTTTTTTGAAGGGTTTTTCAGTTCCACTCTGATCTTGGTTATTTCTTGTATTCTTCTAGCTTTGGGGTTTGTTTGCTCTTGGTTCTCTAGTTGTTTTAGTTGTGATGTAAGGATGTTGATTTGAGATCTTTCTAGCTTTTTGATGAGGGCACTTAGTGCTATAAATTTCCCTCTTAACAATGCTTTAGCTGCATCCCAGAGACTCTGGTACATTGTCTCTGTTCACATTGGCTTCAAAGAACTTTTTGATTTCTGTCTTAATTTCATTATTTACACAGGAATCATTCAGGAGCAGATTGTTCAATTCCCATGTAGCTGTGTGGTTTGAGTGAATTTCTTGAGCTCTAATTTGATTGCACTGAGATCTGACAGACTGTTATGATTTCAGTTCTTTTTGCTGAGGAGTGTTTTACTTCCAATTATTTGATCAATTTTAGAGTAAGTGTCATGTGGCACCAAGAAGAATGTATACTGTTTTTGGGTGGAGAGGTCTGGTAATGTCTATCATATCTACTTGATCCAGAGCTGAGTTCAATCCTGAATATCTTTGTTAATTTTTTGTCTTGATTATCTGTATAATAGTAACAGTGGGGTGTTAAAGTCACCCACTATTATTGTGTAGGATTCTATGTTTCTTTGTAGATCTCTAAGAACTTGTTTTATGAAATGGGTGCTCCTGTATTGGGTGCATGTATATTTAGGATAGTTAGCTCTTCTTGTTGAATTGAACCCTTTACCATTATGTAATCCCCTTCTTTGTCATTTTTGGTCTTTGTTGATTTAAAGTCTGTTTTGTCAGAAACTAAGATGGTAACCCCTGCTTTTTCTGTTTCCATTTGCTTGGTAAATATTCCTCCATCTCTTTATTTTGAGCCTATGTGTATCTTTGCATGTGAGATGGGTCTCTTGAATACAGCACACCAATGGGTCTTGTCTTTTTATCCAGCTTGCCATTCTGTGTCTTTTAATCAGAGCATTTAGTTCATTTTCATGTAAGGTTAATATTGTTATGTGTGAATTTGATTCTGTCATCATGATGCTTGCTGGTTATTTTGAAGACTTGTTAATGTAGTTGCTTCATAGTGTCATTGGTTGGTGAACTTCAGTGTGTTTTTGTAGTGGCCAGTAATGGTTTTTCTTTTCCATATTTGGCACTTCATTCAGGAGCTCTTGCAACGCGGGCCTGGTGGTGATGAATTCCCTCAGCATTTGCTTGACTGGAAAGGATCTTATTTCTCCTTTGCTTATGAAGCTTAGTTTGGCCAGATATGAAATTCTGGGTTTGAAATTCTTAAGAATGTTGAATATTGGCCCCCAATCTCTTCTGACTTGTAGGGTTTCCATTGAGGTGTCTGCTCTTTGATGGGTTTCCCTTTGTAGGTGACCTGGCCTTACCTGATCTTCTCTGTGGCTGCCCTTAACATTTTTTCCTTCGTCTTGACCTTGGAGAACCTGACGATTATGTGTCTTGGGGTTGACCTTCTCATGGAGTATCTTACTTGGGTTCTCTGGATTCCCTGAATTGAATGTTGGTCTGTCTTGCTAAGATGGGAAAGTTTTCCTGGATGACATCCTGAAGTATGTTTTCCAACTTGGTTTCAATCTCCTCATCTCTTTCAGGTATCCGAATCCATTGTAGGTTCAGTCTTTTTGCATAATCCCATAGTTCTCAGAGGTTTTGTTCATTCCTTTTCATTCTTTTTTCTCTAACCTTGCTGCCTGCCTTATTTCAGCAAGATAGTCTTCAGTCTCTGAAATTCTTTCTTCCATTTGGTCTATTCAGCTATTGATACTTGTGGTTGCATCGTGAAGTTCTTGTGTTTTGTTTTTCAGCTCCATCAGGTTGGTTATGTTCCTCTCTAAACTGGTTATTCTGGGTAACAGCTCATTTAATGCTTTATCATGATTCTTAGCTTCTGTGCATTGGGTTAGAACATACCCTTTTAGCTCAGTGAAGTTCGTTTACCCACCTTCTGATGTTTATTTTTGTCAATTTATTCATCTCAGTCTCAGCCTAGTTCTGTGCCCTTGCTTGAGAGGTATTGCAACCATTTAGAGGAGAAGAGGTACTCTAGCTTTTTGAATTTTCAGTGTTTTTGCATTCTTTCTTTGTGGGTTTATCTACCTTTGATCTTTGAGGCTGCTGACCATTGGATGGGGTTTTTGTAGGGTCTTTTTTGTTGATGTTGTTGTGGTTGCTTTCTGTTTGTTTTTCTTTAAACAGTCAGGCCCCTTTTCCACAGGGCAGCTGTGGTTTACTGGGTGACCACTCCAGACTCAATTTACTTGAGTTCCTCCCATACCTGGAGGTATCAGTGGAGGCTGCAGAACAGCAAAGATTGCTGCTTGCTCCTCCCTCTGGGAGTTCTGTCTCAGAGGGGCACCAAGCTGATGCCAGCTGGAACACTCTTGTATGAGGTGTCTAGTGACCCCCGTTGGGAGGTCTCACCCAGTCAGGAGGCACAGGATCAGGGACCTGCTTAACGAAGCCATCTGGCTGCCCATTGGCTGAGCAGGTTTGGCTGTGTTGGAGAGTATCCCCCTTGTCTGGGCTGCCAGCAGGCGTGTCTTCTTTCAGAATCCATGAAACTGGTGAGGGGTGGGGAGCTAACTTGTCAGTTTGCTGGTAGTATAAAATCCCAGAACTGTCATAGCTCTTTACAAATACATGTCAACTGTGAGGTCCACTGAACTGTGAGACCATGTCTGCCCCTCCCCCCAGGGGCTCCTTCCCAGGGATATCAAAGTTCCCTCTGTAAACCCCTAGCTGGAGTTGTTGCAATTTCTGCAGGGAGGCCCTGCCTAGTGAGGAGGGATGGATCTGGGTCCCACGTAAAGAAACAGTCTGGCTACAATCTGCCACAGCCACTGTGCTGTACTATTGGGAATTCCTCTCAGTCCAAACCATCCAGTCTCCCCAACACCAGCAGGGGGAAAACGGCTGACTGGAGGAGCAGTTGTGGCAGCCACCCCTCCTCCCAGGAACATGGTCATCTTAGGCTGTGTCTAGCCTGCTGCTGCTAGCTGCAACCTGAGCAGATTGCACAGCTCTGTGTTTGGGACCCAAGGCTCTGGTGGCATAGGCTTACAAGGGGATCTTCTGATCCATGGGATTTACAGATCCATGGAAAAAGTGTGGTTTCCCAGGTGGGGTAGCATAGTCACTCACCACCTCCCTTGGCTTGGTGTGGGAGCTCCCCTTATCCCCTGCAGCTCTCAGGTCATTGCTCTACTCTGCTCTTCCTCTCTTTTTGTGGGTCAACCACCTAGTCAGTCCCATTGAGAGAACCTGGATACCTCAGTTGATGGAGCAGGATTCACTCACCATTTTCATTCTTCTCAGTGGGAGCTGTAGACAGAAGCTGCTTCTAATTGACCATCTTGGCCCTTCCCCCAACCTTGTAAATATTTTAAGTTTATCCCTAAATACTTGGTAATTTCTGGTGCTACTGTAAATGCTTTGTTTTAAATTTAAATTTCCAATTATTCATTGTTAGCATATAGAAATACAGTAGATTATAAAATGTTGATTCTGCATTTTACAAACTTGTTAAACTCACTAATTATAATAGTTTTTTTTTGGGGGGGGCATATATTCCACAGATTTTTCTACATAGACTATCATATATTCTAGGAATAAAAAGAGGGATAATTTGTTTTCCCAATTCATATATATTTGATTTTTTTTCTTACATATGTACTTGATAGGACCTCCACAATAGTGTAGAATGGAAATGGGCTTGTTCTTGAACTTAGGAGGAAAGCACTCCATCTATAACCATTTAGTATGAAGTTAGCAGTAGGTTTTTCATAGATGCCCTTTCTTAGTGTCAGGGAGTCCCCTTCTGTTCCTAGTTTGCAGATAATTTTTTATCACAACTGGTTGTTGAATTTTGTGGAGGGGCTTTTCTATATATGTTATTTAAATGGTATTTTTATATGGCATTTTCTTTTGTAGGCTCTGGAATTGATGAACTACATTGATTAATTTGTGAATGTAAGACCTTGTGTTTCAGAGTAAAGCCAATGTGGCAGTGATAATTTTTTTATGTATAGTTAGATTCAGTTGGCTAAATTTTTAAGAAATTTTGTGTCTCTTGTGAGAAATATTGGTCTTTTATTATTGGATGACTTTATGTAGTTTCGGTATTAGGGTAATGATATTCTCATAGAATGAATGGGGACATGTCCCCTCTTATTTTCTGGAAGAGTTGCAGTATATATAACATTATTTCTTAAGTGTTTGGTAGAATTTATAAGTGAAGCCAAATGAGTTAGGACTTTTCTTTGTGAGAAGTTTTGAAACCATAAATTTATTTTCCTTAGTAAATACAGGACTATTCAGATTACTTTTTTTTCAGTGAGCTTTGGTAGATCATGTATTTTAAGGGATTTAAATATTTCATCAAGTGTCCAAAATTATTGACATAAAGTTCATCACTTTCCCTTATTATTTTAACATCTGTAGGTTATGTAGTGATATTTCCTCTTTCCTGATTATGGTTATTTGTGTTTCTCTATCTCCTCCTTTCTCTGTCTTTTGATTTTTCTGGACAGACTTTAACAGCTTGTTTGAACTTTTCAAGGAACCAACCTTTGGTTTTATTGCTTTTTTTATTATTTTACTATTTATTATTTTGATCTTTAATATTTTCATAATTCTGCCCATTTGGAGTTTAATTTGTTCATCTTTTTAGTTTCTAAAAATAATTGGAAGATTAGATCATTGATTTGAAATCTTCTTTTATCTATAAGTGCTATAAATTTTCCTCTAAACACTGCTTTAGTTGAATCTCATAAATTTTGATATGTTGTGCTTCCATTTTTGTTAAGTTCAAAATGTTTAACAATTTCCCTTGATTTCTTTGACCTTTGGATTACTTGGAAATTACAAAAAAGATAGGAATTTAAAATGTTTTTTCTGTTGTGTATTTCTAATTTAATTCAGTTTTGGTCAGAAAATATATTTTGTTCTTTTCATTTTATTGGAACTTGTTTTATAGCCCAGAATCTGGTGTATCATAGTAAATGTTCTATATGCACTTTAATAGAACATGTATCTTGATAATGTTGGTAGAGTCTTTTAGAAATGTCATTTAAGCAAACTTGTTGGTGCTATTCAGGTCTTTTATATCCATACTGATCTTTTTTTTGGTCCAATTTTTCTATCATTGAGAGGGGGGTTTAGAAATTTTCAACTATAATTATAGATTTGTCTTTCACTTCTTTTAGTTGTATCAGGTTTTGCTTTATTTACTTTGAAGCAAAATATTACTTTAGTAATATTGTTTACTTTGAAATCTACTTAATCTGATATTAATTTAAATACTCCAACTTTGTTTTGATTAGTGATAACATGGCATATTTTTACCATCTTTTTACATTTTATCTATTAGTCTCTTTATATTTAAAGTGGGGTTGTTGTATCCAGCATTTAGTTGCGTCTTGCTTTTAAAATTTTAATCCATCTGATCATCTTTTGCTTTTTAATTGTAGAGTTTAGACAATTTACATTTAATGGATTATCAATATGTGTGGGTTTAAATAGGTCTTGCTATTTTTTTCTGTTCCATTTGTTCTCTGTTCTTTTTTCCTATCTTTTGAATTAAATAATTTATTTCATTCTATCTACATTATAGGCTTATCAATTATACTATTTTTTTTTTTTTGAGATGGACTTTTGCTCCTGTTGCCCAGGTTGGAATGCAATGATGTGGTCTTGGCTCACTGCAAACTCCACCTCTTGGGTTCAAGCGATTATCCTGCCTCAGCCTCCCGAGTAGCTTGGATTACAGGCATGCATCACCATGCCTGGCTAATTTTCATATTTTTCAGTAGAGAAGGGGTTTTGCCATGTTGTTCAGGCTGGTCTTGAACTCCTAACTTCAGGTGATCTACCCGCCTTGGACTCCCAAGTGCTGGGATTACAGGCATGAGCCACCGCGCCCAGCCACCTTATCAAGTATACTATTTTAAATGGTTGTTCTAGGGTATAAAATTGTATCTTTAATTCAGCACAGTCTATTTTCAAACATTGTACCATTTCATATATAGTATAAGGATTTTACGACAAATACTTTCGTTTCCCCTTTGCTAGCCTTTGTGCACCAATGTAGTTTGTTTCTGCATGTGGTCTAAATCACATAATATGGTGTTTTGAGTTTTGATTTAACCAACTTATTTTCTTTTAAAGGGTTTTCAAAAATTTCAAAAGCTTTCATGTTTACATATTATTTCCAGTGTTCTTCACGCTTAATTATACATCAAAATTTTCCTCTGGAATTACTTTTCTTCTTTCCACAAGGCTATTCTAAATATTTCTTGCAGTGCATGTCTGCTGGCAATCAATTACATCTGTTTGTGTTTATCAAGTCATTATTTCACCTTCTTTTTTTTTTTGTGGTAGAGATTTTTGCTAGGTGTGGAATTCTAGGTTAGGTTTATTTTTATCCTTTCCATTGTCTTCTGGCTTTCAATGTTTCTGACCAGAAGTTTTGTGTAATTCTTATCTTTGTTCCTAAATATATAATGTATCCGTTTTCTTTGATTATTTTAAAGGGTTTTTAAAAATTGATTTTTAGTAATTTAATTATGTGATTTTTGGTATACTCTTCAGCTTTTAACTCTTGAGATTAGATTTGTGACTTTTTATCTTTTATCAAAATATTTTTATCAAATCTTTTAATTTGCTCCATCTTTCCTCATCTCCTCTCACTTTCTACTTCTCTGCATAGGGATGTTAAATGAGAATGTGTGACCGTACCTTTGGCCTTTTTAAGAAGGCTGGTATTGTGAGAAGGAAAATTCAACTTGAAAACTATACTTTGTATACTTTGCCAAGGTGGTTCCAAGATGGCTAAATAGGAACAGCTCCAGTCTACAGCTCCCAGCGTGAGTGACACAGAAGACGGGTGATTTCTGCATTTCCAACTGAGGTACCGGGTTCATTTCACTGGGGCTTGTCAGACAGTGGGTGCAGGACAGTGGGTGCAGCACACCAAGCATGGCGAGGCATCGCCTTACCCGGGAAGCACAAGGGGTCAGGGAATTCCCTTTCCTAGCCAAGGGAAGCTGTGACAGATGGCACCTGGAAAATCGGGTCACTCCCACCCTAATACTGCGCTTTTCCAATGGTTTTAGAAAACTGCACACCAGGAGATTATATCCTGTGCCTGGCTCAGAGGGTCCCATGCCCCCAGAGCCTTGCTCATTGCTAGCACAGCATTCTGAGATCCAACTGCAAGGCAGCAGCGAGGCTGGGGGAGGGGCATCCGCCATTGCTGAGGCTTGAGTAGGTAAACAAAGTGGCCGGGAAGCTCGAACTGGGTGGAGACCACCGCAGCTCAAAGAGGCCTGCCTGCCTCTGTAGACTCCACCTCTGGAGGCAGGGCATAGCCAAACAAAAGGCAGCAGAAACCTCTGCAGACTTAAATGTCCCTATCTGACAGCTCTGAAGAGAGTAGTGGCTTTCCCAGCACAGAGTTTGAGATCTGACAACGGACAGACTGCCTCCTCAAGTGGGTCCCTGACCCCCGCGTAGCCTAACTGGGAGGCACCCCCATTAGGGGCAGACTGACACCTCACATGGCCAGGTACCCCTCTGAGACGAAACTTCTAAAGGAATGATCAGGCAGCAACATTTGCTGTTTAGCAATACCTGCTGTTTTGCAGCCTCCACTGCTGATACCCAAGCAAACAGAGTCTGGAGTGGACCTCTAGCAAACTCCAACAGACCTGCAGCTGAGGGTCCTGACTGTTAGAAGGAAAACTAACAAACAGAAAGGACATCCACACCAAAAACCCATCTGTATGTCACCATCATCAAAGACCAAAAGTAGATAAAACCACAAAGATGGGGAAAAAAACAGAGCAGAAAAGCTGAAAATTCTTAAAATCTGAGTGCCTCTCCTGCTCCAAAGGAAGGCAGCTCCTCACCAGCAACAGAACAAAGATGGATGGAGAATGACTTTGACAAGTTGAGAGAAGAAGTCTTCAGATGATCAAACTTCTCTGAGCTAAAGGAGGAAGTTTGAACCCATCGCAAAGAAGCTACAAACCTTGAAAAAAGATTAGACGAATGGCTAACTAGAATAACCAGTGTAGAGAAGTCCTTAAATGACCTGATGGAGTTGAAAACCATGGCACAAGAACTATGTGATGAATGCACAAGCTTCAGTAGCCGATTCGATCAACTGGAAGAAAGGGTATCAGTGATTAAAGATCAAATGAATGAAATGAAGTGAGAAGAGAAGTTTAGAGAAAAAAGAGTAAAAAGCAATAAAGCCTCTAAGAAATATGGGACTGTGTGAAAAGACCAAATCTATATCTGATTAGTATACCTGAAAGTGACAGGGAGAATGGAACCAAGTGGGAAAACACTTTGCAGGATATTATCCAGGAGAACTTCCTCAACCTAGCAAGGCAGGCCAACATTCAAATTCAAGAAATATAGAGAATGCCACAAAGATACTCCTCAAGGAGAGCAACTCTAAGACACATAATTGTCAGATTCACCAAAGTTGAAATGAAGGAAAAAATGTTAAGAGCAGCCAGAGAGAAAGGTTGGGATACCCACAAAGGGAAGCCCATCAGACTAACAGCGGATCTCTCAGCAGAAACTCTACACACCAGAAGAGAGTGGGGGCCAATATACAACATTCTTAAAAGAATTTTCAACCCAGAATTTCATATCCAGCCAAACTAAGCTTCATAAGTGAAGGAGAAATAAAATACTTTACAGACAAGCAAATGCTGAGAGATTTTGTCACCACCAGGCCTGCCCTAAAAGAGCTCCTGAAGGAAGCACTAAACATGGAAAGGAACAACTGGTACCAGCCACTGCAAAAACATGCCAAATTGTAAAGACCATCGATGCTTGGAAGAAACTGCATCACTAATGAGCAAAGTAACCAGCTAACATCATAATGACAGTATCAAATTCACAAATAATATTAACCTTAAATGTAAATGGACTAAATGCTCCAATTAAAAGACACAGACTGGCAAATTGGATAAAGAGTCAAGACTGTCAGTGTGCTATATTCAGGAGACCCATCTCACGTGCAGAGACACACATAGGCTCATAATAAAGGGATGGAAGAAGATCTACCAAGCAAGTGGAAAACAAAAAAAGGCAAGGGTTACAATCCTAGTCTCAGATAAAATAGATTTTAAACTGACAAAGATTAAAAGAGACAAATAAGGCCATTACATAATGGTAAAGGGATCAATTCAACAAGAAGAGATACCTATCCTAAATATGTATGCACCCAATACAGGAGCACCCAGATTCATAAAGCAAGTCCCTAGAGACCTACAAAGACACTTAAACTCCCACTCAATAATAATGGGAGACTTTAACACCCCACTGTCAACATTAGACAGATGCACGAGACAGAAAGTTAACTCAGCTCTGCACCAAGTGGACCCAATAGACATCTACAGAACTCTCCACCCCAAATCAAAAGAATATACATTCTTCTCAGCACCATATCGCACTTATTCCAAAATTGACCACATAGTTGGAAGTAAAGCACTCCTCAGCAAATGTAAAAGAACAGAAATTATAACAAACTGTCTCTCAAACCACAGTGCAATCAAACTAGAACTCAGGATTAAGAAACTCACTCAAAAGCACTCAACTACATAGAAACTGAACAACCTGCTCCTGAATGACTACTGGGTACATAACAAAATGAAGGCAGAAATAAAGATGTTCTTTGAAACTAATGAGAACAAAGACACAACATACCAGAATCTCTGGGACACATTCAAGGCAGTGTGTAGAGGGAAATTTATAGCACTAAATTCCCACAAGAGAAAGCAGGAAAGACCTAAAATTGACACCCTAACATCACGATTAAAAGAACTAGAAAAGCAAGAGCAAACACATTCAAAAGCTAGCAGAAGGCAAGAAATAACTAAGATCAGAGCAGAGCTGAAGGAGATAGAGACACAACCCTTAAAAAAAAATCAATGAATCCAGGAGCTGGTTTTTTGAAAAGATCAACAAAACTGATAGACTGCTAGCAAGACTAATAAAGAAGAAAAGAGAGAAGAATCAAATAGACACAATAAAAAATGATAAAGGGGATATCACCACCAATCCCACAGAAATACAAACTACCATCAGAGAATACTGTAAACACCTCTATGCAAATGAACTAGAAAATCTAGAAGAAATGGATAAATTCCTCAACACATATACCCTCCCAAGACTAAACCAGGAAGAAGTTGAATCTCTGAGTAGACCAATAACAGGCTCTGAAATTGAGGCAATAATCAATAGCTTACCAACCAAAAAAAGTCCAGGACCAGACAGATTCACAGCCAAATTCTACCAGAGGTACAAGGAGGAAGTGGTACCATTCCTTCTGAAACTATTCCAATCAATAGAAAAAGAGGGAATCCTCCCTAACTCATTTTACGAGGCCAGCATCATCCTGATACCAAAGCCTGGCAGAGACACAACAAAAAAAGAGAATTTTAGACCAATATCCCTGATGACCGTTGATGCAAAAATCCTCAATAAAATACTGGCAAACAGAATCCAGCAGCACATCAAAAAGCTTATCCACCATGATCAAGTGGGCTTCATCCCTGGGATGCAAGGCTGGTTCAACATACCCAAATTAATAAACATAATCCAGTATATAAACAGAACCAAAGACAAAAACCACATGATTATCTCAATAGATGCAGAAAAGGCCTTTGACAAAATTCAGCAGCCCTTCATGCTAAAAACTCTCAATAAATTAGGTATTGATGGGACGTATCTCAAAATAATAAGAGCTATTTATGACAAACCCACAGCCAATATCGTACTGAATGGGCAAAAACTGGAAGCATTCCTTTTGAAAACTGGCACAAGACAGGGATGCCCTCTCTCACCACTCCTATTCAACATAGTGTTGGCAGTTCTGGCCAGGGCCATCAGGCCAGAAATAAAGGGTATTCAGTTAGGAAAAGAGAAAGAAATAAAGAAATAAAGGGTATTCCGTTAGGAAAAGAGAAAGTCAAATTTTCCCTGTTTGCAGATGACATGATTGTATATCTAGAAAACCCCATTGTCTCAACCCAAAATCTCCTTAAGCTGATAAGCAACTTCACCAAAGTCTCAGGATACAAAATCAATGTGCCAAAATCAGAAGCATTCTTATACACCAATAACAGACAAACAGAGAGCCAAATCATGAGTGAACTCCCATTCACAATTGCTTCAAAGAGAATAAAATACCTAGGAATCCAACTTACAAGGGATGTCAAGGACCTCTTCAAGGAGAACTACAAACCACTGCTCAATGAAATAAAAGAGGACACAAACAAATGGAAGAACATTCCATGCTCATGGATAGGAAGAATCAATATCCTGAAAATGGCCATACTGCCCAATGTAATTTATAGATTCAATGCCATCTCCATCAAGCTACCAATGACTTTCTTCACAGAATTGGAAAAAACTACTTTACAGTTCATATGGAATCAAAAAAGAGCCCGCATAGCCAAGTCAATCCTAAGCCAAAAGAACAAAGCTGGAGGCATCATGCTACCTGACTTCAAACTATACTACAAGGCTACAGTAACCAAAACAGCATGGTACTCGTACCAAAACAGAGATATAGACCAATGGAACAGAACAGAGCCCTCAGAAATAATACCACACATCTGCAACTATCTGATCCTTGACAAACCTGACAAAAATAAGCAATGGGGAAAGAATTCCCTATTTAATAAATGGTGTTGGGAAAACTGGCTAGCCATATGTAGAAAGCTGAAACTGGATCCCTTCCTTACACCTTATACAAAAATTAATTCAAGATGGATTAAAGCCTTAAATGTTAGACCTAAAACCATAAAAACCCTAGAAGAAAACCTAGGCAATACCATTCAAGACATAGGCATGGGCAAGGACTTCATGTCTAAAACACCAAAAGCAATGGCAACAAAAGCCAAAATTGACAAATGGGATCTAATTAAACTAAAGAGCTTCTGCACAGCAAAGGAAACTACCATCAGAGTGAACAGGCAACCTACAGAATGGGAGAAAAAATGTGCAGTCGACTCATCTGACAAAGGGCTAATATCCAGAATCTACAATGAACTCAAATAAATTTACAAGAAAAAAACAACCCCATCAACAAGTGGGCAAAGGATATGAACAGACTTCTCAAAAGAAGACATTGATGCAGCCAACAGACACATGAAAAAATGCTCACCATCACTGGCCATCAGAGAAATGAAAATCAAAACCACAGTGAGATACCATCTCACACCAGTTAGAATGGGGATCATTAAAAAGTCAGGAAACAACAGGTGCTGGAGAGGATGTGGAGAAATAGGAACACTTTTACACTGTTGGTGGGACTGTAAACTAGTTCAACTATTGTGGAAGACAGTGTGGTGATTCCTCAAAGATCTAGAACTAGAAATACCATTTGACCCAGCCATCCCATTACTGGGTATATACCCAAAGGATTGTAAATCATGCTGCTATAAAGACACACGCACACATATGTTTATTGTGGCACTATTCACAATAGCAAAGACTTGGAACCAACCCAAATGTCCAACAATGATAGACTGGATTAAGAAAATGTGGCACATATGCACCATGGAATACTATGCAGCCATAAAAAAGGATGAGTTCATGTCCTTTGTAGGGACATGGATGAAGCTGGAAACCATCATTCTCAGCAAACTATCGCAAGGACAAAAAACCAAACACCGCAGGTTCTCACTCATAGGTGGGAACTGAACAATGAGAACACATGGACACAGGAAGGGGAACATCACACACTGGGGCCTGTTGTGGGGTGGGGGGAGTGGGGAAGGATAGCATTAGGAGATATACCTAATGTAAATGACTAGTTAATGGGTGTAGCACACCAACATGGCACATGTATGCATATGTAACTAACCTGCACATTGTGCACATGTACCCTAGAACTTAAAGTGTAATAAAAAAAAAAAAAAAAACTACGGCTAATATCTAGAATCTACAATGAACTCAAACAAATTTACAAGAAAAAAACAAACAACCCCACCAAAAAGTGGGCGAAGGACATGAACAGACACTTCTCAAAAGAAGACATTTATGCAGCCAAAAAACACATGAAAAAATGCTCACCATCACTGGCCATCAGAGAAATGCAAATCAAAACCACAATGAGATACCATCTCACACCAGTTAGAATGGCAATCATTAAAAAGTCAGGAAACAACAGGTGCTGGAGAGGATTTGGAGAGATAGGAACACTTTTACACTGTTGGTGGGACTGTAAACTAGTTCAACCCTTGTGGAAGTCAGTGTGGCGATTCCTCAGGGATCTAGAACTAGAAATACCATTTGACCCAGCCATCCCATTACTGGGTATATACCCAAAGGGCTATAAATCATGCTGCTATAAAGACACATGCACACGCATGTTTATTGTGGCACTATTCACAATAGCAAAGACTTGGAACCAACCCAAATGTCCAACAATGATAGACTGGATTAAGAAAATGTGGCACATATGCACCATGGAATACTATGCAGCCATAAAAAATGATGAGTTCACATCCTTTGTAGGCACATGGATGAAATTGGAAATCATTCTCAGTAAACTATCGCAAGGACAAAAAACCAAACACCACATATTCTCACTCATAGGTGGGAATTGAACAGTGAGAACACATGGACACAGGAAGGGGAACATCACACTCTGGGGACTGTTGTGGAGTAGGGGGAGTGGGGAGGGATAGCATTAGGAGATATACCTACTGCTAAATGACTAGTTAATGGGTGCAGCACACCAGCATGGTACATGTATACATATGTAACTAACCTGCACATTGTGCACATGTACCCTAAACTTTAAAGTATAATAATAATAAAATAAAAAAAGAAAACTATACTTTGCCTTTTTATGAGATTAATAGTAAAGTAGATTAAGTAATATTAATTATAGACTCCTAGAAAGTAGGTAGTATACATTTCCTTTCTCAACACAGGACATACTAGAAAATTGCTTTTATAGGTGATCTCTTTGGCTTTTCTATTTTTCCAATTAATTGGTTATGACCATACCACTTAAAGCTTATCTTTCTGAGCACCATGAAAATGCTCATGATTGTAATACTTTTCATAAGCATATGTTTAAAAATGGTTTGTATTTTTATGTTTTTTAGAATACTGATGTTTTAAAAATATTTTATGCAAATATCTTTATGGTTTTTTTATGGATAAACTGTCATATACCATAGTCTTATTGTTTTCTTGTGGATTAAGAGTAGATTGGACAGATTGAGACTCTGGGTACTTTTTTTGGAATAGTTTAAAAATATTATATAACATATTGAAACTATAGAATATTTTTCCAGAACATTAAGGAAATTTATAATTTTACTGCTTGGCTTTTTGTCCATCAGATTGTTACTTGGTTAAATGACTTTTGATTAAAAAAAAACACTAAGGCTAATAACCTTGTGTTTCACCCAAGTAGAAATATAAGGATGAGATGTTTTATGTGCCCTAAAATAAGCTAGTTATTGTATTGTCTGGCTGATAGTACCCTGTTATGTAGATAGAGGACTACTTGTTATATTTAAATTGGTAACTGGGTATTTCTGGAGTGTATGAAATAAAAAATGTTTTAATAGCACTGATATGTGTAGTACTTTAAAATTTCTTGGTAACTTCCTCAACATCTTATGAGATAAACAGGAAGAAATTACTATTGTGTCAATTTAGTAGCCAGGGCATTAACAATTTAGGTAAGTTTCCAGGTCTGTACAAGGAGTCAGGATTAGAATAGCCTTCAGGTTTTGAAGGCACATGCATTCTTCAAATCCGCGTTTCTGATGAGTCACACTGGTGAAGAAGAAGCCCCTTTTAAGAGATCCTTACTCTCTGCTATTTCTGTGGGTAGCACTGTTTTGGTTTATTTGAAACCGACTTACTCATGAATCATTAAGCTGGAAAGGATATGTGGTCAGTTTATTATTCTTAAAACATATGCAAAGGCATTGGTCTAGTCGTGGAAATAAAGTATGTTAGAAGCGTCTCTTGTGCAGTCAGTACTCTATTGCTCATATTAATTGCTTTCCTACACATTTAAAACAAGGTTTCAAGTGGATAGAATTATTCAGAAAGTTGAGTATATATTATTTGGCTGTGTAAATATGCATATATACACATATATTCACATATATTTGAGAG